>NW_005368420.1:201388-202151 GCF_000412655.1 Myotis brandtii | reverse complement strand
CTGAACAACATAAACTGATGAACAAAAATAGGACCAGAGTCATAGAAGCATCAAACAGACTGTCCAACCTATGAGGGAAGGCTCGGGGGGGTGGGGGGTGGTAAAGGGGTAAGAGATCAACCAAAGGACTTGTATGCATGCATATAAGCATAATCAATGGACACAGACGGGGGTGGGGGTGGCTGGGGAGAGGTCAATGGGGGGAAAAGGAGACATATGTAATACTTTAAACAATAAAGGCGTTAAATTTTTTTTTAAATCACCTCCTGATACTTCAGGACACCAAGGAAGGAGTTTCCCCCATCTGATGTGTCCCCTGGGAGGAGTAATCCCTTGGAATCTCCCATAACACTTAGCATAAAGTAAGCCAGAAGAACGAAGTGCAGAACGAAAGGTAGACGAGGCAGAGAAACATAGAACTGGGAGCTAAGAGTTCAGGAGAACCAAGGTTATGATCTTAGTTTGCCCAACGATTGGCATTGTGATCCTGGGTCTCATTTTCCCCATCAGAAAAAGAGAGGGTGGATTCCCAGTCCCCTCTACCTCTCAAGTGCCCCTATGTAGTCTTTGTACACCCTAGCACTTCCAATTATTTCCACTAGGTGGCATATGAATGCCAAATTGCCCAGGCTACTTTCCAAATCAGAAATTATCTGAATTTAATAATTTTTTAAATTTTGTATTATTTTTTTCTTTACTAATTATGGTATTACTTATGTGTCTTTATCCCCCCATTTCCCCCCCACCCCCACCCCCCTCCCGC
>NW_005368420.1:190697-201049 GCF_000412655.1 Myotis brandtii | reverse complement strand
AAAAACATACCAAATATGAAATATTTGTAAGCTATCTCTATAATTTTTAGTTTATCTTTTTTTAAATATATTTCTTTATTGGTTTCAGAGAGGAAGGGAGAAGGAGAAAGAGATAGAAACATCAATGATGAGAATCATTGATTGGCTGCCTCCTGCACGCCTGCTACTGGGGATTGAGCCCTCAACCCAGGCATGCGCCCTTGGCCAGAATCGAACCTGGGACCCTTCAGTCCACAGGCTGATGCTTTATCCACTGAGCCAAGCCGGTTAGGGCTAGTTTATCTTCATTATTGAAAGTATTACTAATGTCCCCTTTTTCTTTATAATTTTTATACTCAAGTTTATTGAGGTGTTTGTTTGTTTTTATTGATTTCAGAGAGGAAGGGAGAGGGAGAGAGAGATACAAACATCAATGATGAAAGAGAATCATTGATTGGCTGCTTCCTGCATTCCCCCAACTGGGGATCGAGCCCACAATGTGGGCATGTGCCCTTGACCAGAATGGAAGCTGGGACCCGTCAGTCTGCAGGCCGACACTCCATCCACTGAGCCAAACCGGCTAGGGCTATTGAGGTATCATTTACATACCATAAAATTCATCCATTTTAAGTGCACAATTCAATGATTTTTAGTACATTTTACAGAGTTTGGCAACCATTGCAATCATCCAATTTTAGAACATTTCATCAGCCAAATAATATCACTCTATAAGCTATAATTTAAAAAATTATGAAATGTTTCAAAATCTGTAAAAGTAAAGAGAATAATACCCATATTTACATATCACACAGATTTAACAAATGTTAACATTTTGCAAGCATAGATTTTTTTATTTAATTTATTGGGGTGACATTGGTTAATAAGATTATATAGGTTTTGATTGTACAATTCTATGATATATCATCTGTATATTGCATTGTTGCCCACCACCCAAAGTCAAATCTTCTTCCATTATCATATATTTGATATTTGGACAGAGAGTGGCCACAGGACCAGAGCCTCTGACAGGTAATGGTATTTATCCAGAATTTCATAACAATAACTATTTATCTTTTTACTTTATTTTTTAATGTTTTTGATGTATTTGAGAGAGAGGAAGGTGAGAAAGAGAAACATCGACTTGTTGCTCCACTTGTTTATGCATTCACCGGTTTATTCTTGTATGTGCCCTGACCAGGGATCAAATCTACAACCGCGGTGTATTGGGATGATGCTCTAACCAACTGGGCTACCCAGCCAGGGCCAAAAATGGGCCCTTAATTTTGAATGAAGGAGACTCTGGGAGGTAGTGTTGCTGTGTGGTCAGTTCTCTGGTAAGAAAAAGCATGAGATGAGAGATTACAACCAGTCAGGAAATTCACAAGCTAATTCTAAATTTTATATGCAAATACAAATGACCTAGACTAGCCAAGAAAATCTTGAAAAAGAGGAACAGAATGAGAGGACTTACATTGGAAGTCTGAGTAGAGTGACAAGGAGTCCACACAGGTACTGGAGGTGGGAGCAGGAGCCACCGCACAGGGTATTCCTGCCTGGCTTCCTCATTGCTAAGGCCCGTGTTGGTGGGACTTGCTCCCGGCAGCAAAAACACAAGGAGGCGCTTACCACAGGGTTTTCACGCTGACGGTGCTCATCCCAGAGGAGGAAAGGTTTCACCCACTTCCCCGGCTCACACACGCCTCTGACAGTGGCTCCACCTGTGGCCTCAGGACATTCCAGGGACTTCTGCTCAGAGTCCAGTCTCCTCCCAGCTGATCTGTAGCACATCCCTGAGGGAGGTCACTGTACTTCAGGAAGCGTGATCATATTTTATTCCAGGTTAAGGCTATTAGGAAGAAGAGGAGAGGAATTGCGGACGAAAGAGGCCACATGCGAACCTGACAAGCTCAGGGAAGGCCTGCATGGCGGCCTTGCAAACTCAGAGACCTAAAGTAACCACAAAGGATTAAATTAAACTTTAACTAAAAGCAGTGACGGTGGGTAGTTACGTCCGAGGCTGGTCTCTTCACTGACAAGGTCAACCTTTATCTTAACTGAGCCTAGCAGTCTTTTTTTTTTTGCCTAGCTGTCTTTTTGCACCTATGATAACATATCCTTGAAATGTCTGGGTTACTTGTAACTTCCCTTTTTCCGGACCCCTTGGGACACAACCTAATGTGTCTGGGCACCAGGACAGATACCACAGATTCCTTCATTGTTATCATGTTCATTGTTCCTGTACCCACCTAAGTATGTGTCTATCATTTTATTTTTTATCCAATCCCAGAGGTTTCCGCCCTCCCTGCTTTGCTTTCTCCCACCTCTCTAGTCTATCACCAATGGATTTCATGTAACCAACCTACATCCCTCCTTTGATTGCAATGTATAAAAATAGAGGAAAACCTGCCATTTCTCCGGAGCATTATCTCAATCCATTGAGGTTCTGCTTTCCAGCAATTGTCGACAGTTTGGCTCAAATAAACTCACAAAAATCTAAAAAAAGAGAGAGAACTTACATTATCAGATCTCAAGACTTACCATAAAACTACAGTCATCAAGACAGTGTGGTATTGGCAGAAGTAGACAATAGATTAGTAGATATGGTTTTTTTCATTGATTTTTAGAGAGAGAGAAAGTGAGAGAGAGACATCTATTGGTTGCCTCTGGTACATGCCCAATAGGGGATTGAACCCACAACCTAGGTATGTGCCCTGACCGAGAACTGAACCCACAACCTTTTAGTGTGTGGGAAGACATGCCACCCAACTGAGCCACTCAGCCAGGGCCAAGGAAGTACCCTTTATTATTTTTTCTTTTAAATATCTGTTGAAAGTATTACATATGTCCCCTTTTACCCCATTGCCCTCTGCCGCCCGCCCCCCCCAAAGAAGTACCTTTTAATGTTTATTATAAATCAGGACATAAAGAAAGCGTGGTGTAATTTTGCAAGTAGGAATTGAGTGCCTTCTATGTGTCTGAGTCTGTGTTGGGCACAAGGCCAGGAATATGTGACTCTAGGCAGCTGCTGGCAAGTAAATGTGGGAGGAAGGGAAGCGGTTGGCACTAGAGATTCAAGGAAAAGCTGCATTAAGTACATATCCTGTTAGAGATTTAAGGCTGAGGCTGGAGGAGAGGGGGAGACGGTGTGTGTGTGTGTGTGAATTGGGGCTTCGAGGAAGTGTTGGGAAGGGGGAAGTCCATGGTGGCTTTTCAGGCTTGGTAATGACAGCTTTGGCTAGAGGAGAATAATTCCCTTCCCCCATCCTGGATAGGACCTGAATTTGGCAGAACAGGGAAGGGCAAGGCAAACCTATCCCACGGCTTTTATCAACATTCCAAGGCAGTCAATGCTGAATTTGCCTGAACCAAGAAGGGAAGTTCTGCTCTAACCGGTTTGGCTCAATGGATAGAGCATCGGCCTGCAGACTGAAGGGTCCCGGGTTCGATTCAGGTGAAGGGCATGTACCTTGGTTGCGGGCACATCCCCAGTAGCAGGTGTGCAGGAAGCAGCTGATCGATATTTCTCTCTCATTGATGTTTCTAACTCTCTATCCCTCTCCCTTCCTCTCTGTAAAAAATCAATAAAATATTTTTTTTTAAAAAGAAGGGAAGTTCTGGCCATGCTCCCCCAAATTAGATTCAGGAAATCTGGGCTGTGTTTGCAGGTATGATGAATGGAAGGTGTCCAAGACCCAAAATTAATTTTTTTTAGTTGTATTTTTGTATTATGTTTAATTTTTCAATTACAATTGACATTCAATATTATATCAGTGTTAGGTGTACAGCACAGTGGTTAAACTTTATATTACTTACAAAGTGATCCCCCACCTATTTCCCGTATACACCCAGCACCATAGTTATTACAATATTATTGACTTGTGTTTCCTATGCTGTACTTCATTACATCCTTGCAGAAATTTAAATGTTTAACAAGCTCCCAAATGATTCTGTGCCAGGGGGCGAGGGTGGGCTGTTTCTTAAACTTAGTTGGAGAGACACCGCCTAAGCGCAGTGGTTCTCAACCTTCTGGCCCTTTAAATACAGTTCCTCATGTTGTGACCCAACCATAAAATTATTTTCGTTGCTACTTCATAACTGTAATGTTGCTACTGTTATGAATCGTAAGGTAAATATCTGATATGCAGGATGGTCTTAGGCGACCCCTGTGAAAGGGTCGTTCGACCGCCAAAGGGGTCGCAACCCACAGGTTGAGAACCGCTGGCCTAAGGGGAACTGCAGCTAATCTTTTACAGGTGGTCTCCTAGTAACCTTCTCAAGTCCAGCCTAAACCCTTTCTGCTGTTACAATAATCAGCAGGCCCTCCTGGCCTGTTTGGTCAGAAATAATATGTTGGTAAACTTGTAAAATTGCTGCTGCTGGATATAGGCCAGGACAAATAAGGCACTCAAGGAGGTAAGTGAAGTCTGAGCTGGTCATTATTTCTCCTTTATTCCTTGCTCCCCTGGCTGACGCTGTCTCCCACTGTAAACTCTGCATTCAGAGCTTCTGAGTCAGCCATGCAAGGGAAGAAAGTGAGTTGTTCCCGGGAGACAAGGTCACTATTCTTCTGTTTATTTATTCAAAATGTATTTATACCAAGTTGGCGAGTGAGCGGAACAACTGGGACTCTCCTACTCCGCTGGTGGGAATGTTAGATGGTACAGTTACTTTGGAAAACAGTTTGGTAGCTTCTTGTAAAATTATCATGTGATTCAGCAGTTCCACTCCTCAGTGTTTATCCAAGAGAAATAAAAATATATGTCCTCCCAAAAGACTTGTACAGAATGTTCATAGCAGCCTTATCCATATTAGCCCAAAACTGGAATCAACTCTCACATCTATCAATGCAAATGGTGGTACATCCAGAGAATGGAAAGATACCATGCAGTAAGAGGGACTGAATTTTTTTAAAATATATTTTTATTGATTTCAGAGAGGAAGGGAGAGGGAGAGAGAGACTGAAACATCAATGATGAGAGAGAATCATTGATTGGGTGCCTTCTGCACGCCCCCTACTGAGGATCGAGCCCACAACCCAGGCTTATGGCCTTGACCTGAATTCAACCCGGGACCCTTCAGTCCACAGGCCAACGATCTATCCACTGAGCCAAACCAGCTAGGGCGGGACTGAATTATTGATATGGTCATATGATCAATAAATAGCAGGGATGGACCCCAACCACATGCCAAGTGAAAGAAACCTGACACAGAGGTGGACATACTTTATGGTTCCACTTACATGAAACTCCACTCTGCAGTAATAGCATATCAGGGGCTGCCAAGGGCTGGGTGAGGGGTGGGGATTGACAGATGAAAGATCAAAATAGTCTATATCTTGATTATACTCATAGTTACATATGTCAAATACATTGTACTGTGCATTTGAAATTGGGGCTTCGTGCCCTAACCGGTTTGGCTCAGTGGATAGAGTGTCGGCCTGCGGACTCAAGGGTCCCGGGTTCGGTTCCGGTCAGGGGCATGTGCCTTGGTTGCGAGCACATCCCCGGTGGGGGGTGTGCAGGAGGCGGCTGATTGATGTTTCTCTCTCATCGATGTTTCTGGCTCTCTGTCCCTCTCCCTTCCTCTCTGTAAAAAATCAATAAAATATATATTTTTTTTAAAAAAAGAAATTGGGGTTTCATTGTTTGTAAATTATGCTTTAATAAAATTGAAAAAATAGGATAAAAAAGAAAAAATACATTATGCCTTAGATTATTCAAACAAGAAGTCATGCAAAGCAGTCAGCAAATCTAAAAATCTGGTTCATAATTCTCTCATCAACACATTGTGTGCAGTAAGGAGTACAGGGAGAAATATGGATTCTTTATTTTTTTCTTTCTTACTTGGAAGATTATTCAATGTAGGAAGTGAATGTCCTTGTAAACCCAACCTTTCAGAGGCCACCACTGGGAATGGATTCTTCCTCCAGCCTATTTCTAAGCTGATTCTAACATATATTATTAGATAAATAGTTTATGATTATTAATACTATTTTTAATATTATTTACAAATATAAAACTGAACATATTAATGAGATTTTATATTTGTCCTATTAAATACCAAAGTTTACAAACATAAAATCCTATTAAATCCTATGAATATGTTTGGTCTTTCAACGTTTTTATAAGACAATTTATTTTGCATCTCTTTTCATACTTACTTCTTTTTTACCTTTTGTATAGTTTTATTGAAGTATAATTTATAATTTATTTAAGTGGTCTCCTTTTGAGGGACTATTTGTTGCTATTTTTCATCCCTGAAAAACAGTAATAGACATCTTTGTAATTACACAGCATTAGTATTTCAGATATAACTTGGCTTCCTAGAAGTTTCGTGGACAAGTTGCGTAGCCAAAAGGCATAACAGGTTTTTTTAAAAAAAAAATATGTTTTCTATTGATTGTAGAGAGAGAGTGAGGGAGAAGGAGAAAAAGAAACATTGATGAGAGAAACATCAATGGGCTCCCTCCTGCATGCCCCCTACTGGGGATCAAGCCCACAATCCAGGCATGTGTCCTGACCGAGAATCTAACCAGCAACTTCTTGGTGCATGGGACTATGCTCAACCAACTGGGCCACACTGGCCAGCACAAAAAGCATAGCACTTTCAAGGGAGGAAAAATTATTCCCTTTGCGTTGCAGGGTATATGGGTAGGGGAAGGAGATTTTGTTTGAAGGATTCTATTTAGTTCACAAGATTGATCTAAGGTTTTGTTATAAATTGAATAACACGTGGATCAGCTTGAGATTGGAATCACCACTATAACACTTCTTCTATGGGAAAATCTGTTTCAAAGTTCAGAAACCTGTTTACAAGTAATCTAAATTCACTGCAGGTAGAAACTACACCTAAATATTGTGACCCAAAGATTCATACTGTTAAAAAACAAAATCCACCTGAGCTAATTTGGAGTTTTAATATATTTTTTATTGATTTTTTACAGAGAGGAAGGGAGAGGGATAGAGAGTTAGAAACATCGATCAGCTGCCTCCTGCACACCTCCCACTGGGGTTGTGCTCGAAACCAAGGTACATGCCCTTGACTGGAATCGAACCTGGGACCTTTCAGTCCGCAGGCTGACACTCTATCCACTGAGCCAAACCGGTTAAGGCCAATTTGGAGTTTTAATAGGCGCTATCAAGCGATTCATGGATTGGGCAGCATCCCATCTAGCAACTAGAAGGGTGCTCCCAGGGGTTGTACAAAATGGACGGCTAGTGACTGTAGAGGCAGTGCACACCTGGAGCCCCCAGAGTGGCTTCACCGAGCTCCTTCCCCAGGAGCTGCACTCAGCATCAAGCTGCTCTAGCTTCGAACGGTGTCTGTGAGCATCTGTGCTCTAGCTCAACTTATTTTGTTAAGTTGAGATGTGTTAGCAAGACGTGTCCTAAGGGAATAGCTTCTTTGATTTGCACCATTTCACCTTATGAAAGGTTTCACAGGAATACTCTACTTTCGGTAGCGGGTAAACCTGTATATTCTTTATTATATCACAGCATGTATCACACTTGTTATCATTACCATTGGGCCTGTCTCCCTGGCAAACTATTGGGAAGGCAGGAGCTTGTCCTGTTGTTTGCCACTGAAGCTCCAGTTTCTTATCTGGGGCCTGTCGCATAGGAAGCACTCTACATTTGCTGAGCAAATCAGTGAGGCTGATGCTGAAGTTCTGGACTTATATTTTATTAAAAATAACAAATTGGTTGAATAAGTTATATCCAGACAATAGATATATTATTGAAATAGAAAAATATAGCCTGGCCAGTGTGGCTCAGTGGTTGAGCATTGACCTATAAACCAGGAGGTCGCAGTTCGATTCCCAGTCAGGGCACATACCCAGATTTCGGGCTTAAACCCCATCAGGGGCATGTGGGAGGCAGCCAATCAATGATTCTCTTTCATCATTGCTGTTTCTATCTATCTCTCCCTCCCTCTTCCTCTCTGAAATCAATAAAAATATATTTTAAAAAAAGAAATAGAAAAATATATACTCTAGATCAGTGGTTCTCAACCTTCCTAATGCCGCGACCCTTTAATACAGTTCCTCATGTTGTGGTGACCCCCAATTTCATTGTTACAAATTGAACATAATTAAAGCATAGTGATTAATCACAAAAACAATATGTAATTATATATGTGTTTTCCGATGGTCTTAGGTGATCCCTGTGAAAGGGTCGTTCGACCCCCAAAGGGGTCACAACCCACAGGTTGAGAACTGCTGCTCTAGATAGATATGCTAATATTGAATAGATCTCCAAGAGATTATGTATTATAAAAAGATAGAACAGCCTGGCTGGGTGTGGCTCAGCAGTTGAGGGTCGACCCAGGAACCAAGAGGTCACCAGTTCGATTCCTGATTAGGGCATATGCAGGGCTTGGGGGCTTGATCTCCCATGTGGGGCATGCAGGAGGCAGCTGATCAATGATTCTCTCTCATCATTGATGTTTCTTTCTCTCTCTCTCTCTTCTCTGAAATTAATAAAAATATATTTTAAAAAAGAGAATATTGAATGGTACATTCTCTTTCACATACAAGGTAATGCCCTGGCTGGGTAGCTCAGTTGGTTAGAGCATTGTCCCCATACGCCAAGATTGCAGGTTCATTCCTGGTCAGGGCACATACCGGAGTCAACCAATGGGTGCATGGATGAGTGACACAGCAGGTCGATGTTTCTCTCTTTTCCTTTCTTTCTCTCTCTCTCTCTCTCTCTCAAATCAATAAATAAAAATAATTTGAAAAAAAAACATTTAAGCACACAATATAAAGTGTTTAAATCGTACTGGTAAGTGTATAGCTTAGTGACTACTTACTAGTACATCTGTGTTTACCACTCTGTAGATTGAGCTATAGAATGTTTTCAGGACTTGGAAACTTTCTCATATTCCCTTGTAGTCCACAGCCTCCAAATGGAACCATTATTCTGACTTCTCTCACCTTCAATTAATATTGCCTGTTTTTTTTAACTTTATAACTCTTGGAATCACACAGACTATACTGCCTATTTACACTAAATATTCTGTCCCAGCCCAGTTGGCATGGCTCAGTGGTGCCTACCTATGAGCCAGGAGGTCACAGTTTGATGCCAGTCAGGGCACATGCCTTGGTTGCGGGGATGTGCAGGAGGCAGTGATACCCAATGTGGGCTGTGCAGGAGGCAGTTGATCAATGATTCTCTCTCATCATTGATGTTTTTATCTCTCTCTCTCTCTCTCTCCCTTCCTCTCTGAAATAAAAAAATATATTAAAAAATAAAACAAATAAAATAGACAAAATATATTTTAAAAATATTCTGTCCTGTTACAAATAAATAATTTGTAACCTGCTTTTCCTTCTTAGCACTATCTCATAATATTTGCAAGTACCTACAATAAAATCATGATTTGAAATTGCTATATTTTATATAGCACGTTCTTGGTTATATTTAAATATTTATTTATTTATTTATTTATTTATTTTTAAAATATATTTTATTGATTTTTCACAGAGAGGAAGGGAGAGGGATAGAGAGCTAGAAACATCGATGAGAGAGAAACATCGATTCAGCTGCCTCCTGCACACTCCCCACTGGGGATGTGCCCGAAACCAAGGTACATGCCCTTGACCGGAACCGAACCCGTGACCCTTCAGTCCGCAGGCCGACGCTCTATCCATTGAGCCAAACCGGTTAGGGCTATGTATTTATTTTTTATTCATGAGGGAAGAGGAGTTCAGACAATCCATACGGTAGCAAGGAGTGAAACTGGGACTCAATCCTCTGCTTCAGCCGCTCACTCTTCCACCGCAAAAAGCGAAGTGCTCAAATATGGGCAGAACCTTGCAGATATATTGCTTGCCAGAGGGCACTGTAATAGCAAAAAGAGTGACTAATAAGTATTAATGGCTCATGACAAGAGGACAAAAGACAATTACCTTAATATATTAGGCGTCTTAGTAATGTTTGTACAGTATTATTCATGCAAATATTATTAGCCTGTGCCACAGGCAGTTGATAGGCCCAGAACTGGTTAGGTCTCTGTCTCTCATTCCAGATGTGCAGGGGCTGGGACTTCCACGGGCCCGCCCCCGTAGAGCTCCGAGGAGCCAATCGGCGCACAGGAGGCGGGGCCCTGGGAGCGACAGCGGTGCTGTCCAATGGGTGCACAGGCGGGGCCGCCTCTGGCCAATGGACGCGCTCCTCCGCGACGGTCGGAAATGGTGAGGCGGCTTTGGGGGCCGTTGTTCAGTGCGGGGTTTGACTGAAGAGGCTCCGGGGCCGGAGCTGCCGAATCAGCCCGACGTCCTCCTGGTCGTAGGTGAGTGCGGCGGCGGCCCGCTCCTGGGGAGCTTCCCGCGGCTTCCAGTTCGGGAGGAGGCCGGTACCCGAGGGCGGGGA
>NW_005368420.1:148150-190312 GCF_000412655.1 Myotis brandtii | reverse complement strand
CCTCCGGCCGCCGGTTCGAGTCCCCACTCAGACCAGCTGTGTGGCGGGTAGGTGTCTGCCCGGACTTCCGCTCCCGAGGCCTCTGGAGTGGGGGTGACTTTCGCCGGGTGGGGTCGTGGTCCGGGGGAGAACGCTTTCCCGTGGAAAACGGTCACAATAAATATTAGCTGCTGCCGGGTCCAGGCTGCGGCACCCGCTTCCCCGGAAGGGGGCGCTCCGCCCCCTCGGGCCGAGGGGCGGCCTCCGGAGTCGGTAAGGAGGGCTCCTCCTCACCTCGACGCCTGCACCTCAACCTCCGTGCCTTCGCCCGTTCGCTCCCCACAACGGCCCCGGGGAATATTGTCAGTTGTCAGCGTGAGGAACTGCAGGCCCCGAGAGGGTCCGTCCCTCAGCTGCCGAGGGGCAGGGCCAAACCGACCCTCGGAGAGGCCGCCCCCACCCCCTTGCAGGTAGAAGACCGGCTTCTTCGCGGCTCCAAGGCGCCGCCCCGGGTCTCGTGGACTGGACTGGGTCGCCCCGAGTCGGCCCTGAGAGCGGCCCCGAGGCTCCCCTGTTGGGGACGGGATTGATTTTCCCGGCAGGCGCTTCCTCTCCCGTGTCCATTTCACATCGGGGTGGCTACCTTGAATCTGGTCACTCCCCGGGTTAAATGCCATCCGGCCTGGAGTGTTCGGCATCCTTTCTGTCCCTCATGAGGAGGCTTCTTGAATCATTCTCCTTTTTAGTTACGTTCTTCCAGATCTACGTTTACTTTTTCCTTCATTGCCTTTTAGGGCCACGGCCTTAATGGGTTTCCCCGAATTCTCACCCGCGATCTTCACTTCCCATTTCCTGGTCCGACTCTTGGAGCTTCAGTTTAAATGTCATCTCAGAAAGTTCTTCACCGTCCTTACCTAAAGCCGATCCCTCCACTCCCATCTCCCTTTGTCTGAGTACTTTTCCATCAAAACACTCATCTTAAGGTGTATCTTTTTCTTTTGCTTATTTTTCTCTTTTACTAAATTGATTTGTTGGGCAAGACACTATCTTTCTTTAATTTGTAAAGTATTGTTAATGCCGGGCACAGCGTCTGGCACACAGGGTCTTAACATGTTGCACGGATGAATGTGTTTTGAAAAGTGAGTTCCTTTGGAAATGTCGAAACCATTAAGGAGCTGTTTTGGGAGGCAGCATTTAAGACCATTTTTGTGTCATGGAAAGGCATAATCTAAAGTAAATATTGGTAATAAAATTGCCAGCACTTTGCTTTCTGCATTGATATCTTGTTTAAAAAGAAGGAAAAACGGGGGGTAGGAGTGGCGGGGGGGCGAAGGGGGGGGTTAATTGGGGAAAAAAGGAGACGTAATACTTTAAACAATTAAAAAAGAAAAGAAAAAGCTTTACAGTGGAGAAACTTGACAGACACTCCAAGTGATCAAAGTTAACGTCACCTGTAATAATAAGCCTGTTGACATAATATGCTCTCTGATGTAATGCACCAAGGTGAACACAGCATCACTTCTGTGGCATTCTTGCCAGATATGTATTAATCATGAGAAAACATCAAACCCAAACTGAAGGACATTCTACAGAATAGCCAATACACTTAACAAGGTTATGAGAGATGAAGAAACAAGAAATATCCCAGATCAAAGGAGATTAAGGGGAAATAACAATGCAGTATGTGACCCTGGATTTGATCCTGAACCAGAAAAAGGGTATTTGTGAAATTTGAAGATCTACTGATTAGTTGCTAGTATTGTATTAGTGTTAGTTTCCTACATTTGATAATTTTATTATGGTTATTTGGGTGAAAAGTATATGGGAGTTCTTTGTGCTTTTTTTGTAAGTCAAATTATTTTAAAGTAAAAGTTAAACAGAAATAAAAACAAGGTGAAACCCATGTGTTGGGTATTAAATAAAATGCACTAGTTTTTGTGACATTTTCTGTGCACTGTTTCTTTGTGTGTGTGTGTTTTGCTTGTCATCCTTAAAGCAGAAATGAAATTGAAAGTTCTCACTTCTACTTTTGTAGTTTTCTGGAAGAGCTAAAGATGGCTGAATTTCTAGATGACCAGGACACTCAACTGTGTGACAACTGGTAAGAAATTAATCTAAGAAATGTTATTGGAATGAGGATAAACTAACTTCTGTAAAGGGTTGGTTTATTTATTGGCAGGTTAAAATTAGAATCATATAATTTGTCCTGCAAATATATAGTTCTGAAGCCTTTTTAACAATTTTAGATAATATTGCCTATTTTGGTAATTTGACAAGATAGTTGGTTTAGCTATCATAGTGTGGTGTAGTGAGTGATTAGAGTGATAGGATAAAGCTGGGCGTCAGGGCTCTGGTTCCTGCATTTAATGAATTAGTTAATGACTTTTGGTAAGTCACCAAATGCTTTGGGCCTCACTTTTCTGACCTATAAATAAGGGAATTTATTTTTTTGCCTTTCTGGAAAATATCATCATATGTTTTTTAAAAAGATACTAAAAATATCATAAGCCCTAGCTGGTTTGGCTCAGTGGATAGAGTGTCGGCCTGCGGACTGAAGGGTCCTGGGTTTGATTCTGGTCAAGGGCACGTGCCCGGGTTGCGGGCTCAATCCCCCAGTAGGGGGGTGTGCTGGAGGCAGCCGATCAATGACTCTCTCTTCGTCATTGATGTTTCTATCTCTCTTTCCCTCTCCTTTCCTCTCTGAAATAAAAAAAGTATATTAAAAAATATATACATAATAAAAATGTTGGACTAGGTTAATTTAAAAAATATATATATTTTTAGTGCCCCTGACTGAGATTAAACCCGGGACCCTTCAGTCCACAGCCCGACGCTCTAGCCACTGAGCCAAACCGGCCAGGGTGGTTAATGTGTTTGTTTGTTTTTTAAGTATGTTGCAAGGATTTCCCTGAGTGGCTGGTTGTCTAGGGGTTGATTGGGAGCAAGGGTTAATGATCTTGGCTCTATATATAGTAGTGAGAGAGCATTTGGACCAATGTAGCTGAACTGTTTTTATAAAGGATTTTGCTGGAAGAATGTTCAATTGCTTTAAAAAAATAAAAAAGTCTAAAGTCTTCTGGCAGTCCAGATTAATCATTATCATTTCATGATTCCAGAACTGTTAAGTGAAGACTGGGCGTAGTCTCGAATGTTGCGCTTTCTATTTTGGAGTTTTTAACCCACATGAGTGACAAGAAAGAGCAACTCTGCTAAAGTGAAACTTAGGAGTGCAGCTCATCTGATTCTTGATTGGGGTTTCTCAAGAGCACTTGTATATTTTAGTGGTATACAAGTGTTCTTACTAAAGCTAAAGAAAGCAAAAGTGCCTGTTATGTTTAACTTACAAAATTGTGGTAGGAGGAAAGAGATATTTAATAAGGGAAATAGTTTGATGTAGATTGATGAAAGCTTCAAGTCAAATAACAATTTTTCTTTTTTTAATCGCCTTTTTCTTCTCAGTCTTTTGACAGAATTAGGATATAATCAGAGCAACTGTTGGTCACAATATTCTTTCCCAGAATGGAATTAAGATTTCATTTCTTAAAAACAAATTTGTATTTTAGCTTTGTTTGAGTTTTATATATAGTTACTAATACAAAGTAATCAATGATATAAATAATTACAAGCAAACATCACTGTGGTTTTATAAAAAAACAGATATATGACTTTAGCATCAGTTAAGATACTCTTTTTAAAAATATTTTAAAAATTGACTTATAGAGAGAGGAAGGAAGAGGGATATGAGAGTGAAACATCAGTTGGCTGCCTCCTGTACGCCCCCTACAGGGGATTGAGCATGAAACCCAGGCATGTGCCCTGACTGGGAATCCAACCAGCAATCTTTGGTGCACAGGACACCCAGTCAACTGAACCACACTGGCCTGGGTGAGATAATCTCATTTATCAGTCCAAGGAATCTCAAACCTAGAGCAATCTATAAATAACTGTCAAAGGAATTAAAAAACGGGGGGGGGGGGAGTTAATGGAAAGCTAATGAAAACAAGGTTATTCAAAGTGAAAGCAATTTATTTAAAGAAAAGAGCAGATTAGCATGGGAGGCTGACTAAGCCAGCACAGACCTCCCATCTAAGTAACCCTGTCTAAATTCTGGGTTTTAAAATTTTGTCTTTAGAGCCATATTCCTATTCTCGAAGAAAAATTAAGGTACTCTTCAAAATATGAGCTGCGATTAGACCAGTAAAAAGAGTGGTTTGGCCGTAGCTGGTTTGGCTCAGTGGATAGAGCCTTGGCCTTTGAACTGAAAGGTCTCGGGTTCTATTCCAGTCAAGGGCATATGCCTGGGTTGTGGGCTCGATTCCTAGTGGGGGACTTGCAAGAGGCAGCCGATCAATGATTCTCTCTCATCATGGATGTTTCTCTCTGTCCCTCTTCCGTCCTCTCTGAAATCAATAAAAAAAATATATTAAAAAAAAAAGTAGTTGTGATTAGAAAAGATGTTTTTGCATGTAACTCTTAAGGTGTCTTCTGATTGGGAAGAGAATGGTTCTAGGGAACAGAAGCTTCCTTCAGCTTTTTATTTTTGCATGTATTAAAGGATTTGTTTCTGGCTTGTTATGTTTATTGTTTGGGAGGTTACTGTGAATTTTTCTTTTTTTTAATATATTTTTTATTTCAGAGAGGAAGGGAGAGAGAAAGAGAAACATCAATAATGAGAGAGAATCATCGATCAGCTGCCTCCTGCATACCTACTGGGGATTGAGCCCGCAACCTGGGCATGTGCCCTTGACCGGAATCGAACCCTGGACCCTTCAGTTCCCTAGGCCAAGGCTCTATCCACTGAGCCAAACCAGCTAGGGCTGGGAATTTTTCATGAAGTCTTGGCTCGCCTTGCAATCATTTCTATCTAAAATGAAATTTTATCTTTAACTTGCTAGTTCTATCTTGGGGTTTTTAGCAGTTCTATCAATATATAGAATTGTGTTCTCATTTATCTCACTTTAAAACATCTTTATTTTATCTGTAGGTAGGAAGCAAGTATATTAGTATTTTGTCTGCGATCTTATTCTAGATGACATACTTATAGGCACATTCTTTTAATGTAGTCTTTTCTTTAGCTAGCCTGTGAAATTGGAGTTTTCCAATTGTCAGATCCAAATGAGTAAAAGGTTAGGCCTTTGAATACTATGTGCCTCTTGTTTGTATATATATTCTTGTTAAATTTATTTTTAAATTATAATGAACAAAATATATTAGTTTCAGGTATACTACATAGTGATTCAGCATTTATATACCTTACAGAGTGTTCATCACAATAAGTCTAATGCAGAAATAAAAATTTTGGAAGCAGAAAAACTATACCATCTAATAATTCGAGCAGTGAGATGATTCCTATACCATCCTGCTAAAAAAAAAAAAAATCACTGCAAAGCTGGAAAGTAGGATCGTTGGAAGAAGACATTATCCAGGATACTTGCCACACAACCAAATGAAACACATGTCATACTCATTAAGTTTAAAAAACAAAACATTTCACCCTAGCTGGTTTGGCTTAGTGGATAAAGCATAGGCCTGTGGACTGAAGAATCCTGGGTTCCATTCCAGTCAAGGGCACATGCCCGGGTTGTGGGCTCGATCCCCAGTAGGGGGCGTGCAAGAGGCAGCCAATCAATGGTTCTCTCTCATCGATGTTTCTCTCCCTCTCCTTTCCTCTCTGAAATCAATAAAAATATTTTAAAAAATCACACAAAACATTTCTAGACATTCAGTTGCACTGATCCCTTCCATAAGCATGGCCTACTGGATTTTGCCAGGCAGTAACAATGTGGCTCCAAAGACAGGGCCAAGAAAACATTGGTCCTGCCAAATCAGTCTTATTCATGATGCTTCCATGTGCTACTCTGTTTTTAATCCTCACGCGAGGATATTTTTCCATTAATTTTTAGAGAGAGTGGAAGAGAGGGAAAGACAGAAAGAAATATCGATGTGAGAGAAACACATCGATTGGTTGCCTCCTGCACGTGCCCTGACCAGGGCCCTGGCTGAGGAGGAGCCTGCAACCGAGGTATGTGCCCTTGACCAGAATTGAACTCAGGCCCCTTCGGTCCCCAGGCCAACGCTCTGTTCACTGAGCCAAACCGGTTAGGGCCCATGTGCTACTTTGAATGGATTTAACACTGTTAGTGTTTTTTGCCAGATGTAGTCAGAATTTATACCTAATTCTTGTACTAAAGGTGGCCCATCCTCAGAGTTGTTTCCATAGAATGGCTGAGGTGTAGTTGGACTATATGCCTACGTTGGCTGGAAAATCTGCCCAGTGTATGGCTGTTATGGCTGCATCATGTCTGGAGGGACAGATTGCCCTTGCTCTGAGAAGTCATAGCCAGCAGACTATTGGGCCTTCCACAGTCATAGGACTGCTGCTATTGGTCATTGCTGTTGGGACCTCTCTGATAGACATTGCAAATGATCAAACGTAGAGGTTGATGCAGTAGCTCCAACAGCCTGGTTTGACCTTTAGTGGAATAAATCTAATCTCGGACTGAGAGTGAAAATAAATGGTAGATTTTTTTTTAAATAATAATGAAGTGTACAATTGTGCTTTGGGGCATGGATGGTTTTGGAAAAGCCTAGCTCAGCTCTTTTTGGCATCTATCTGACTTCATGTGTTGGTTGTGATCAGCTCTGACATCTAGAAAGTGAGGTTGAGCTTTTAGAATTAGTGTATAGCAGTGATAATTCAGTGTGTTGCACAGAAGACTCAAACCTTCAGGAGTTGATTCTTGAAAGGCAGGGGTAGTAACAATCATAAGAGCTAATAGACGAGATATTCGTTAAAGGGAAATAATGGAGAATAAAGATTGGACAAGACAGATTTTCACGTGATAACAACTGTGACTAGATCAGTCAGTAATGCTTGCCTTTTTTTTTTTTTATCTAATTCTATAGCAAAAGGGAAATTCCTTTGTGTAACTTTACCATCCATGAGATCCATTGTCAAAGGAACATTGGTGTGTGCCCTATCTGCAAGGAACCATTTCCCAAATCTGGCATGGAGACTCACATGGCTACAGAACACTGTCAGGTGAACCATTAAGGACTCAAATGTTCATTAATGTATTATACTTGCTATTGCGCAATAGCAAGTGAGCAAGTTCTCACAAAGCCAATTTATTGTTTTTTACTATTTATCCTAGGTAACCTGCAAATGTAACAAGAAGTTGGAGAAGAGGCAGTTACAGAATCATGAGGTTAGTTTCCCTGTACAATGAAGGGAGTGAGTTACTATGGGGCCAAGCATGAGATTACAGAGCCACATGCGGAACAGAAAGCTAGTCTGGTTGTCTGTTCTCTACAGGATCTGTGCACATCGCCTCTCAAAGCCTATCTGAGGCTCTGTTTGTTGCCAGATCCGCTGCATGGCTGTTGTGCCCCCATGCTCAGGCCTCAGAGTCTGTCATTCTCACTCTGGGGTTTGGCTATTTGCAGCCTCACTGAGTGCTAATCCAAATTGGGGGTTGCCAATGTGGTATGACCTCCTTAGTCCACACCTGCCTTACAGCTTGTAATTTCATTTTGATTTGATCATCTGGATATCATGCTGTTTACACCTAAAGAAATTTCTCAGAGAGCATTTGGTGAGAGAGAACATAGTATCATTTGGTCCCTAGTTGAGATAAAACTGTCCATTGTTGAAAAATTTATCAAGGTATGCAACTTAAGATTTGTGCATTTCAACCTGTCTCAAATAAATTAACTTGTTAATTTATAATTTTAAAGGGTAATTTATATTCAAGGAAAAAAATTAGAAGAGCTATAAAAGAAAACAAGAATCACTTGTAACCCCACAGCTTAGAGATAAATGTCTCACAAATACTTTGGCACTCTTACCTTTATTATTTTTTCTAAGCATTTGACCTATGATTGAGGTCACATTAACAACAATAATAAGTATTTCTTTGGATCTAATGTCTACCTGCTACATAAACAACCTTCAATCAATTGCCCCCTCTTCTGGCTTCTCTCCCAGCTATTTCTGAGGTTCACATTGGTGATATAGCCGTCATTTTAAAGATTTGAGTACAGATTATTTCCTAACATTCCTGCAAATAAAACTATGACAGTGTAGGCCAGAGTTAAAGAGTTTAAAAAATTTTTCCTTTAAATAAAGTTTTTACTTTATATGCTGTTCTGGTGAGTTACTAGCACTTTTTAGAGTTGTGAAAGTGCTTACTATATTATCTAGTAAGTGCCAGCGATTATTTGCTCTTTTGCTGTTGAGTAACTTAAATCAGTGACATGTTCTTCATTTTCCGAATACAGTATATTCACTGGTGATTCTTGGCTTATTTGGTCAATATAAAGTCAGTGCTGTAATACAAATATGCAGATTAGACAAATCAGTGTCTTTCTCAAAGGCGTTCTCTTTTCCGCATTACCAAATCTTAAGACAAATTGGAACGGCAAAGGGAAATTGGGCTGGTGGAACTTTCACAAACCTGTCTGAATTGTTAGGTTTTTGCTCTTTGCTCCTGGGCTTATCTGGCTGCTTTTGGGTAACTTTGTAATGTGTGCACAAAATAAGTCAGGGTGGTTGAGTGAGTAGGTTCCTTCTAAAGTTTTCTTCCCTTTGTAGAACCTGGTGGCAGGGACAAAGCAAGAAGCCCTGACTCTTAAATTCATAGAAAAACATGGTAGGCAGGTGAGGCTAGGGTTGGAAGAGAATATGGAAGTAAATACTTTTTTGCTTTCCTTGCCCTGTACTAAAACATGGCCTCTCTTAGATTTGCATATTAACTGCTTCGTTACTCTGTGTTGCAGGAGACTGAGTGTCCTCTGCGGCTTGCCCTTTGCCAGCACTGTGATTTGGAACTTTCTGTTCTCAAACTGAAGGACCATGAAGATTACTGTGGTGCCCGGACAGAGCTATGTGGCAATTGTGGGCGTAATGTCCTGGTGAAAGATCTGAAGACTCACCCAGAAGTTTGTAGGAGAGATGGGGAGAAAAAGAGAGATGAGGCTGCCATGCCTCCTAATGCATATGATGTGTCTTGGGGTCAAGATGGAATATGGATTGCATCACAGCTCCTCAGACAAATTGAGTCTCTGGATCCACCCATGAGGCTACCTCGACGGCCCCTGAGAGCCTCAGAATCGGAACTTTCCCATAGTAGGACTACCAACCAAAGGAACATGACAACCCAGTTTCCAATTCAGAACAATCTATGTGAGTTGTGTTTGGGTTTTAGAAGGTTATCAAAATCTGTTTAATTCTCATAGGAGTCTCATGAGGGTAGGTAAGTAAGTGGTAGAGCGGGGATTTGAATTCAGGCAATCTGACCCCATGCGGTAAACCATTCTACAATGCAGAAAATACACATAAAGTGTTTAGCACAGTGCCTGTCTCATAGCCAAAACTCAATAATATTGCTTATTAATAACACAATTAAAATAGTAATGGAACCTTTTATCATGGCATACTTAATATTTGGAGTCCTGTGAGAACTGGAGGGCTGGGCCTCTTTTATTCCTGCATAGATGCTATAAACCTGGAATATTTGTAGGCATGGACTTGAGCTAAAGCATGGCATTTCTAATGTATCTTGAGAACTAGTTTACTTTTTTTTTTCCTTCAGTGGAAGAACAAGAAAGGCAAGAAAGGAATAGAAGCCAACAGTCCCCTATAGAGGGTGGTGAAGACAGTTCAAACTTGGACTTCATGTTGGCCCTAAGTCTGCAAAATGAAGGCCAGGCCCCCAAGTTGGCAGAGCAGGACTTCTGGAGGGCTGTGTGTGAGGCCGAGCAGTCCCTTGGAGGTCCCAATGCTCTGAATGACATAAAGGGTAGGTTTGTTTTATCTTCACTAGCCTCTGTCTCCACAGTTATGTGTGTTTCTTACATTATACAATTTATTTTAAAAATGAAAGTTTTTCATGAGATCAAATTTGCCTTTTTTGTTTGTTCATTGCTTTTCCGACTTTTTATTTTTAAAAACTGTTAGAAAATAGTATAGCAAATATCTTATATACCCCTCATCTTTATTCACCATTTCTAGTATTTTTCTTTGATCTTTATAATTTTTTCCCCTTGAGCTATTTGAGAATAAGCTGCAGATATAACATTTTATCTCTACATACTTTAGGATGTATATTTCAAGAACGGCATTCTAAGTAAATGCACATAACATTATATGTTTGTCATTTTTCTTCAGTGTGTCTCATCATTTTCAAAGTAATCTCTTATACCTTAGTCATACTACAATTCCCTTTTTAACATATCTTTAAATGTGTTATTTTTATATTGTGTCTGAAAATATATCAAACTCTTTTTGGTCTTCGTTGTTTCTATTGACTCACTCATGGTGGCTTGCTGCCTCCCTCTCTATATGCACTCACATGAATTAGCATTGAGTTTTCTGATATGTTCCTCAGAATATTTACATATATGCTTCTAGCAGGCACCTGGGGATACTATTGATGGGGACAGTTTTAAACTGGATTTTTGGCTTGGGTTTTTAAAAATCATAAATGTAGATTTTGGACTCAAACCCATGTAAAGGCCAAACTCTAGTTACTTAATTCAGAGAGAGGAAGGGAGAGGGAGAGAGATAGAAACATCAATGATGAGGAAGAATCATCAGTCGGCTGCCTCTTGCAGGCCCCCTATTGGGGATTGAACCTGAAACCTGGGCATGTTCCCTGACTGGGAATTGAGCTCCAACCATTGAGCAATACTGGCCAGGCTTCATAAGTCCTGAGGATTGAAATAATGCACATACGGCTGATTAGTGCCTAGAGTTATTGCACATTTAAACTTATTTCTTAAAGAGAGTAGTGGGTAAGTGACTACTTTAATATTAGCTACTCAGGGAATGGTGGCCAGTAAATCTTTTTCCATAGTGCCATTTTTTTGCTTGGGGTTTGTCTCTTGGGTAGTTTCCCTGGGAGGATTTACAGCCCCACAAATTGCTCCATCTCTGAAATATCTAAGGGAGTCACACTTTTAATTAAAACCCCACCAGGGGAACAACAGGTTGAATCAAATTTATTTTTGTTCATTGGCATCTGTGTGGCCTCTGATACCCAGGTGCAGCTGATGAGACCATGTTGCCTTGTGAATTTTGTGAGGAGCTCTACCCAGAGGAATTGCTGATCGACCATCAGGTGTGTTGTGAATTCCTGGAGAGTTTTAAGTAGGAACGTGTGCAGGCCACAGTTGGTGTTGCAGGCCACATGAGGTCTTGAGCCAAGTATTTTAATAGGCCTGTTATAGGAGTAGAAACTGTTTTATTTACCATGATGTGGCTGACATATGGCTATGAGAACGTAGTCTTGTTCACTCTTGGAAAAAGTAATGCTCATTCCAGCAGGCCCAGTTTGCTCCCTCCATGTGGTGACTACTCTATGTCTCTACTGACCATATGTAATCTGGTCTCATCTCATGCCACATTTTGTTTATTGGAGCTGTACTGAAGTCCTTGCAGTTCCCTGGAAGGGTCAGGGGTCCTTGCACTTTACTTTTTCTGCCTGGAAGCCATGTGGCCTCCACCCCTGCCTCCTCAACAGACCCCTCACTCGTACACTTGGTTCAGACACAACCTGCAAGAAACTGTCCTGAGTGACGCTCTGAACACTAGGTTAGAGGTCCCACCTATGCGCACCCTAAAAGTTCTGTGCCCACTTCTCTTTTAGTCTGTCACCCTGTGATGTGATGTCTCCTGATTCCCTGTCATCTGCACCACTAGGCTGAATTCCTTGAGGACAGATTCTGCGTTTTCCTAGTTTCTGAATCTTAATACCTGGTATATGAAAGGTGTTAGATATTTTTTAAAGGAAAGTTCTTGAGCCATTTAAGAACGATTAGAGAATATTAGACTTTGTTTTAGGATTGCCTAGTGGAGGGAACTATTTTTCCCCTCAACACTCTTGCTCTGATTTGGATTGGCTTAGTCTAGCATTTCCAAAACGTAAGCAACCCCATAAGTGGAATAATACATATTTGAATAAACCTAGTTTTTGGTTTGGGAGCAGCATAAGAAAATCCATTAATAGGATAAGAAAGAATATTTGGTGCTCTCTTGCTATGTGGTTGTGAGAAGAATCTTGAATCTTTCCAATTAATTTAAAAAGAATAATCATATGAACACAGTAAAAAGGGAAAAAGCACAGAAATGTTTAAAATAAAAGTAAAGTGAGCATTCCATCTGCATTTCCCTGACCCTTTCTAGTTCCTCTCCTCAGTGTTAAGCCTTACTAAAATTTTGTGACTCCTAGAAAATGTTTTAGTAATTTTTTTTAACTTTTTTTAACCCCCTCCCCCCTTTTTTTGAGACAGACAAGCTGTAACCCTTCCCGTGCCTTACCTTCATTTAACATGGGTAGCACTTCCCTCAAAGAGGTGGAGGAGGACCCTGATGTCATCTTCCAGAGGTTTCTGCAGCAGGCTACAAGTAACCAGTTCAACTCTTTGATGGGCCTGCGCAATGCACCCTCTGTGGAGGGTGGTATCATCATCCCATGTGAATTCTGTGGGGTCCAGCTGGAAGAGGAGGTGCTGTTCCATCACCAGGTAAAAGTCCCTGAAGAACCCGTCTACTTCACTCCATGCTGATCCCGTGCGTGAACCTGGGGCTTTCAGAGCTGAGAATGCTTCTTTAGTGTTTAAGTTGCATGCATACCTGACGTGGCTACTGGACTTGCTCTGTTTTGTGAGCTTTCTTTACCATCTGGCAACTGAAATCATGTCACTAGCTTATGACCAAGGAGTCAGGACTCCTATGCAGGTGTGGAGGACTTGTCAGCATGGTTGAGATGAGAGCTCTCCTGATGTCACTAATATATTCTACTTTTGACCAGGCAGATTCTTTCTGTTGTGGTGGTATTTGAGGCTTGCATTTCAGGAGACCTTGGGGCTAGTTCTACTATTGACCTTGGGTAGATCCTGTTCCCTCACTGGGGATATCTGTAAATGAAGGAGTTAGACTAGACAATTTGAAGTCCTTTCTCAGCTTTTGCTAGGATTCAGATCTGTTAGTAGGGAATACAATTTTCTGCCCACTCCCTGTTTGTTATAGGGAGCTAACACTCCAGGTGTGTTCAGGATCGTTTCTGTAGTTGATGCCATATAGCTGTTGCTAGAACACCACGAATTTCATTCGTGTAAATAAAGACTTCTGCTTTTGGGTCAAGCAGTAGATAAATGACTGCTGGTTGTCTCCTACGGGAGATTCTGAAATAAGCAACCATGCAAATACTCTGTGGTCAAAGTATAGGTATACTTTTTAGGGCTCTTGACACCAGCCCTTCCTGATCCCTGCACAAATCAGGCAGTGCTGCTTCAGTGCCTTGGGTGCTAATAGCAATGATTGCTCCTTTCTAGATGCGTTTCCTTAGTCTTAGGCCCTTCCTCTCAGTGGTTGTTAAAGACCCCGAATAAGGTGTGTTCCCCTAACCTGCTGCTCCTTCCTTTCTTCCCACTGCTCCCTCTCCAAGCAATGACTCCGCCCGGGGGTACTAATTTTTGTTTTGTTTTGTTAGGACCAGTGTGACCAACGCCCAGCCACAGCAAACAACCATGTGATGGAGGAGATTCCTAGACAGGATTTCCAGTCTCGAGAGACCTCACCAGAGCTGCCCAAGAGGCGTGTCAGACACCAGGGTATTAGCCAGGGCTGAGCCAAAGCTGCAGGTCTGCTGCTGACACGGGCCTGTTTACCATTTCTCATCCGCTGCTCTAACATGGGGGTCCCCTGAATCCTGAACCAAGCACAGTAGGATCTCACTACTAGCGGTTGTGGTCCCATGTTAGACTGAGCGGTCTTGAGTGTAGGCTTAGAGGGCACTGGCATGGTAGTCAGTGATTACTCAGCTGTAGCTTTCATCAGTGGACTATTTGGAGATAACTTTTAGACCCCTGCCTCTAGTTGAAATTTGCTTAGGGTATTCAATCATCATCATCATTATTATTAAAGAGTCTCAGGGACTAGGCAAGTAAACTGTTTTTTCAAACTCGCTACAAAGCCAGTTAGACATTATTTTTCAAGGTTTGCTTACACATCATTGTTGGTTAGTTATATGAGGACTCAGATAATAAGCATACAGTGTGGACAAAGGTGTTCCTAACCCTGTCTGGACACTTGGGTTTCAGCAGCCTTTAGATGAGAGGCAGTTCTACCCAGAATCTTCATGTTCCTGCTCCAACTCTAGCACTAATAGCAAGAGCAGTCTTTCCCCTAAAACTGATTCTCTCTTCTCTTTGCAGGAGACCTGTCTTCTGGTTACATGGATGATATTAAGCAGGAAACCGCTAAAGTGCCCACCTACCCTCTTCCCCCTAGCAGACCCATTAACAATATGATGGCTACCTGTAACCGTGTGTCAACATCCACATCAAGCCCTAAATCTAGTTCCCAGCCCAGCGTAATGAAGCTCAACAACTTAGACAGCCAGGACATTCGGGGGCGGAATCGAAACAGCCATAATGGGCCCATGGCTGCTGGGCACGTTCCAGTGATTCGCTCTGTTCGAAATCTCTACCCAGAAAACCTTGCGCCCTCTTTCTCCCGTGGGCCTTCAGGGAGACATGGGCCAAGGTAATAATAGCTCAGGAGTGGAGCTTGTGAGTAGCTCAGGAGATCATGAGAGTGTGGACTTTGCTTGTGCTATGGTCTGATTCCAAAATGTTCTCTTGCTGTTTGTTGGGTATTTGTTGTTGGTTTGTTTTGTCTGCTCACAGAGAGCTACTATGTCTGGTTCCAGCTGTTTGTCTTCTGAGTGGTCTGACTTTTGTTCAGGGGCATCTTAGAAACTAGTTTCCAATCCTTCTCTTTCAGTGGTAGGAGTGAAGGTGGCAGGAACTCAAGGGTCACCGCCACAACTGCCAGCTTTCGCAACAGGACTGCAAAGGTAATGGGGGATCCAGCACCAAAATGCTCAGTGAGGACTCAGGAGCGGGTGGGTTTGGTATGTATGGTTCTTGAAGTCAGAGAAGAAGCTGGGCAACAGGTCGCTTGTGGCTGAAGGGTTGTTCGTTTGCCTTTTGATGAAGAGGTTTCTATGGAAGCTTGACTTTTCAGAGCTCAGAGCTCTGAAGGTATACTGCCTGAATTTTCACTTTCTTTGTGGGCTTTTGTTTGTGTTTTCAATAGGCAAAACCCCCCAAGCAACAGGGAGCTGGTGATGCCGAGGAAGAAGAGGAGGAGTAATGGTGTCTGCGAGAACCTGCACAGGGTTCCATTTCTCTGCGCAGCCGCAGTGCAGGCCCTGCCTCTTGGGCTCTGTGGGCAGGGGAGATTTTAGATTTAACTTTTTTTAAGATACAACCATTTTGTGTCTTTTGAGATTGTGATGTGGGAGTTTGGGGGTTGGAGGGAGGGCTAGCAGGGAAGCTGTTAAGAAATTTGTTTCAGCTTTAGCTGCTGCCTTTTGGCAGCACAAATACAACTTATGGCCTCTCAGCCCACCAGGGCTCCTCTTTTGACATACTGTCACCACTGTTTCTTGGTGCTGTGTGGTCCTGGTGGAGAGAGGGGAGGGTGTGGAAACCTGGTATTCACCAGTAAAGTGACTCTTTTTCCTGCAGGGACCTAAGTTTGGGAACTTTTGGGTAACCTCGTGTGTGCTGCCGCTCCCCACTCTAGAATTGAGACTCTGGTTTATGTGTGGGGCAGCTCTGAGAAGGTGTTCAGGTCAGTTGCAATATATGTTAGGAACAGGCTTTTGGAGATGAGTTGAACTAGAAAGGACTCGGGCTTTGTTTTAATCTGCTTCTTTGGCATTTGGCATCACTGCCTTCTGTTTCGGTGGGGAAACGGCTCCTTTGTCTTTACTGCCTTCTGATGGAGACAGTGAGGGACTCCCTGTCCCTGCCAGGGCCTTGCTGGGCTCTGCCTGACTGGGACTGAAGCCTAAGCTCTGTGACTTAACTATAAACCAAGTATCAGAGCCCCCTCTCCCTCTTTTTATTTTATTATTATAATTATTAACATCCTTGTAATAGAAATAAAGTTTGTACTTGAAGTTTACCTGAGTCTTGTGGTTCCTTCTCCTGTGCACTCTGGAGACCTCAGGGAGTGTGGGGGAAGCTGAGCAGGACTAGGCTTTCTCTGCTTCCTGGAACCCTAGCAGATCCAGGGATAGCTCCTTCTCAGAGCCACCATGGAAAACAGTAAGGAGGTTCTTCAAAAAATTAAAAATAGAACTACCAGATGGTCCTGCAATCCCACTTTTGGGTATTGATCCAAAGAAATCTAAAACACTCATTTGAAAAGATAGGTGTACCCTTCTACTCGCTGCAGCATTACTTACATTACCCAAGACATGGAAGCAACCTAAGTGTCTGTCGGTAGACAAATGGATAAAGAAGATATGGTGTAAATGTACAATAGAATATTACTCAGCCATAAAAAATGAAATATTGCCATTTGCGACAACATGGATGGACCTAATGAAGAAACTCAGATTCAGAGAACAAATGAATGGTCAGATGGGAGGGGGGTTGGGAGGATGAGTGAAAAAGGTAAAGGGGTTAGGATGTACAAATAGCCAGTTATAAAAACAGTCAAATGGGTTGTAAAAAATAGTATAGGGAATACAGTCAATAATGTAATTACGGTATCAGGTGGATACTAGATCTGTGTAATCATAAGATGTAAATGTCTGATCACCGTGTTGTACACCTGAAACTAATATTGAATGTCAACTGTAATTGAAAAATAAAAATTTTTTGAAAAGAGTAGATGATCACACAATTCTTAGGGAAAATCAAAATTAGATGAAGATTATTTATTAGTGAGACTTTTTTCCTGTAGTGAGCTTTCTTTACACAGCAGTGGTGTAAATAGCATCAAATTGAAAAGTTTGTTAAATGCAACCATAAATAATTATAATAAATACACATCAAGTAACTTTACAGCACATGTGTTTTAGGGCCAAGGTTTAGATCTGTCTGGACCTCAATGTGCTCTCTGGGAGAAGCAGTCATGTTAGCAGCAGATAACTCACAGCTATCATCTAATCAAGTGATTGGCCAACAGAAGCTTCCCAACCCCCTCATGGGGAGGTAGCGAACAGAATTCTGAGTTCATTCAAGGGATGGGAAGGGTTAGAGGGAACTAAGAATTTAAAAATACAGGAGGAGAAACCACTTCTAATAAATCCAAAGGCTCTTGCATTATGCAGAAATGACACAAGAGGATCCTTGTCAGGACTGCATCCTGCTGTGACCTCCAGTCTAGGGGGCTGTGGCCAACCACCTTCTCCAGACGGGGACACTGCACGCACTCACCTCCAGACACTGGTCCCGCATCACATATAAGTGATGCAACTGAACAGTTAACCCAGGTTTATCCTTTCCTTAGGGCAGGGGATCTTTTCTACAATGGTCCTCAATGCAGTTCCTAGGAATAACAGGGAGGAGCTGGGATGCTAACGGCTCAAAAATCCACGTTTCCAACAGGCAGAGGAAAAAGGAGCACATCCTCCTCTCACCAGCATTCACACTCCAAAACCACCTCTCAGCACTCACTCAGAACTTCAATATTCACAATATTATACAATAAATACAGTGATGAATTCTGTGAGAACTGGCAAGGCCCAAATGACAGTCCAACAAGATGGCATATGCTGCTCTTCAACAAAGTACCACTGGACAAAGACCCAGGGGGGGCACAAATGCACTGGGGCAGTGGGTGAGCTGGGCAGCCCAGCCCTGGCACGCACACACATGGGGCAGCGAGGGGGGTGCTGGGTGGGCCCAGCCGGGGGGCAGAAGGACCTCCCTTGCGTCTCCATCTGGACTGGAAGGTCTTAGTCACTGAAGCAGACCCCGAATTGAGCAGAGCACCTCAGACAGCTCTAAAGTGGGCGCGGGACCCTTTCCTCAGCTCCTCATCCCACTGCAGCGAGGAAGGGCCGCTTCTGAGCACAGGAGTGGGGAGGCTTGCGTCACGTGTTTTCCTATCCAGTCCGTCTTGAGCACTGTCCCTCCGACTCCAGGTGTCCTCTCACCTCCTGGAGTGGGACGCAGCCACCTGCCTCTGCGAACCAACGTCAGAAGGAACCCTCTGGTCGCCTGCTCCCGAGCAGCACTCGGGGAAACGCGGACCAGGGTCCCAGAACTGACGGAGAGCAGAGTCTGAATGGGAAGGGAGGTGGGGACCACTGTGGACTTTTCCTCAGAAAAGCCCAGACCAGGAACAAGGCTCTAAAGATTAACACACAAACCTCCCCTGTTTAGGGAACTGGTCCAACCACGTCAAGATGGAAGAAGGCCTGCAGGAGCGGTGTCCAGGAGAAACTCCAGCTCCAGGCAGGTGGGGCAGGCCTGGCCACAGGCTTGTTTGTGGATGTGTTCTCGGAAGGAACAGGACTCTGAGTGGTCACTGGCATCTCATCGCCAGCTTCCTGCTGGGTGGTTCTGTGATGTGGAACCATCTGGGGCCCTCGGGCATCAGAATCTGGTGGCCACGAAGGACAGTGTCCAGGAAGATCAAATGAGACACAAACTGGGAACTAAACTACCCTACAAACACCATGAACGGTAGCAAAAGAACCAACCCATCACGAACGTACAAATACAAAAGGTTAAGTCTTCCAGGAGGCCCTGGAATGTGGACAAAAGTTCAGAAAAGCAAAATGTCGCCAACTCCTCACGCAGGGCCCTCCCTGGAGGGACATGCCCGCAGTGGCAGGCTTTCCAAGCCGGCAGAGCAGTGCCTCGGTGACAGCCTAACTCTGGAGCTCCCTCCCTTCAGCCACTGAGGGGGTCTTCGCGGTAGTGAATGGCACAACGCAGTTTCTCCAGCATGATTTCCAGAGAGGAGTACTGGGGAAGCTTGATCATGAACATGCAGGTCTCCACGCGGATGTAGCGAGAGTCTGGGGAACCTACGGGAAAAACGAGGTCAGTGTTAGAGGGCTGGGCCTGCGGCTGGGCTCGGATCCCTGGGAGCCCTAAGCCTGGCTGGCCCCGCGCATGGGGCGGGAGGTGGTGCAGGAGAAGAGTCTGGAGGAGAAAAGGCAGACACACCACTGCTGTCCAGCACAGGCACCAGACTGCTGACCTGAGAGCCATCTTGTTGCAGACAGCAAAGGGTTTGTTTTTTAATTAAATTATTTTGCTGCATTTATTTTATTTTTTCAATTTTTTAAAAAATCCTCACCCAAGGATATTTTTTCCATTGGTTTTTATTTATTTATTTTATCTTCTTCCCCATTGATTTTTAGAGTGAATGGAAGGGAGAGGGAGAGACAGAGAGAAACACCGATGTGAGAGAGACACATAGATTGGTTGCCTCCCGCATGTCCCCAACCAGGGCCGGGAGCCTGCAACTGAGGTACATGCTCTTGACTGGAATCGAACCCAGGACCCTTCAGTATGCAGGCCCATGCTCTATCCACTGGGCCAAATCAGCTAGGGCTCTTTTGCTGCATTTAAAAGTTGAAAGATTAAAACATGTCTAGATTTTTAGCTTTTACAAATATTAGAAAATATATCAACACTAGTAGCCCTGCGCATGAATCCATGTGCCAGTAGCTCACCAGTTGCTTGCTGCCCTGCCCCCTCCTGTAGCTCTCCGCTGCCCGCTTGTAGCCAGTAGCTCGCTGCCGCCCTCCTGTAGCTCTCCGCCCGCTGCCCTGCCCTCCTATAGTTCCCTCCGCCCCCTCTGCCCCTCCTGTAGCTCTCTGCCGCCCACTTGTAACTCGCTGCCCCATCCTCCTGCTGATCTGTGATCTGGTCGTTTCATGGTCGGTCGTTACGCTTCATGGCCTAACGACCATTTGCATATTACATCTTTATTATATAGGATTGGACCTGTATTGCTACTTGGTGAAGGTCAGGTTTGGAAGGCATGTGACCCCTGGCCTTTCCGCCACTTACATCTGGGCTTTAGTGTTTGGGGTCCCTGATCTGTTGTTCTCCCTCCCTCATGCAGGGCCCCATTCTAATCAGAGAAGGGCCTGTGTCTCCCCACTTGGCACATGACCAGGGAAGGCAGTACCTGCTGTGCCATCTGGGGGGGCGATCTTCATGGGGTATGGGGGCACATGGGCCGTGTCGGGGCCTCCGTCCTTGCAGGGGCAGGTGAACGGGATGCGTTCCTGGTTGCAGGCAAACTTGATGAACTTGCACAGCTCCTCCTGGGCAAACATCTCCAGGGCCCCCCAGAAGAACTCGATGTGCTGGTCCGTCTCCATCAGCCCCACCTGGTACATGGTGTGGGCCTGGGAAGAAAGGCCCCCCGATGTGAGCAGACCTGGCCTCTGCTGACCCAGGGCCTCCCCAGGGTAGGCCCATCCCAGGACAGAGTGCAGCGGGGAAACGATGGCCGCAGGACCCAGGGCGAGGACTATGATGACAGTGACCGCAAAGTTAGTTGTATCAGTGCTGGTTTGTGTGACTGTGACTGACCCCACTGGGCAGGTCCTGTCACCGTTCCCACTAGAGGTGAAGTCACTTGGGCAAGGTCTCTCAGGTAGGAAGAAGCAACCTTGGGACACAGGGCCCAGTTGAGAGAAGCTGGCATGAGCTGAAGCATGGAGGGGTCTTGGCAAGAATGGTCCATCAGCTCAGAATGGTGGCTTAAGGCCTGAGCTCTGGAAGCAGGTGATCTGGGTACAAAGTTTGACTCTGCCACTTGCTGGCTGTGTGAACTTGGGCAAGTGACTTAGCTCTTAGCTTTAGGTTACTCAGCTGTGAGATAGGGATGAGCACAGCTTCTCCCACATGCGAGGAGGGTGCTAGGGCACAGGAAGTGCTGGGACAGGCCTTGCCTGCCCGCCCAGCCCCAGCACTGACCTTCAGGAACTCGAGGTTGATGTATGGGAGGCCGCAAGTCCGCAGCTCCATCTCCAGAGGGCTGAGTGTGGTGAGCAGCTGCAGGGGCACAATGGAGCCCAGGCCCGCCCGCACGGCTGTGGCGCACTCATCATTCTGCAGCTCCCGCAACCGTAGGCTCCGGATGGCAGCTGCGTAGATGTCCTTGTTCTCCCATCTGTGGGGTCAGGGGGACACAGGTGAGGGAAGAGGCTGAGGCAGCTGATGGGGTTGCTCCTAGGTGCCCATTTACCCAGGTTTTTCAGTCTTGGAAGCTCAATGAACTCTTCCTATCCCACCTCAGCTGGTCTTTTCTAATATAAACGTCCCTCTGCTGAAGACGGTCCACCGTCTTTCTTGATGCCCAGCGTCCTGCCTCATTTCCCTCCTGCTGGTGAAAGCTGCCTATCACCTGACCGGGACCCTTGTGCCGCTATTAGAGCCCAGCCAGCCAGCTCGGCCAGTCCCCTCCCGTGCACACACACTCACGCCACAGGGATGTGCCGGCCGCGGCTGCACAGCTCCACCTCCTCGCCCGTCATGGTCAGGTAGGTGAACCGGCAGCAGGGCTTGTTGGGGCTGTCGGGGCTCTCAGTGGCCAGGTGCTGGGAGGCGATCTCCGCGCACAGGGCCTCCAGCTCGATCTCGTCGTTGATCTGGAGGCAGAGGCAGACAGGAGCTAAGTGCCCGCCCCGCTCCCAGGCCCTCAGGAGACAACCTCGATCTCCAGATGGGCAAACAGCAGGCAGTTTGGGTGGGGCTCCCCTTGGCCATCATGAATGGCATGTGGCATGGGTCTGGCCAATCAGAGCCTGCCATCGGTTCAGGGTTGGGCCTGTGAGACCCCAACTGCAGGGCTTGTCCTATTTCTGTTTGGAAGCAGCAGCCTCATTCACTGATGTGGACATGATTGTGAGATGGATCACCTTGTCTTGCTGGGGTCACCTTCAGACCAGGTATTGATGCTGTCATTTTAGCCCCGTTTGAAGCCGAATCTCTTTGTGTACATTTCGTTTTAAGAGCAAGTCATTAAAATTTTTTTTTCCCTAAGCTAGTTTGAGCTGGGGTTTCTATCACTTGCCAGCAGAGAGCCCTGACTTAATCCCATCTGTGGATGATATATGGGCTCCTCCACCACGTGGCACACCAACATTATGTTCCAAAAGACAGCGATGTGCACGCTGGGCTACTGAGATGACAGGATCTGACCCAGAGGAGAATAAACCCGCAGCTCTGGGATGGTGAAGGTGCAAGTGAGGGTCTGAGCACGTAGTGTCCTGTGCAGCAACCTGCCTGCCAGCGTGAAGCTGCCGGCGCCCCAGCAGAAGCTGAGAGCCTTTCTTCCTGGGTCGTGTGCTGCCCCCACCCCGTGTAGTCCTGGTGTTCCTGCTGGCCTTGCCCAGCCCCTTCAGACAGAAGCCTTGCTGGACTATCTGCCTGGACACCTCTTACACCCTGCCTGCCCCAGGCCCAGGCTGCCACCCACAGCCCCAGGAGGACTTCTCAGAGCAGGGCCTGGTGGACAAATGCCCAGACCATGGGGAATCCTGCTTTGACCGTTTGGACCAGGGGTCCTCAAACTTTTTAAACAGGGGGCCAGTTCACTGTCCCTCAGACCGTTGGAGGGCCAGACTATAGTTTAAAAAAAAACTAGTCGGCTGCTAAGCAACAGGCAGCGGCGGCAAAAACACCCGGCGGGCCGGATAAATGTTTTCGGCGGGCCGCATGTGGCCCGCGGGCCGTAGTTTGAGGACCCCTGGAACTTTGGACAATCCATCCTCCCTTTTCCTGCTGACAAGCCAACTACCATCCAGGATCTCGGCTTTGCTGCTCCCTGGAGCAGTCTGCCCTCAAGTGGTGGCTACAGGGACGGCTGCTACCGAGAGCCTGGCAAAGAGGCCCTCAGAGGGCCCCTCAAGTTTTATGCCAGAATCAGCTGACAACCTCCCTCAGCTGAGGTCCCCATGGACAGGCACAAAGCCAGCTCCCCCGCAGCACAGGCAGCTGGCCTCAAGGAGAGGGGCTAGGTTGGAGGCCGAGGCCACACCACCCGCTGTTTCTCACCTGAGAAGAGAGGTGAGGAGAGAGGGCCCCAGTCAGTGGACAGACAGGGGCCCCAGTGGTACCCTCGCTCCAGCCAGCTCCCCTGTCTGGGCCTTATTTCCCTCCTGGCCTGTGGAAGGAAGTCTGAGGACAGCCCTCCCGCAGCCCAAGGGCTCCCTGAGGACGGGCTGTGAGCCCAAGGCAGGCCTATCTCATGCCTGCTGAATGCATGGACGGCCCAGAGCGGCTCCCACAGGCTCAACCAGAGCCTGGGCACCTGGCTAGTCTGTGTGCAGAGAGGGATGGTTAGACACGGCTGTGTCCCCGCCGTCTCTCGTCCCTGCACCAGGGGAGGGACTAAGAGCTCCATTCCCTCTGTCTTCCCTCCCATCTCAGGAGGCCCCAGAACTGAGCTGTGCTCTCAGTGAGGTCCTGAAAGCTCTTTCCAGTGAAACTGGTCTGCTTGTAGCACTTCCCACCCCACCCCTCTGCTCACTCAGGGGCCGGGAACCTGTCACCCTGTGTCCCTGGGAGGCCTAGCAGGGCTGGTCAGGTCACCCGCAGCGGCTGCTGTCAGGGAGGGAAGCCTTGCGGCCAGAGATGGCAGGCGTTCCTAACACTCCCTTGGGAGAGCCCACCGGACTTAGTTGGGGCCATAGAGGTGGCAATAAGGGAGGGTCCAGGGCACTGCTCTGGGGCCCTGCTGTCCCCCAGAATAAACGTGCTTTTCACTTACACTTTCGAATTTCTTGACGTAGTTGTAAGTGAGTATGTCTGCTTCCTGCAGGTCTTGGTCGGGGTCCAGGGGCTCCCCCACCAGTGTCTTCCAGAAGGAGGGCAGGAGGTCCAGGGGCAGAGGGACATCTGCTCGAATTGCGATTCCCAGCAGCTGCCCCAGGAAGTGCAGCAGCTGCTCCTCCCCATAGGTGATGGGGCTGGGGGTCAGGATGTACTTGCCCTGCATGTGGAGGCAGAGATGGGGTGACGGAGTGGCCTGGGAAACGTGTCCCAGAGCTGGCCCAGCCAGCTAGGGAGGCCTGTGAACGATGTACTTGCCCTGCATGTGGAGGCAGAGATGGGGTGAAGGAGTGGCCTGGGAAACGTGTCCCAGAGCCTAGGGAGGCCTGTGAACAGGCAGAGCTGATGAGGACACACCTGATGAGGACACACCCGCGGGTGCCTTACCTTGTTCTTGTTGACGGCTGAGCTGGGGCACAGCAGCAGGAGGGACAGCGAGGAGCTCTGCAGCTCTTTACACACCTGCCACAGGAAGTGGCGGAAAGAACCGCCTGCGGGAGGGACAGATGGAGCCCTATCAGCACCGGGGCTCTGCCAGCCTCCCCTGCCCAGCACACCCTGTCTGACCTGGGAACAGCACTCATTGGCCAGCCGGACCGCAGCAGGTGGAGTGGAAAGGAAACCTGCCTGCGGGCCGGGTGGGAGACCTGGGGTCAGACCTGCCAGGTCACCTAATAGCTGGTGGCCTCAGTCGCTATCAGACGGGGACAGAAATTCTGCCAACCTCACAGGCTGGTATCAAGAAAGCAAACGCAGCCCTAGCCGGTTTGGCTCAGTGGATGGGCGTCAGCCTGCGGACTCAAGGGTCCCGGGTTTGATTCCGGTCAAGGGCATGTACCTTGGTTGCAGGCACAGCCCCAGTAGGGAGTGTGCAAGAGGCAGCTGATTGATGTTTCTCTCTCATCGATGTTTCCAACTCTCTATCCCTCTCCCTTCCTCTCTGTAGAAAATCAATAAATATATTAAAAAAAAAAAAAAGAAAGCAAACGAAGGCCCTACGCGGGCAGCTCTCAGGCTGCGCGCTCACACTGATTTGTGGGCTTGTTGGCTCCATGTCCACCTTCGGTGCCAAGAGCAGGGCACCTGTTTCACTCAGCACTGCTCCCGCCAAGGCCCGGTGCTCAGTGTTTGTTCAGTGAACGCAAAAGTGAATGGATGATGCGTGAACACATGCAAAGGGCACTGGGCAGTGATCAGCTTCCCATGGCGGCCACTCCAAAGGTGCCTTTGGGTTCTTGCAAACCTCCTCCCTGTGGCCGGGCCTCCTCTCCCCCGTGTGCTCCCGGCCAGTGCCCCATAGTCAGGAAGGTCTCAGGACAACTGCGTGCTTGGCCAGAGCAGGTGGGAGACCTGCTTGGGGGCAGATGTCAGGGCCTGGCCCTCACTCAACTTCACGAAGAGGCAGATTTGCCTGCTGAAGCCACCAAGTCCAAGGGCGGGGCTTTGGAATCGGACAGACCTGGGCTGAACCCCAGGAAGCTGCCTGACCGTGGGAAGCTACTTAACTTTGAGGTGGCCCAGGTCTGCGAAGGGGGGCAATGCTGGCCTCTTGTGACATTTTGGTGCTCTGAGGAGTGTAGGGGGTTGGGCAGGGGCCTGGCATGTTCTGAGCACCGGGGGGCGTGGAGGTGGCAGAGGACACCCAGTGCTGCTGGGATGTTGCTGCCCCAGCAGCCTCCCCCCAGCGCCCAGGTGAAGAGCTGGGCTTCTCCCGTCCAGAGTGGAGACATTTCCTGACTGTTTGGGGCTAAAAGTGACCGAAAGTCCATGAGGCAACATTTTCTGAGTTGCTTTTCCTCATCCTTACAGAGTGACATGGCAGAAAGTCCCATTTCCGTCAGGGGCTCCAAATGCCCCCTCTCTCACCGGCACTTACAAGCTCTCAGCCCAACCAGCCCCGCAGCCAGGGGCTCCCCTGGGGCGGAGGCCAGTCCGCACTGAGGACATGCTGCCCGGCGCACTGAACAGCAAAAGCAGAGGTGCGTCCCTGAGCCCGGGAACGGCAGACAGTTCCCGCCAGGGGCAGTGCTGGCTTCTGCAGAGCAGAGGTTGAGGAATTGCCTTTGAGTGTTGCTAATGGGGGAACTCCTGGCAGTTTAGGCTAAAAATCAGCACAGGAAACGTACTCTAAACACGGCTCCACCCTCGACTGGGCGATGGGGTCTGATGGGGCTGCCACTTACTGGTGCCATGGACCTCCTCCCCAGTGAAGCGGATGTTGAAGGCATAGGTGGGGTCACCGCCACTGGCCAGTTTGACACAAAGCTGAGAGGATGGCACGGAGGCCAGCTGCCTGGCAGCTTGGCAGAAGTAGGAGTTTTCAGAAGCTCTGATCTCCCCTGGAAAGAGAGAGGAACTGAGAACACCCACCAACCCCGGGGCAGTGTGCAGCCCCTCCCCATCTCTGCCTGCTGCTCAGCCCTCACCCTGCCCCCTCGACAGGCCCCTTGCCTTCTCTCTGCTCCGGGACATCTTCCCATCTCTCTAGTAGTGCCCTCCTGGAGCCACTCCCAGTTCTCAAAGTGTCGGCCCCTCTGGTCCCTCCTTTTGTCTCCTGGGGAGCTCACCCCCACCCAGGCCCCTCTCTGTGATGCCAGAAACCCGATGTTAGCAGGTCCCTGGCCAACCAGAATGAAGTCTGCATGTCCCACCCTCCCCTGCAGTAGGTGTGGCCAGGGCGAGATGTAAGGAAAGGTCCCCTCCCTCCTGCTGCCTGGAGCGCAGAGCTCTCATGCGAGGGACCTGCAGGTGGAAGCCACGTGGATGGGGACCGTCCCCCAGCCCTGGACTCCCTTCTTCTGGAGGCTGTTATGTGTGCAAACTCACTTGTTTGTGAATGAAAGCGCTGCTGCTGCACCTGCTGGTCTGCGTAGCTGGTCTTACCTCCCACGATTTCCAGGGGGTCCAGGGTGATCTCCGGCGCCGCGTGGTCCGCGGTCCTCTGCACGGTGGCGTTCAGGACCCGGTTCATGACAGTCACCTTCGTGTCATAGAAGATCAGCCCTGGCGGGAGGAATTGGAGAGGCTGGGTGGGGCTGCTTCCTTTCCTTCCCTGTTACCAAGGCCTGGTGGAGGCCACGCTGCGTCCTCCTAGACGCCCTTCAGGCCCTGGGTGGTCTTTATGCAGGACAATTTGTTAGGATCTACCTCAGTGGTTCTCAACCTTCTGGCCCTTTAAATACAGTTCCTCATGTTGTGACCCAACCATAAAATTATTTTCGTTGCTACTTCATAACTGTCATGTTGCTACTGTTATGAATCGTAATGTAAATATCTGATATGCAGGATGGTCTTAGGCGACCCCTGTGAAAGGGTCGTTCGACCGCCAAAGGGGTGGCGACCCACAGGTTGAGAACCGCTGATCTACCTAAACGCTAACTCACAAACCCATGAACTCTGTCATGCCCAAGAGGCACCCAGTTGGTGGAAATACAAACCCAAACACATAGCGAACAAAGAGGTTTGCTGCAGCATTTCCTGAAACAGCAAAAATAAAACCACCCCAGTGTCTATCAATAGAGAAAGGCTGTGAATCAACTGTGAGCCCTGACGGGTGGTCTGTGAGGTGAGGCGGTTCTGTGGATGCCCACAGAGGTCTGAGGCAGGCTACCAAACAGAAAATGGAACTGCAGAACAGAACGTATAAGACCCATTCTGATTTTACAAATAAGACAAAAATGGGTCTATTTGTATGTGAAAAATCTGGAAGGACACTCGTCTGCTCATGGCCATCTCTGGGAAGCAGACAGTAGTTCGGAGCTTTAACATGTGTTTGCCGAGCACCGAGAAACTGCTCTTGGGCGGACCAGCTGCTCCAGAGGAGACCTGCACGTCACGTGTACGGCTGGGTGTGGGGGTGTCATCCTGGGCAGTGGCCTGGATGTGGGCAATGGCCACGTGACATGACATGACACTGCCTGTCGGCTGGCCCTGGAGGGCCCAGGCACTGACCTTTGGCCTCCTTCAGCAGGGCTGCGATGCTGTGGGTGTACATGGGCGTCGGGCGCAGCTCCACCAGGGGCAGGAAGAAGGTCTCCAGCGTGGTGTTCAGGGACTGGAGCAGGGCGAAGCGCAGGCGCAGGCTCTCGATGGGCACGTCTGCGGGGCGAGGGGGGCAGTTAGGCTGGGGTCTCAGCAGAGCGAGGCTGAGACTCCATTTGTGAACAAACTCAGGTGGTCCTTGCCCACTGTGGATTTTACCCCCCAATGTGCCTGTGACAAAGGGCAAGGCCCAGGCAGGCCAGCGAGAGGCCCTGGGTTGACTGTGTATTATATTTTTAAACTCTTAATTTTGAAATAACTACCAACTTGTAGAGAGTTGCAACAACAGTGCAGAGTCCTGTGTACTTTTCCCCCAACGTGAGCTCTAACCCAGGAAGCAGGGGTTCTGGCACGCTGTCCTTTGTCTGTCCTCACACCCGTCTCCTCTCCATCTGTGAGAGGCAGATGTTGGGACAATTCCTGGCCCACGATTCCCTTCACAGTATCCAGGAGAGAGCTGCGTGTGGCTGTGTGGCTGTGCAGGCGGAGCAGCAGCCTGGGGCACACGTGGGGACAGGCACAGAAACAAGCCAGGGCCCATCTGCCAACATGTGACAGCGGTCCTTTTCCAGGGCTTATGGAGAATGTCCTTTTCCTGTGTGTGTTCCTGGTACCGTCATGGGGACTCCCCGACAGGACAGGGCAGTGGAGGCGGGTGTCTGGAAAGCCATTTCCCCAGGGCCACATACTCAAGAGACAGGCCACTCTGGGGTCGGTGGTGTCTGCGGGGTCCAGATACACCTCGTGGGGGTGGAGCCGCGCGGGCGTGATGGCCAGGTGGCGGCACAGCCGGTTAATGTACTGCACGAGCGCCACGTCCATCTCCAGGGTCCACTTCCGTGAGGCCTTGTGCGCGTGGCGGACATCGATGCAGGCGCACCTAGGGGGCAGAAGGGCACGGTGGGGCAGGGGCTTCTGCCCTCCAGAGCCCATGACACACAGGAGCGAGCCCTTCTAGCTATTACAGACATGTTGCTTTAGAATTAGTTAGCTGTCCAATTTGTTCCCTTCCCTCTTAAAATATAGTTTCTCATTCAAAGTGGGTGATTCTCCTTTCAACCAAAATCCCCAAACGCATCTGTTTACTGGTTTCCAAAACGAGTCAGGAAACGTGTTGCTGCCCCACAAAGCCCAGGCCCGACTGCGATCACCTCTGTGCCCCAAGGAAGGTACAAACAGTTTCTCCGCTCGGAGAACAGACTCGTAAAGCGCCGCCCCTTCTCCAGGCCCAGCACCCGCTGCTGTGGGTGAGGGGCTGGAGGGAGAGGGCAAGGAGACTGTTTTGGTTTGCAAACACCTTGTCTGCTTGGGGCTCACGTAGAACTAGGAAGGGGGAAGCAGATGTGTCTGACCATGAAGACGCAAGAGCAGTGACCTTGCTGTGCCTGACAGGGATAGAGGGAAGGAAAGACTCAGAGGGAAAAGGTTCTTTGGAATAAGAAACCGTCCCCATTAGGGGCTGAAATGTGTTTCTTCCCTCCCCTCCCCCACTCACACGCTGAAACCCACTGTGACTGTATTTGGAGACAGGCCCTAATCTAGTGGGACAGGTGCCCTTACAAGAGGGACAGACCGCAGGGATGCCTCGCACAGGTGACCAGCGCGCAAGGTGACCATCTGCCAGCCAAGGAGAGGCCACAGGAGAAACCACGCTGCTCACACCCTGATCTTGGACGTCCAGCCTCCAGAACTGGGAGGAAATGAATTTCTGTTGTTCAGAACAGGGTTTTTTTCAAATGGGCATGGAAACCCACTTTACCATCTGAAAAGTTAGAAAATAACTCACTAGGCATTAAAAATGGCAGAGAGAATGGCTTCACAGGAAGTATTTTCTTGGGGAGGCACCCAGTGGCTGAAAATCCTTTTTATAGGGGTTGAGGGACCACCTCTTACCTCTCAAAGTGGAGGTCATAACCACAGGATAAAATCGCCCTCCAGACACTACGGATGTCTTGCTTGGCTCGGTCAACAACAAACTTGTGAAATCCTTCCAAGGTCAGATACTTTTCCTCTGGGACTGAGGGAAAGCGTTTGTGTTAGGAACTTGGTGAGAACTGCGCACAGTGGGGCCGCACAACATGCTCTGGTTGCATCCTCTTTCAGGGCCAATCTATCTAGTCCCCTTCTATCTCCTGTCACTCCAGCCATCTCCACCCACTGCTACCTACACGCATCACCTGACCTTATGGGGTCCCCAAGCCGCAGCCTCACGTCACCTGTCTGGTCACCAAGTAGTGCGGTGCTTTTCTGATAGTCCCTTCTCTCTCTCATCTCAAACACTCCTGACTAATTTTGTGACAATGAGAATAGCTTTCCCCAACTCTGCCTGGGCCTTTAGGAGGCTAAAATGCTAATGTTCCAGGTAAGAACCTTCTGGAAGAGAATTCCCAAGCAGATGTCCAGATCTTACTTTCAGTTACAGTCATCTAGTCTTTGCCCTGGATAGATGGTATTTCTGGAGCTGCTATTTTGACCTCCTTAAGTTCATGGTCATCAAAGCAGCATTCTGGGCCAGTGTCTTTGGAAATGCTGTCCCTGCCTAAACTAAAGCCAAGGGCGCCCAGCTAGTCAGGCAAAAGCAAAGAGGTTGGTTCCCGGTGGACCGCCCATCCCCAGGAGGAAGCCGCTCCCAAGCCTGCAGGGCCCCACGCGCTCACTCACCTTCTTGCTTTTTGGTGGGTGACTTTTCTGGGTCCTTTTCATCTGGCTTGCTCTTTTCTGGGGACTTGGGCTTCACAGTTGGCTTCTTCTCACTTAAAGCAGATCTGCTGTAGACCAAAGCACTGGAATCAGAATGCCTGCGCCACACTCCTCCTGAGAGGAACGTGGAGCCTCACCTATGCATTAGCTCACACCCCCAACTACAGCTTAGGGTTCAGACGGGGTGGGTTTGAGATTAGCTTTGTTCTGACCCAGAATAGTTTATGGAGCAAATTATCAGGACAAATGATATTGTCAAATAGAAAAAACGTTGAATAAACACTTTTCAAATGTTCTTTATACTTCAGAGCTGCACTGTCCAGGAAGAAACCACGAGCCACATGTAACTCCTTACGTTTAAATCAGTAAAATAACATCACAAGTTCAGGTCCTTGGCTGCACCCACACATTTCGGGTGCTTGCGTGTGGCTACCTCTGGAATGGCCCAGCCGGGAAACAGCACAGCTCCAGCCCCACAAGAAGTTCTAGCGGACGGAACTGACTGAAAAGCACTATTTGTTTATAATTAATAAAAAGACCCCTTATTTTCTGATTATTTAAACAATTCCTCTAGAGCAGCGGTTCTCAACCTGTGGGTCGCGACCCCTTTGGCGGTCGAACGACCCTTTCACAGGGGTCGCCTAAGACCATCCTGCATATCAGGTATTTACATTACAATTCATAACAGTAGCAACATGACAGTTATGAAGTAGCAACAAAAATAATTTTATGGTTGGGTCACAGCATGAGGAACTGTATTTAAAGGGCCAGAAGGTTGAGAACCACTGCTCTAGAGACTCCTGTTAGGTAACACTTTGCTATCAGAGTTTCAACTATGAGTACTTGTGAGTCATAAGCCCGTATCTAAAGAAAAATCTAATAATATGTAGGCAATCCGCATGGACTAGTATGTAGCTATTTACAAAAAGGAATGAGGCCCGCCTGGTGTAGCTCAGTGGTTGAGCCAAGAGTTCACCAGTTGGATTCCCGGTCAGGGCACATGCCTGGGTTGCAGGCTCCATCCCCAGTAGGGGGCGTGAGGAGGCAGCCAATCAGTGTCTCTCTCATCGAAGTTTCTATTTCTCTGTCTCCCTTCCTCTCTCTAAAATAAATAAAAACCATATTAAAAGGAAAAATGGAACGAGGAAGTTCTTTTTGTGCAAAATTAGTAAAGGGAAACAGCAAGGACTGGCAGTAGCAGAGCCCCTCTCCCCCGTCTTGGGCGTGTGTGTTTGCTTGTGTAGAGAGTACTGGGAGGCTACGGAAGTAACACTGGCTGTCTCAGGGACCCGGAGGCTTGAGGATGGATGGGGAGAAGGGTGGCTTTTCACTGCATATACTTTGAAATTTTGTACTATTTTAGCCATTTAACACTTAAGAAGAGAATAGATGTGCATAAACACAAAGTTACGCACTTAAGTGTTAATTAAAAGCAGTCACTATGCTTGGGTAGTTCAATTTTTTTCAATATGCACATATTCAGCCCTAGCTAGTTTGGCTCAGTGGATAGAGCATCGGCCTGCGGACTGAAGGGTCCTGGGTTCGATTCTGGTCAGGAACATGTGCCCGAGTTGCAGGCTCAATCCCCAGTGGAGAGCCTGCAGGGAGCAGCCGATCAATGATTTTCTCTCATCATTGATGTTTCTATCTCTCCCTCTCCCTTCCTCTCTGAATCAATAAAAATATATTTTAAAAAAATATGCACATATTCATTTTATAGTCTTTGTACAATAACTACACATTATTTGTGTGGTTAACAGAGGTTAGAAGTTTTGAACAAGTCTGTACATCTTAGATGTTTTATTGTTTAGACTGGTGTGCTATCCAGCCTGCATGGTCCAGGTTTTACTATTCCTGTGAATAAAATGAAACGCTCTCTCAGTTGACAAGCCGAGGACTAAAAGGGCCCCAGCAGCTGAGAAGGGCCAGGATGTCTGGCCTCCCAGGAGCCTGCCAGGAGGTGGTCCCTGTGTCCCCCTGCCCGGCCCATCTCCTGAGCAAGGGCGCCCACCTGACGCTGTTGAGCACGGCCTTGTCCTTGGTGGGTGGCTTGGTGATGGGCCGCTTGGTGCTCACCACCTTCACCGGGTGCTGCTCCTTTCCCGCTTTGCTGTACTTGCTCTTGTCGAACTTGGGCTTCGGCACGCCGTATTTCCTCAGGATCTGTGGGGCACCAAAAAGGACAGGGTCCTCAGGCTCCCCCTGAGGCACACCCTGGGCTCGGCACAGGCACATGCACGACGGGGAGGGGCAGCTACCTGTGTGAGCTGGTCCTCCAGCACCTTCTTTGGAGGCCGGACATTGGTGAAGAAGAGGTGGAGGAGGTTGCCTGGCGTCTGGGAGTTGATCTGCTCTTTGCTGAGATAAATGTCAGACACTTTGATGGGCTTTGCCGGGGTCAGGCTCAGCATCTGCTCTGAATGGGCGCAGCTCTTAAATATCTCCGTCAGCACCTCTCGGGCCCCGGGCACCAGCTTCTCACCTGTCACAGGATGAGGGCGGGCAAAACAATTCTGCCGTGAGTGCACCAGGTCAGGATGCACCCCGCAGCATTTTATTTATTTTTCATAAACAATTTACTTTTAAGAGTGGGAAACAGACATTCAATGGTGATGATGAGCCCACGGAAGCCTCAGGTCCCCTTTGTGGGAACACACCTCAGCTCCACGCCCAGACTTCTTTGCTGTAAGGTGTGGCCCAGTGACCTAGGACGGCAGCCACTCCTCTGCACTCATGCCCTCTCTGGCTGCATGCAAATGACAAGGCCCCCAGAAGAGCTGACTGGTTTCTTCCTCTCTGGGGGTGTGACACACAGAGCCACACCCAGGTCAGGCCCAGCTAGGAGAACCAGGGCATGAAGGCCTTGCTGGCATCTGGGCTGATTTTTTTTGGGGGGGGGGGGGGGAGACAGGGGTGAAGAAGAGGTAGTTGAGCCCTGAGAGCTGAGTTAGCAGAACCACAACTTTAAGAATATTGAGAAAACGCATGTGGCAGGAACAAGGCAAATGTGTCACCAAAGACTGAGCACCTTTTGTGGAAGGTTTGACTCTAACAGAATCGGGAACTAGAACTAAATTCAGATTCAAAATACAAAAAAACTGGGAAAGCACTAATTATGGCAGAAAAAGACCTCAGGCTTCCCACAGATCTGACACGTCCCATGTGGGCAGCTGAAGGGGCGCAATATCCACCAACAAGGGAACAGGCCCGAGCGGGCGAGGAGAGCAGGACAGCGCCCCAGGCCTCTCAGGCACAAAATTCCCCCAAACTCAGTGATACATATTTTAATGCAGTATTTTAAAAATTAAAATTAATATAAAAATCCATGATGAGCAAAATATTAACAGTACTGTAGTGAGCCATATTAAAGCCCGATGCAAAAGGAAAAATCAGAAATATTGATTTTGTCTTTATGTAAAATGTTAACATTTTGTTCATTATACATTAAATTTAACTTTTATGAACAGTTCATTAAAATGTTATTTATCTAGATTATTAACTTTTTGGGAGCCCCATTAAATTTTGTGCCCAAGGCCTCACCTAACCCTAGTCCCAATGCTGAGGGAACATTTCAAAACTTCATGTCTGGGGAATAAAATCTGAAACAGTAACAACAAAACCCATACTCAGGATTACATTTTTGTACACAAAAACCAAAACAAACTCAATAACCCTATTATGAAATTTCTAACATTAAAGATTTAGAAAAAAGGCCATGATTAAAAATTGAGAGACTGGTATGAAATACAAACAAGAACACGAAGAACTGTAATGACAAAATGAAAGAAGACAAACTGCTGCCGCTTTGGGAGTGCAGCTCAGCCGAGCGGCTGGCTCCTGGCGGGCCTTCTGCTGATTCAGCTCTGGGGCCCCCAGCAGAGCCCGGGTCCTGGATGCACAAAAGGAGTGGGCAGCCAGAGAGCGTCCACCCGCCTAAGAGCCGCCAGAACGACAAAGAGGAACTTGTGAAAAAGGAGTTGGAACTGTTTCTTCCCCAATAATTAGTTTTACAGGGTGAGGCATTCACTGTCCTCAAGTTCATGACCAAATCATCACCAGCAATGTGAGTGGTACAGTCTAGCTCCAGAGGACAGAACAAAATAAATACACTTCAAGTTGAACAAGGGGTGCCTGGTGAGATAAAAAGGAACATGACTTGAATGCAAGCCCACATTCAGGTCTAAGCCGGCTGTGGCAGTGCCATTCCTGGTGTCCTTCGGCTGCCCGACGGCCCTCTAGCCCTGACAGCCAGGAGAGGGTAGGAGTGCTCTCTCTACCTCATATGAAGATGCATGCACTGAATCCTCCATTAGTCAAGCGATGAACCTCTTGTCCATCTCCCCAACACCCCAAATCATTTCTTAAGTCTGCAAATCCTAGGAGTGCCCCCAGAGTTCCTCTATGAGATGTTAAAAATAGGGGACATTGGGAATGGGGAGGTGGGGATAATTTTCATTCAATTTTTTCTGTAAATTTGAAACTGCTCAAAAAAAGAACATTCATTTAAAAAATCCATAACCCACCTTTAACTGACTTGTCATTGAAATAATCTTCTAACCCCGGGCTTCCCTGAGTGTCAAACAAACTCTGATTTACTACAGACACAGTGAGAATCTCTTCTGTCGACATTTCCATCAATTCATCTTCACCGTCCAAACTTGATAAACCGATCAAATCATTATTGTTAAATAAACTTGCTCGAATTTTCTCGATTTTGGCTCGGGATCTTATCTGTGTGAACAAAGAAAAGGGTCAGGACTGGAGTAGAGAGTGACTTCCTTCAAAAGGAATGACCTTGGCCTCCTTCCTGCCCTCCCTTGGACTCTCTCCTCATCTTCAGTGTTGGGCAAGTGGCCCTTCTCTCCCCTGCACCGACAGCACTACCTTTAGGGAAACACTTCAACCCTGGCCAGTCTGTGGCTTTACCCAAAGCCCAGGGGACTGGAGTCCTTGCCAGCCTCAGAGCAAGTCCTCAGGAAGAAGGCAGCTAAGTTAAAGATGCGACTCTGGGGAGCAGACCGACTGACCGCTAGACCTGTGAGGCCCCTTTCAGGAAGGTCGTGAGAACACTCTTCCCAGCGCTCCCTCTATACCCGATGAGGGAGGACAGTTTTGCTCTGAGCCTGACCCCCATTACACAGGGATGCAGGGTGTCACAGGATGCAGGGTTTCTAAACAAGGTGGCCCAAGACACAGGTGGCATTTTGAAGTGGAAATGAGACCCGGCTCCCTGTATCACCTGAAACTCAGCATCACCTGGGACAAGGCGAGAGCCGGTCCTCACTGTGCATTGAGCTCCCTCCTGTGATGGCCACAGTAGTGAGGCCTGAGTTGGAATGCAGTTGGTAGAGTCCACTGTCAGGCAAGGTCAGCCCCTTGGGCCCTCTGCCTCTTCCCACTCACAATGAGCTGGTTTACTTTTGACATCAGACTGGACAGCACTCAGAGCTGTGACCTCAAACTCAGGTAATGAGCCTAACAAATCATTGTTTCCAAAAGCTGCCCCAGGGAGCCCCTAAGTCCCTAGGACATAATACTGGGTGCCTTAAAGAGGCTTGAGGGATTCAAAGTGCTCATGATTTTAGTGGCTGCCTAGGCGGGAGAGCAGTTACCTCCACAACTGCAAAGCCTTTGATGGGGCGCGCCGCGAGTGGCTGGTTGTCCAGGGACGTGACTGTGTACATGGAGCCCATGTCTGACGCTGAGGCTGTCTCTGCGTTGTCCAGCGGCTCCCCCAGGCTGCCCAGGCTGCCCAGGCTGCCAGTGCTGCACAGGGAGATGTCCAGGCTCTCCTGGCTGGACACTACATGGGGCTCCAACAAGCCAGGAGGGATGGGCAGCTCCAGGGCTACAGGCAACAGATCCATAGACAGGTCGCTGACTGTCTGCGAGATGCCCTGGGAGCTGCAGATGGAGGCCTGACTGGTGGAGGCGGATGCACTGATGCTCATGGCAGGGGTCAGGCTGCTGGACGTGCTGACTTCCAAGCTGTCCGTGCTGGGGAAGCCGAGGGTCTTCTCTGGCTCGGCTTTCCCATCACTGCCCTCGGCCTTGTCTTTTGGCTTCTTGGGGTCTTCGTCCTGCAGGGGAATGTAGATCTCATCTTTAAAGACCCCGCCGTGGGCATTGCAGGCCTTGCGGATGGCACCTCTGACGATGCCCTCGTCCAGGTGGGTAGGGATTCCGGAGATCACCAGCAAGCGGCTGTGGGCAGTTGGGCCTACCAGGGCCTGGCAGGCATCGGCAATGGCGTCGCTCGTCACGCCCAGCCCCTGTGGGTCCTTCCTGGTGAGGTGCCGGAGAATGATGAGCAAGGTGAGGGCTCTATGGAACCACAGCATGTCCTCGGGCTTGCTGCCCCCGATGCTGAGCAGGCTGGAGTCGGAGTCCATGGAGCGGGACGACTGGCGCTTCCCAGAGGAGGAGGCCTTTTCCCGCTTCATCTTGACTTTCTTCCTCTTGGACAGGAGGCTGGGGCTCTGTGGTGTCTGTCCTGGGGAGGACGAGGAGGAGGAGGACGAGTCACTGAGGTTTGGGGTGGTCACTGAGGTCACTCCGCTGGCCGTGACACTCATGTTGGTAGGCAGGGTCACTTCGGCCACTGCCAGGCAGCCTTCCATGAGTGCATGAAAATATGTGGAGAACCTGCCCTGGTCGGGGGCCGCCGCTGTCCCCGAGCCTCCGCTACCCGAGACCCAGCTCTGGGTCTCCTCGTCGTACAGCTTGTGAAGCTCTGACTGCAGGGCCATCAGCATGGCCAGACAAGGGTTCAACTGCAGGGCAATGGAGGAGGACAGGCCAGCCGGGTGCTTCCTCTGCTCCAGCGCGTGCACCGTACGCAGCAGCTCTGCCAGGAGATGGAAAACAAGTTCCTTCACGCAGGCTGCCATGTCCGTGGTCCACAGGAAGTTTCCTGAAGCAAAAACAAAGCAACAGCAGTTACTCGTAGAGCACTTGCTATGTGCTAGGCTCTGTTCTAAGCACTTCGACGGGTGCAACCCTCACAGCAACCCTGTGAGACAAGTACTTCTATGTCTACCCTCCATCCTCATCTCCCAGGTGAAGAAACAGAGGCTCAAGAGCTGAGGGACTTGCCCAAGGTCACAGCTACTAATGGGACAGCTGGGCAGGCTGGCTCCAGAGGCTGTGGCCTTAACCCCCTACGGCACGTGATTGCATGGAGCTGGCTTCTGTGCGAGCACATGCCACAAGAATCATTGTTTTCTTTCTCGTAAGGTTATCAAAGCAAATTGGTGACAAGTCACTAGAACACTGTTTCCTGAACTGTGGGATGCTTCGTACTGGGGCACACAGTCCAATTTCAGCACAGAGCACAGAAACACACATGAAAAAGCGTCCCTTTTCTAGCTGCTTCCAGTCCTCATTTTGTCAACAAGGAAGCCTTCTTGGGGTTGTCTGTTCTGGACAGAGAGTGGGCCACAGACCAAGAGCCTCCCACAGGGAATGATATTTAGCCAGAATTTCATAACAGTAACTATCTTTTTAAAAAAATATTGATTTTAGAGAGAGAGAAACAATTTCTGTAGTGTTGAGCTGCAGGGCTCGGGAGCTGCCCCACAGGGCACATACCCTCAGTTCACTGAAGTCCTGAGGCCCACTTTCCTCTTTTATTTCTCTACTTTCATCATCTGCCTGATCCCTGAAGACCTCTGACTCTGTAACTTTTTCCTTCCCTCCAACGTATTATAAAAAAATTTAAAACAGAAAAATCAAGACTTCTGCAGGGAAAATGTGCATGCCCACCAGAGACACTTTGCTGCACCGGCTTTATCCCATATCATCCATCTGTCCCTGCAGAGGTTCAGCCGTAAACTCATTCATTCTTGATTATTTCAAAATAAGCTACAGACACTATGTTTTATCCCTAAACACTTAAACAGATACGTCATTAATTAAAGTTGTATATTTATTCAGAAATTTTTTAGGTAAATTCACATATGGTAAATGCACAACTCTAAAGTTTACTGTTCCATTACTTTCCCAAAAATGCAACACCTTTTTAACCTTTCAGGAGTTATGAAGTCATAATGTTTGATTTTGCAACAGCACCCACTTCCATGCCATTAACTTTTCAACAGCTTTCACCTCCAAAGTTATAATAATGGCATATATTTATGTTTTTCAAAAAATATGTTCTTATTGATTTGAGAGAGAGGAAGGGAGAGGGATGCAGAGATAGAAACATTGATGAGAGAGAATCATAGACTGGCTGCCTCCTGCACATCCCTCACTGGGAATCAGACCCACAACCTGGGCATGTGCCCTAACCAGGAATCAAACCAGTGACCTCTTGGCTCAGGGCTCAACACTCAACCATTGAGTCACATCGGCAGGGCTATATTTATGTTTTAAAGTAAAGGATGATAAAATTAATCTTCCTTGCATGATTAGTTGCCACCCCTCAAAACAATGGAAATCCCCTGCAGATCACAGATTTGGAAGCCTAGGCTACCTCTTACACTCTGTTCACTTCAATGGCAGTAACCTGGCAGGAGACCATCCCTGCTGGGCTACCTATGGTCACTCCCCCACCCATCTTGCAAGCTCCCTCCTCAGGCCAAGACAGCCCCCCACCCGACCCTGAGGGAGAGTGAGCCTCACCCAGCAGCCCCACCACTTGCAGGAGGACGGATGTCGGCACAGAGTCAGGCTCATCTTCCGATTTCCCCTCGCCGTCCTCTGACTTCCAGGACAGCAGCTGCTCTGCGAAGGCCATGGCCAGTGGGAATTCCAGGGGCAGGGAATGTAACACCAGCACAGCTCCAGGAGGCGGAGACACTCCTAAAACAAGGGCCCGGGAGGACAGCTCGTGATCGGCAGGACCTGACCAAAATAAGCCTGAGAAAAAGGCCGCCCAGGTGTCTGTGGAGAAACGGGCCAGAAAGCCTGGCCACTCATCTGCTGAAGGCAGCAGGAGCCAGGGGACCGCCCTCCAAGGAGTCCACTTATCTGTGTGACAACAGGACAAATGGCAGCAATAGGAAGAGGGAAGGACAACATCCCCCAGTCAGGAAGATGGCCCGGCACGGAGACAGTAAGTCAGATTTTAAAAGATGCTTCATTCGAACGGTCCCAGGTTGGTACAGAAAGAATCAGCCTTTTGTGTAGCTGCAATCCCATAAGAGCATTAAGTTTATACTAGGTTTAGAGAGAGAGTTACCAGGACCATGGGCTTTGATTCTCTTTTATTATCTCCTGTCCTTGCCATGGCCTGAATGGGACCAAAGCTGCCTACAGTGAGAGGAAAAGGCTGCCTGATGCCCTCATGTGCGCTGCACCCACCCCTACGCACACTGTCAGACGTAAGCGGGGAACCGGGTCCTGGCCAAGTCAGGAGGACCGTGTTGACGGGCCTGCACTTTGGGGTGATGTTTACATGGGAAGGTTTACTTGGGCATAATAGGCAAGACAGAGACCCTCTGTGTTTAATTAAAAAGTTGTAAAAACAGCTAGTGTAGGCAAAATACTATGAAAAAACAGACTCTAATAAAAGGACTATAAAGTTACTTAGCAATGACCAAATCACTTGAGAAACAGCCTTTCATTTCATTCCCTGCAGATGAAATAGCTCCAGGACTGGGGCTGCAGAGAAGCTAAGGCTCATTTTGGGGACTGAAAGTTCAAATATATCTTATAACTGTCTCTAGCAAGTCAGACAGCGTCAGTCTTTTCTTGTCAAACACACCAAGCAAGTGCCATGGAACTCTAAGCCTAGGTTATCCTTGCCTCAGACACAGTCAGCGGGCTGCAGTACAAAACGCACATGGTCGCGACAGCTTCAAGATTTACAGAGATGGAGAGCTCCATGGAGGCTTAACAAAAGATGCCAGGGAGACGAGACCAGCCAGGCCTTCCAGCCTCGTCACCGGACTGTTACCACTTAGATGGGGAACGATGCTCACGGAGGCCCATGCCCCCGGGAGCCACATTACACCCGAGAGATGGCGGTTTTATTTTATTTATTTATTTATTTTAAATATATTTTATTGATTTTTTACAGAGAGGAAGGGAGAGAGATAGTTAGAAACATCGATGAGAGAGAAACATCGACCAGCTGCCTCCTGCACATCTCCTACTGGGGATGTGCCCGCAACCCAGGCACGTGCCCTTGACCGGAATCGAACCTGGGACCTTTCAGTCCGCAGGCCGACGCTCTATCCACTGAGCCAAACCGGTTTCGGCGAGATGGTGGTTTTAACGAGAACTCGATGGAAGGCGGCTGGGATTATTACAGGCCGACACGAGACTGCTCTGCTGGGGCCATTCTAAATCGCAGGTGTCCCAGCACACGCTGAGAAAGGAAAGGGAATCCCCACTTAGTCTGGGCAGCATCTGCCAGGCCTTCCCCAGGCAGGAAAGGGAGCTTTTCATTTCCTGCCTCAACAATGCAGGGCCCCAAGCAGTTCTATTCTTTACTGAAAAGAAACTGGGACAGAGCAAGGTGCGAGGTACAAAACCCTTTCCGTGGTCAAAGAGAAGGAAAGCAGTGAAAACTTCCGGCTGACCTTATCGCTGTGAGCAACGGCACTTACCCAGCTTGATGTGGACCTTGTCTGTGGACAGGATCACGGAAGGGTACTGGTTGGTGGTGGGTGGAGGCGTGAGCCCGGTGTTGGCCGGAGATGCATCCCGTGGGTAACAGACGGCCTCGATGAGGTTTAGCTGCCCATTTCGCTTGACTTTGTGGCCGAGCCCGTACACCAGTACACGCGCCCACGGCGCCTTATACAGAGAGGAGCTGAGGAGGAGAGATGGGAGTGAGGGGAGCCCCCATGCACACCAGGGAGTCAGCAGGTGCTTTGTCATGAAGGAGGAAAGTGAGAACTGGGCACTCATAAGTCATTCCCACCCCATTTCAGAGGTCATTCTTTATAAAGACTAATTTCTAAAACATGCAAGAACTGTAACTTATTTCCAAATATAGTTAAGCAATAAAGAAAATTTTTGAGTTTTTCCTCTGTCAAGCCAGACACAATGTCCCCAGAATCCATTTTACTTTTCTTTCCCCGTCACCCTCTGGAGAAAACTTACTCTTTGCGGAATCCAGACTGACTTTCTTTGCAAGATACCACAACAAAAGCGGCTCCAGGGAAATTAACATCCATGCTGACTTTGGACTCAGAGATTGGAAATTCTTCGGAGGGGAACTGTTCTGGTGCTGTCTGCAGAGGGACATTTAACAAGGCACAGGCTCAACAGGAGAGCTCTTCATCTTCCCAGCTCCCAGGCAAAGGGCAGGGCCCCCTGCTCGCTGTCTCAGGTTCAGGAGGACAGGAAAGCCCTTCGGAGGAAGGACACTACAGACAGGACAAGGCAGCAGAGTGTGAAAGTGAGGAGATCAATGGGGTTGGGCGATGGGTGGAGGTGGGTTTGGAGAAGAAAGAGTGTCATTTCTAGGAAATCCACAAGACATCCAATTAAAATTGGGGCCCAGTTCAGGGATCTTAGAGCTTTGGACTTACCTGCAGGAAAGAGCAGATCTGCTTTGTCAGCTCCAAGAGGCTCTCTTCGCCCTGGTGCAGGGTCCGTGTGATGGCCACGTGCAGCCACTCCCTCACCGTCTGGGAGCTGCCCTGGTAGAAGAGGTCTGTGGCCGAGCAGTTCTGGGAGTGGACACAGTGCTGCAGAGACTGGGCCAGGAGGATTGAGCTGGAGCTGATGGTGCCGTCTGGGGACAGGAAGGAACCACAGTTTGCCAGAACCACAACAGCCAATGGTGTTGAGACTTTAAGTAACAGTGACCAGACTGTCCAGTAGCCGGGCTGAGTTAGCTTGGACAGGCTGTCTGGGGTAACAGACATAATGATG
>NW_005368420.1:120092-148108 GCF_000412655.1 Myotis brandtii | reverse complement strand
GTGCTCTTTAAATTTTGTTTTCTCTTAAGCAGCAAAACTATTTCCTAAAATAAAATCTGAAGTGGAGGCCCAAACACAAGTGGAGCAGCTTGGGTTCGGGGCTTCCCAGAGCCCGCCTGACCTGCTGCTGGGATGCCCTGGCCCACCCTGAGCTACACCGAGGAACTGCCAGGTGGCTCAGAATGGAGTCTGTAAAGCAAGCGTGCGTTCATCATGGCAAAAACACTTCCACAAACACTTTGGAGCTTCCCAGGCATGTTTTGAAGCCTCTAGGTTACCAGGGTGGGGCAGTGGACCCCAGGCACTAAAGGAGCTGGAAGAGATGCAGCTCACAGACTGGCTAGGGCGCCACAACTGTGAGATGCCCTCTTGATGTATAGTGCCACCTGTCCCCTCACCTCTTGCTCTCACACTAGTGGCTCAGAGGTCAAGGGCAGAAGGCTGAAGGCCGAGGTACCCAAGGAAGACTAGACTAAGCAGATTCATCACTTAGCATGTACCAGAGCAGCCAACACACAGCATCAGCTCTCACCCCAAGCGCCCAAGGTCAGCAGATACACACAAGCTGGCCCATTAAAACACAAGCTGCCTGAGGTCACAATGAATCAGTAGGTCTGCTTTGGAGGAGTTTGATCACAGGAACACATTCCTTTCTTTACAATGCCAGACAGAAAATCTGTGGCAACAGTACAGTGACCAGACTTCATAAACAGTATTTAATTGTCCTTGATCCACAATTAGTTTGGGAAGCTCTATGAATGCTTAACAGATCAATGACTAAAGTGAGCGATATACTTACTTTGTATTTTTCAAAGAGCGAGAAAGCACTGCCAAGACCATTTTGGCTTAGTGCGGTTATCTCTACTAGTCTGAGGCACTGTGCTCAAACCACCCCCTCCACCCCCGGCCCCATGGACAATGAGTACAATAAGCACCAGCCGGCAGGGCCTGGCTCACTCTCAGGACTATTCCTCCCCATGATGACTTCAGCAGTGCCAGCAGCAAAGCCAAGCTTTACCTGGGAGGGGAGGAGCGAGGAGCTGATTGGACAGCAGCTGCAGGTGCTCCAGGGTAATGTCTCGGATGGCAGGGATGTGGAAGAGGCGGGTAAACAAGTGAGGCAGCTTGGGGGCGAAGATATTGAGCAGGGCCATGCGGCAGTACAGCCTGGCCAGCGCAGCCTCACACCGCAGCAGCTCTCTGCAGGGCAAAAGGTAGGGGATCACTAGGCGCCTCTGCTCCAGCCCCGCGCTGGACTAAGCCACAGGCCTCCCAAGGGAAAAGACCACAACTCAGGTTTCTCTTCTGGCCCACGTTCTGCCCTCCAAGTTAGTCACTCGTGTTTAGGCAAAAAAGGCACATTTAGTTATGTTTGCTTTTTCCCAACTCAAAAATCACTGTGGAAAAAAATAATGAAAACTTATGTCCACACAAAAACTTATACATGTACGTTCACAGCAGTGTTTTTCATAGACAAAAAGTGAATCAACCCAAATGTCCATCAACCGATAATGGTAAATCTGTACAATGGAATACTATTCAGCCATAAAAAGGAATGAAGTACTGATGATACATGTCACAACATGGATAAACCCTGAACACATGATGCTGAGTGAAGAAGCCAGACACAAGGGCTGCATATTGCATGATGTCATTTTTACAGATTGTCCAGAATTAAGCAAACCCATGGAAATAGATTGGTGGTTGAGCTAGGGGATGGGAGAGTGCAAACTGACTACTAATGGGTATAGGGTTTCTTCTTGGGGTGATACAAATGTTCTAGAATTAATTGGTGATGGTTGCAAAGTTTGTGAATATACTAAAAACCATTGACTTGTCTACTTTAAATGAGTGAACTGTATAGTTTATAAATTATATCTCAATAAAGCTATTAGAAATTTCGCTGTGGGAATTTTTAATGTGATGGATTTATGAATAGATGAATAGGCATGCACCTTGAATAATGGCTCATTAGTGACTAAGCAGGTCCCATCTCTTGGTAAAAAATCTAATCTAGATAATACCAAGCATAGGGAAGACTCACTGTGTTTTAGTAGCCAATCATCACAACGAAACATTCTCCTGGTATCAAGCACGTTAAAAAGGCAAGTTAGAAGCAGCTCTGATGTTTCTATCAAGTTTAGGTTTAAGCCCTAGCTGGTTTGGCTCAGTGGATAGAGCATCGGCCTATGGCAATGATGGCGAACCTATGACATGCGTGTCAGAGGTGACACGTGAACTCATTTTTTTGGTTGATTTTTCTTTGTTAAATGGCATTTAAATATATAAAATAAATATCAAAAATATAAGTCTTTGTTTTACTATGGTTGCAAATATCAAAAAATTTCTATATGTGACACGGCACCAGAATTAAGTTAGGGTTTTTCAAAATGCTGACACGCCGAGCTCAAAAGGTTCGCCATCACTGGCCTATGGACTGAAGGGTCCTGGGTTCGATTCTGGTCAAGGGCACACGCCTGGGTTGTGGGCTCGATCCCCAGTAGGAGACATGCAGGAGGCACCCGATCAATGATTCTCTCCCATCATTGATGTTTCTGTCTCTCTCTCCCTCTCCTTTCCTCTCTGAAATCAGTAAAAATAAAAATATTTTTTAAAAAGTTTAGGTTTAAAACCCACTTGGAGCCACCGGGGGTCATTTGATATTGTCTAGGACCTCTCTCAACTCCTCCACCTGACAGCAGAGCACCCGTGGCACAGGCCAGGTGATACTACATCCCCTTACCTGTCCCCTTCCCTCTTGCTCTCAACTTTTCTTCCCAACTCCTAAAACTGTGCTATTATCTTTACTATTTGCCTTCTCCCTAACTCCTCACTTTGAAGGAAAACCCTTGTTGTCAACGATGAATGGCATATGTGGTAAAACGCAGTAAGGGGATTTCTGTGACTAGAAAGGAGGGCTCAGTTTTACCTATGAATTTGAAGGTTGGTGTTGTCCAGTGTGACCAGCCCATTGGTGGCAGTCCTTCGGTAGCCTGCTGGGGGCCTTTCCAACATGTCAATAGGATACCAGTATCGAACCAGCACACCTTCACTTCGCAAGTATGTTTCTACCTGCACCAATTCATTTACCTACAATAGTAAAAGGAAATGTCTATTTGTTTTTCTACACTAAGTTTACCCCTTAGTTTTAAAATACATATAAAACCAAAGTCTTATAGCAGTAAATGCTAGCTGCATGTCACTGGGTCTAAAAGTTCAAAGACATTTGGTTAATATTGCATTAATAGTGTGTTTCATTTTTTATACCAGTTAGCAAATTTTTATTGGTAAATAAATTAAGGAAGATTTTCGATGTAATTATGAGTCAGAAATTTAAAAAGAATAGTGCTATATTTCAGTAACAGTTCAACGCACATTGTTGCCAGGTAAATTTTCTGTTCATTGCTTTGACGTCTGATAGCTCTATTTCATTACTAGGAAAATTAAAAGTAAACTCATGTATATGCATTCTGGATTCAAATACCAACATAATTCTTTTTGCTTAGGGTTTATTATTAAAACAGAGGGAATCAAACTGTTTGAGAAATAATAATTATTACTTTAACAAAAATTCTTATTTTTCTGATTTTTATTTTCATACATTTCCATTGCTGAAAATATTGTTAGTTATATGCTTTCTTATAACTGGAGTCAGAAGCTTGTACCCAAAAGCAGTAGGAGATTAATAGTACTACTGATAGAATGTTCTACTTGAAAGTTTACCTTAGTAAACCACCAACCAGTAAAAAGGAGTCTGTTGAAGATGTGAAACTTTCCATTTCAAATCATTAATGGTACCTAACATTATCTATCTCTAGTATCTAGATAGATACTAAAGCTTACTTAAGGGCAGAACCTCACCCCTAAGAGCCCAGCCAAGCCCTGAAGAGCCTCGTCTAGCCCCTAAGTGATACCTACTCTTCCAGCAGGCCCCAGGGAGCCAGCCTCAGTGTGTCCCCGTGACTTCCACAGACACCTCCCCCTGGAGAGTCAGCAGCCCTTTCCACCTCGGGCTCCCAGGCCAAGTGTTCTCACTTAAGGGTCCTTTCCTCTAAGGCCGTCTTGTGGGGACTGGGGCTTCCCCATGGCCCGGCTCAATCTGATTGTAATGGACTTAGCCCGGGATGATCCCGTCAAGGCCTAGGGGCCCAATCTAGTCCCAAAAGGCTGACACTAGTTCTGAAGAGCGGAGACTAGCCCCTAAAACCTCAACCTAGACCCCAGTAGCCCAAGCCAGTCCCAAAGGGCAGACATCAAACTGTTTCTTTGTTCTGTGTCTGTAACAATCATGACAATGACAGATCAGCCATTCGTCAAGGACAATGGGGAATTTCTCTTTGGAACTTGGGTAGAGAGCATGTAGGGACAGTCTGAACATGGCTGACGGAAAAGAATGGCCAAGGCAGGTCTGCAGGAGCCGACGTGCTGAGAGGAAAGAGTTTATAACCCCCCCTCCCTGATCCGTGCTCATCTCAGCAAGGCCACCTGGCATGACAGCACTTAGTTTGGTGTCTTCACCCCTAACTTGAAGAGGAATCCATCCCTCTTTAAGGGACCTGGAGTCTGGGCATGAAAGTCTCAGTGTCTAGAAAAGGTTGTGTACTCACCGAATCCACATCTAAGACTACTCCATGAAGCCCAAAGGTTTTCAGCATCCCTCGGATGGCAAATTTTGGCAGAGCAGTTCCAACAGCACTGCTGGCTACATTATTGCTGTCCGGAGAGCGGGTTACTACCGTGAGACCTGAAGAGGGTAGAGAGAGAAATTTTTTTCAGGAGCAAGTACCATCATCACCTTGGGAGCCTCTATGTTAGGGTCAATGCTATCTCTATAGCATTGAGCAGTACCCTCAGTTTAGTTGTAGCCAAAAAAGGAACACAGCTTGGTCTGGAAGATAATACAACAAAGTGTTGTAAGAATTCTCATAATTCAACAAAACAAAGAAGCCAATTAAAAATGGGCAAAGGTTTTGAATAAAAACTTCTCCCAAAAGAAATGAAAAGATATTCAACATCATTAGTCATTAGGGAAATGCTAGTCAAAGCCACTTCACACCCATTGGGGTGGCTATAATATAAAAGCCAGACAATAGTAAGTGTTGGCAAGGATTTGGAGAAATTAGAACCTTCATACATTGTTTGTGGAAATGTAAAATGGTGCAATCATTTTGGAAAATAATCTGGCATTTCCTCAAAAAGTTAAACATAGCCCTGGCTGAAAATCCTCTCTGAAATCAATAAAGAAATATACTTTTTGTTTTTATAAAAAGTTAAACATAAAGCTACCATATGACCCAGCAATTCCACTCCTACATATAGAAATGAAAATACATATTCACATACAAATTTGTATACAAATGTTCATAGCCAAAAGGTAGAAACAACCCAAATGCCCATCATCTGATGAATAAACAAAATGAGATATTATTCATACAACGAATATTATTTTGTCATAAAAAGGAATGAAGTACCAACATGTGCTACAACATGGATGAAACTTGAAACATTATGTTGTATGAGAGGCCAGACTCAAAAGACCACATGTTGTATGATTCCATTTACAGTATATGAACTTTCCAGAACAGGAAAATCTACAGAGACAGAAAGTAGATTAATAATTGCCAGAGGCTAAGGGAGAGAGGAATGAGGAGGAGTTAGGGTACAAAATTCCTTTTTGGGAGATGAAGATGTTCTTGAATTAGTGGTAATGGTTTGATGATTGTTCAACTTTGTGAATACACTAAGAACTGCTAAATTGTATGCTTTAAAAGGGTAAACTTTATGGTATGTGAATTAGGTCTCAAATCAGAAGAAAAAGAAAAGTAAATATATATGCCTGCCCCTGCCCATGATGTTCGAATAGTTTTATGAAGGTCTAATGAGTGGTTTTAAATTCTCTTTTTTGTGCTTTTTCATATTTTCATTTCCTCGTGTCATAGATTTTTAATCAAAAGTTTATACTCATTTTATGAAAATTCTAAAAAGCACAATACAACCACATATTCCTGGTTTATTAGCTCAGCAGCCAGGACTAAGCCTGAGAGGCCTATGTGGAACCCTCCACCTCCCCCCGTGCCCCCACTCCTCTCTCTGTACCACTGCCCTGTCTTACCCTGCTCATGTTAGTGAGCCCTGAGCATGTGCGAGAGGCCACCAGAGGCCAGACAGGTGTCTACTTGTGCCCCACCAGGAACTTTAGGGCCTTATATGGGAGAGCCAGAAAGAGGTCATGTCACTCAGAGCAAGGAGAGTCACCCTAGGAGAGCCAGCAGCTGCTTGGCTCATGCTCATGCTTGGGAAAACTCAACTTCTCATTTCATAGGACGTTTCATAGGTGAAGTAAGAGAGAAAGCAAAACCTTTTCGAACTTTATCAATTGTGAACTTGTTCGCTTCATCTTTAATGTCTTCAATGGTGGGAAGGTACAGGTCTCTTGGGATGCCACCATTCTCCTCGTAGAGGAATTCAACCGTCTGTCGGGCAATGTCCACCATACCTAAAAAATAGAACAACACTGATAACTCCCCAGAGAGCATGTGATCTTCAGGCAATCATGACACTGACTTATTTCTAGAATGAAACAATAACAGAATCTTTCAAACAGTATTGGTGGTGCCCTAGCTGGTTTGGCTCACTTGATAGAGCGTCGGCCTGCGGATTCGATTCTGGTCAAGGGCAACTGCCAGGGTTGCAGGCTCCATCCCCAGTGGGGGGCATGCAGGAGGCAGCTGATCAATGATTTTCTCATCATTCATGTTTCTATCTCTTTCTCCCTTCCTCTCTGAAATCAATAAAAATATATTAAAACAGCCCTATCCAGCTTGGCTCAGTGGATAGAGCTCTGGCCTGTGGACTGAAGGGTCCCGGGTTCAATTCTGGCCAAGGGCACCTGCCTGGGCTGCGGGCTTTTTTTTTGTCTTGTGTGTGTGTGTGTGTGTGTGTGTGTGTGTGTGTGTGTGTGTGTGTGTGTGTAAACCAAAACACAAAACCAAAACAAACAAAAATAAAACCACTGTTGGTGGGAATATGTTGCCTTTTGGGGAAGGTAATTATGAACAGTCTACCAAATTGAAAGTATTTAATGCCTTACTTCTAGGAATCTCCCTAATATCTCCCACAAAAACACACACAATAGTGTGCAAAGAACACTCTGTGCAGCATTGCTTATAAAGAAACAATGGAAATAACAAAAATATTCATGAACACAGCATGGTTAAAAGTGATACGTCATTATGCAGTCATTTCACTTTAGTTAAGTCAAAAGAATAAACTAGGACAAATGGAGAGTAAGAAGAAAGTAAGGGTAATGTTTTTTTCCCCTCATACATTTTTGTATGAATTTGTTTTGTTTTGTTTTTAAATACATTTTTATTGATTTAAGAGAGGAAGGGAGAGGGAGAGAGAGATACATCAATGATGAGACAGACTCACTGACTGGCTGCCTCCTGCATGCCCCACACTGAGGATTGAGCCTGCAACCCATGTATGTTCCCTGACTGGGAATCAAAAAATGACCTCCTGGTTCATAGGTTAATGCTCAACCACTGAGCCATGCTGGTTGGGCATGAGTTTGATTTTTACTACAATAAACACGTGTTGCTTAGTGAAGAGAGACAGAGAGCTACATAACTTCTATCCAGTACTGGAATCTGCTCTGTTCTTCCTTCCCTGGGGAGAACATATCATTATGTTCAATAGTACAGCCACTAGCCTCCTATATAATAAAAGGCTAATATGCAAATCGACTGAACAGCAGAATGACCAGTCACTATGACAAGCACTGACCACTAGGGGGCAGACGCTCAACTCAGGAGCTTCCCCGTGGTGGTCAGTGGGCTCCCTCAGGGGGAGCGCCGCTCAGCCAGGAGCCAGGAGCCAGGCTCATGGCTGGTGAGCACAGCAGCAGTGGCTGGAGCCTCTCCTGCTTCTGTGGCAGCGCTAAGCCGTCAGTTAGACATCCCCTGAGGGTTCCCAAACTGCGAGAGGGCACGGGCCATGCTGAGGGACCCCCCTCCAAGTGCACAAATGTTGTGCACCAGGCCTCTAATATATAATAAAAGCCTAATATGCTAAGTGTCCAGTCAGCTATTCAGCCAATCAAAGTGTAATATGCAAATGATATGCTAAGGCCGCTCAACTGCTCACTATGATGTGCACTGGCCACCAAGGGGCAGATGCTCTGACTGGTAGGTTAGCTTGCTGCTGGGGTCCAGCCAATCAGGACTGAGCGAGATGGGCTGGACATGCCCTGGAGCCCTCCCGCAGTCCCTCCCCAGCTGGCCAACCTCCTGCATCCTTCCCCGGCCCCAATTGTACACCAGTGGGGTCCCTTGGGTGAACCGTCCACTCGCAATCTGGGCCCCCTCGGGGGATGTGGGAGAGCCGGTTTCACCTGAATCCCGCAGGCCAGGTGGAGGGACCCCACTGGTGCATGAATTCGTGCACTGGGCCTCTAGTTAATTAATAAACCAAGTAAATAAATGACCAGAGCCCTGAAGACAATCACACTGTAGGGAGGACAGGGGTGGGGACAGGGGTATCCCTTTGCTGTAGCCGCCTTAGCTCCCACACTGCCCGAGAGGTTGTAGGTGAAAGAGTGGGTGCTGACAGCTTCTGCTTTTAAATAAGCCTTATCGCCATCACATGTATCTACCATTCCTTTACTTGTTGGCCTTGCTATAATGAAAAGGTGCAGCATTTTCAGAGCACACTTTAAAGGGGGCCTGAAATTAGGACATATCAGACAGAATAAACAAGAAATGGGCCTAATATTAGAAGATTATGGAAAAATAACCTTTGTCACATTTTCCAAAGGAATAGAAGGTAGGAGAAAAAAGACTCTGCTGTCTACCAAACAGGAATCCGGGGACTGGGGAGAAGGCCAAATGAAACGACAACAACAAGGAGATGATTTCATTAACCTCCCATGGGTTCACCCTCTCAGAGGTGGTCTTTTGGGCACCATGAGCCATCTCCCTATCCTCCCCATCCTCCTTCGGTTTTTTGCCACTGCTATATTGAAGGCTGTTGTATTTGGAAGGTAAATGTTTTAAATTTAAATTAATATAGTTCAGCTGGTTGGCCATGGTCATACGGATGGATCCCAAGAGAATGCTTGAGCAAGATGTATAAGGGCCCAGAGGCACTTTGGGTGAGTCACAAGGCCAGGAGTCACTGGTCTGGCTCTGGTCCAGCAGCCACCCTGGGATAATCACATTTTCTGCCGTGCTGTCTATACTTTCCTTCTGAACTTGGAGCAGAGGAGGAAAAGGCACACTTGGCTACAGACATTTGTCCAGGAACAAATGGTAAAAAAAAAAATTAAAAAGATCCTGTACATACTGTAAAGTCTCTCTCCCCCTTTTTTCCTCTCTCCCCAAACAGTAAGAAGCACCAGGCTTCCTGAACATATTGTGCTTCATTTTTCTAAACTTAACCCTGCAGTTGCCCAATTAGCTCCAGGTCTCAGCTTAAATAAACCCCGTGTTGGTAGAGGAGCCATGCTGGACTGGGCTGCCCTTGGCACCTATGCTGTGGCTTCCTGATCTGTCCTTACGACAACGCAGTTTGTTGTTTCATTACTTCGTTTCCACAAGGATGTAAGCTCTGAGAGAAGGGACCGTCTCAATCTTGTTCACAGAGGATTCTTTATTCCCTAGCACAGGGCCCAGCACCAGGAGGCACATGCATGCATGGACAGATATTTGAATGAATCAATGACAATAAAAGTGCAACTGAAATAAAGCCCTCCTCATGGGAAAACCGATGGCTGGCACTGCTGCTTCAAGGCTGCCAGGAGGGAATTTGGCATGACCTTTATTGAGTGAAAGTCCTCTGAAAGCAAGATAAGATCTGTTCTGTGGTTGATAGAACACAGATACGGTGTTTCGTTCAGATATTGAGAATGAATGAGGAATAATAAATTATCTTTTTATCTGTAGGACCTACTATATCAGATTATGTTGCTCCTTTGCTTACCACCCTCAATGGCTTCCCATTTGACACAGAATCAAATCCGTAGTCCTTGCCAAGGCCGACACTGCCCCCTGCTCCCTCTCGCTCATTTCCTGCTGCTCCTCCCTCACCTTGTCCTCTTTGGCTCCTTGGGCTGGGCCTTATTGCTGTTCCCTCCCATGCTCCCTCCCACCCGAGGATCTAATGGTGCTCCCTCTGCCCAAAACGCTTAATACGGAAGAAAAGAGAAGAATATAACGAATCTGTCCTGGAATTTAGGTCGGCAGCTGAAGTAGGGCTCTAATAAGAGCAGGAAGCATTCACACTATGTAACAAGATGCATGAATATTCTCACAGGTTATGTCTAAATAAGATCATTCCACTGTCATGGTCTAAGCTTTGGGGTAGAAACATGGAAACACACACACACACACACACACACACACACACACACACACACACTCTTTCTCTCTGATAAGTCCTGGCACCAATGAGAAAAAGGAATTACTCATCTATCACTGGGACTCAGGGACTTAGCATAGAAGTTCCAAGAAAAATAAAAGTCTTTTGGTGGCTTTTCTTTTTATTTGGTCCTAATCTCAGGACAAAAGAGGAGAAAGATTGCCAACGTGGGCACAATAACTAAACTTTTTATACCATCTCGGCCACAATGACGACAGAAAACCAAACCAATGTTCCACAGGAGGACAGTGATGCCTGATGGGAAAAGGCATTTTTGCATCTCAAAAAGCATGTGTTTCACAAAATGAGGAAAAGTACTTAAGATTCAGTAATGATCCATTGTCTGGGGTCACACCCTGTATCATTCTTTGCTGGAGAAGTCGTAGCCAGGGGGAGAAAAAAATCTTACCATCATGAATCACTGTGACATATAGAACTATATTAACGGAATACTTACTGTGTGCTAGGCACTGTTTTTAGGAACTTTATCTGTACTAACTCACTTCTTTCTCATATACATGTGAGGTGGTTATTATTATTGACTCCATTTTAAAGGTAAGGAAAGTTCAGAAAGGTTAAGTAACCTTCCCAAGGTCACACATCTGGTAAATAGCACAGCTGTGACTTCAGAGCCCAAGCTATTGCCCAACAGGACAGGCAGCTTCCTGGTATAACCATGCCACTTCGCCTCAGTAGTCCATAAACTGAAAAACACCGAGTTAAAATGACAAGGAGAGAAAACCCTGGCAATGAAAGTCAGGGCCACAGAGCTCAGTAAAGGTACAGATAGAAGACACTGTTAGGTCCAGCCCACATTTAGATGAATCCTCTTTCCTGATTTACATCCTGAGTGTCACCTAAACACATCTCTTCAAATCAAGAAGTGAACGCCATAGGAGAACGTAAAGCACTGACCTAGTTGTAGAGCACCCTTGATCTGGTCCAGGCCCGACTTCCGCTCTGCTTCATTGCGGAAGCGTCTTCGGATAGTAGGGAACACCTTGGTCTCCCACGCTTTCACCAGCAGGGCATAGTGGTCCTCCTGGAGGAAGGCAAACTCATGATCAGAGAGAATGCTTCATGCAGTCATCAGTCCTGCTCTCACTTACAGCTCTCACCCCCTCACAGGCCAGTAATGGAAACACACTGTGTGGACCACAACTCACTACACCTCAGATGCCAGGGGAGGCAACAGTTAGACTTCCTTCTTTCTAAAGCCAACTTTACTGCTGGATTATTATCAAATACTGCATTTCTCTAACATCTCTAGATCAGTATTGGGCAAAAGAGCCCAATAGGTATTGCTATTGATGTGTAGTTTAGAAAAACAAACACTGCAAAGGCACTGATGAGACCCAATGACATCATTCAAAGTGTAACAGTTCCAGTCTTGTACGTTCAGATCAAAATCATTCCTCATGGCTTGTCCTGGGCACTAGCGAGCTAAGTGGATGCTGCAGGTCTCTTACCTGTGGGATGTCATCATCGTCATCGTCATCACTTTCATCATCTGCAATGGGAGGCGGGTGGGGGTCTGGGCCAGAGGTGATGAAATTCTCATAGCTGAGCTCTACTTTGTAATGGCAGGACGTGTCACTGTCATATTCTGTAACAAAGCACAATGGCAGTGAGTTCTAGGCAAGAGCAGGCTGGAAATCATGCACTTCTCACCGTGGACAAACCGGATTCTCTTAATGTATGTGATAGAAAGACTCCTAGTATTTGTAGAGATTTTCAAGTGCAGAGCCAAGAAATAACTAATAATTTATAATTACCCCGAGTCCTGCGATAGGTTTAGTGGGTATAATTCAACCCAGGGAAGAATCTGAAAAGTTCATCATTATAAAAATTAAACAGATACTTAAGACAGTTTGCAAACCAGTATCCTAAGGGCCTAATATGACTTGCAGACATCTTTAGTTCAGAAAGCTCAGTTTTATTCAGTTTGATTATGAAAATTTTCAAATAACAGAAAGCTTCCACAATCAGCTTTTTATTCTTTGATGACCTCAGATTTAAAACAATTCAAAGAAATTATAAACATTTTTAAATGAGGAGATGTCATAAAAAATTCTGGGGTTTTTATCTCATAAAAATGGACAATCTTGCAGGCTTGCACTTTCACGTGGCCACATTCCACGTGACACTGAGTGGTGGCAAGTTTCCTATATATGGGGGGGGGGAGGGGGCGGGTTCTACTTTCAAGTCTGCCTTGCTTCCTCCTTATCCCCATTTCCTTTCATTGGGCCAGTTACCCCATTCCCACGGGTACCAGAACAGCATTTGCATCCCCAGAATGCAGTGGGGCCCTGGGAGGAGCTGGCTTACGCTGCTGAGGGGTGGCCACAGCGGCAATCCTGCACGGTGGCCCATGAGTGCCTGGATCTGATGCAACACTGGTGCCAGCATCGTTGTCACTGTCAGATGCCATGGCAAAGGGCAGGGCCTCGAAGTTAGCACTGATCTCCTCTGCCAGGTCAGTGCACAGGTCAGCAGCATTGCGGTGGGCCTGCCCTTCGGCATAGGCGAATGGGCGGGAGCCAAAGTTAGCTCGAGTCTTGGTGTTCTGGAAAGGAAAGCAAATAAAGGACTTAAAAGGACTTAGGCTTATTTATTTATTTTTAACACCATGAGGTGTTAAATACAGGGTGAGGTTAAATACGCTAGTGAGGTGACCCTCACTAAATGTCAAACCATAAGAATGGCCCCAGCTATGGGACAGCACGTAAAGCTAGGCCAAGGGGCTGGTATAACTGTGTACACTGGCACTAAAGCTCTGAGGAAGCCAGCCCTGCCTACCCTCACCTTGCACTCTCATGCTCTTTGCTACATACAGTGACCTTTCTTGTTTCTAACACGTTCCCTTCTACTTGATGTCACTGCATATGCTGTTCCCTTCACCTGGAACATACTTTCTTCCAATTTTGCCCCGTAAGACCAGTAAATATTCTAGACCTGGCTCAAACATCACTTCCCCAGGGTAATGGAGACACGATCGGGTTTGCTTGGCATTGCTTTCACAAAGTCTACAATTTGCAAGTGCACTGTGATGATCAGTCTATGTGGCAGCCTGCCTGGTGGCCATGGGTGCCCAGATTAGACATTCTTTCTGGACATGCCTGTGAGGGCGTTTCCAGATGAGATTACCATTTGAATCTGTGGACTCGGTAAAGTAGATTTTCCCCTCCAATGTGGTTGAGCATCATCCAAATTACTAGCAGAATTTGTTTTCCTTCCCAACAAGATAACCTACCTTTTTCTGAATGTGAACCACAGGCCACATGCCACCAGAGACGTCCTCGAGATAAGGCGAGAGGCGCTGCCCACAGTATGTGAAGTACACCCGGCCCTTGGCTGGCTGCCCCGGAGGAGGTGGAGTCCCCTCTGTTCTCTCCCAGCCAATTCCTGCCACATCACCTGTGGCAGAGAACAGGAAGGAAGCAACACGTTTCCCCCTCTTACTATTAAAAAAAAAACTTCCGAATTGCAACCAGTGTGACAAGGCCACGTATCAGTGACTATCTTTGTTTTACTTATTTATGCCATTGGTTACATGTGAAATTACATGATGCTTCATGCAGTCATCAATGCTATTCTAACTTACAGCTCTCACCCCCTCACAGGCCAGTAATGGAAACACACTGTGTGGACCACAACTCACTACACCTCAGATGCCAGGGGAGGCAACAGTTAGACTTCCTTCTTTCTAAAGCCAACTTTACTGCTGGATTATTATCAAATACTGCATTTCTCTAACATCTCTAGATCAGTATTGGGCAAAAGAGCAGAAACAAAGTTATTGCAGAAATAAACAATTTTAAAAAGAAAATGTTTAGAAGAAAAATGCCTAGTGTCTGAGTTAAGTTAGCTGCCACAATTACACATTAAATTTAGCCTTTTCCTGGCAGCCAAGACAAAAATGGAAAACAGCGGGTGGGTTTTTTAAATGGAGAAATATAAGTTTTTTTCTTTTTATATGTGGAAGATTACTTATGGCATAAAGGTAAAAAGGCAATTTCTTAATAAATTTATAGAAGATTTAAGAGACGATCTTAAAATAATTTAAAACTCAACCCACAGCCGAAACCGGTTTGGCTCAGTGGATAGAGCGTCGGCCTGCGGACTGAAATAGAAGATTTAAGAGACGATCTTAAAATAATTTAAAACTCAACCCACAATGTAACCTAAAGGTACACCATTAAAGAGCCCCTTACTTATATGTACTTAAGGCATTTTTGCAGGAAGCTAAGATAATAGAAGCCCTGTTGTTTTCTCATGAGGTGACTGGATACTGGGATAGAACTTAGGGACCCAAGACTAGCGTGTCCACTACATCCGCACTCCCACTTCCAGAGAAACTGCTAGCACAGGAGCTTTCTAACTAATCTATTGTTGCAAACTCTCCAATAAGTGCTTGAAGTTCTGTGATTCTATTTTTCATCACAGGGCATCATATGTTTTAGATACACTAGGACTGGCTTTCCAGTGGTCAGGGAATAGTCAGTTTTATCAGAGATGATGCTAAGATGTCCTGTCTGAAAATACGTAGCCAACATGTTTGGCTGCTTCTAATGTGAGGAGAACGCCTATATTTTGCTCCTGCTGGAGCAGGTAGGACTGATCCCAATTCATCTACTACAAAGATTATTACTTACATGGAGGTAAAAAAGGGGGGGGAGGGGAAGATTGGTTTTTAATTGAATTGACTATGTGACTGAAACATCTGGGCAGAATATTTGTTAAAACTGGACCAGATGTTCAGGCTACCAAGAGCAAAGTATACATTTCCTGTATAATACATTTCACAAATGCCTCATGGCTAGTGGTGGAGTTCTCCTTTAAAACACACACACGCATGCGCACGCAACACACACACACACACACACACACACACACACACACACACACACAAGCCTAAGTGACCCTTACGACCAAAACCACACACACACACACACACACACACACACAAAGCCTAAGTGACCCTTACGACCAAAATGACCAGAATGACTAGTCTACCAGTCGCTATGATGCTATGATCCCCTGTGGGGATCAGCCTAAACCGGCTGTCGGACATCCTCCGAGGGGTCCCAGATTGTGCGAGGGCGCAGGTCAGGTTGAGGAGCCCTCCCCCTCCCTGCACGAATCTGTGCACCGGGCCTCTAGTGTGTGTGTGTGTGTGTGTGTGTGTGTGTGTGTGTGTGTGTGTATTCATGTGTGTGTGTGTATTCATGTGTGTGGAAGAGAAATAGAAACATCAATGATGACAGAGAATCACTGATTGGCTGCCTCCTGCACACCCCACACTGGGGATTGAGCCTGCAACCCATACATGTGCCCTGACCAGGAATTGAACAGTGACCTCCTGGTTCATTGGCCGACGCTCAACCACTAAGCCATGCCAACTGGGCAAGTTCTCTTTTTCTGAAGCTATTTATCTGCTCATTAATAACAAGCTGATGAAAGACCAAACTTCAGAGAGAAGTGAAATCTCAGAATTTTCTCATAATAGAGGAACAAAAGTAAATGTGACTCCTAAGTTACCAAATGGAGGCTCTAGATGATAATGGCCTTATAAAATGACAGGGTTGGTGTACACTAGAGAACAACAATGACAAGTATTTCATTTTCACTAAAAGACAAATTGACTGTTTCCAGTTGCTAAGTTTATTTAACTTCAACCTACAGAGGGTGGAAAAAAAAGCTCCTGCTGCACTCACCGGGAGAGAGAGTCACATCTAAGCGAACGCTCTTCCACTGCAATAAACTGGAGCCATTGTAGTGCACAGCCCGGCCATTGCTGTGGAAAAACAAGGGGAGTCAGAGACAAGGCTCACCCGCCAACACGGGGGCGGGAAGTAGCAAGCAGGTGGAGGGGTCCAGTGGCATGAGTGTAATTAGTAGAGAAATCCTAGGAGCCATTCTCTTTCCCTCAACATGAACATATTTCCAACCAGTATTTTATACATTATGGGGGTTAGAGATTAAAATGATATTACTTTAGTATTAAAGCACCCAACCCACTACTTTTTTTTTAATTGATTTTTTACAGAGAAGAAAGGAGAGGGATAGAGAGTTAGAAACATCGATGAGAGAGAAACATTGATCAGCTGCCTCCTGCACGCCCCCTACTGGGGATGTGCCCGCAACAAAGGTACATGCTCTTGACCGGAATCGAACCCGGGACCCCTCAGTCTGCAGGCCGATGCTCTATCCACTGAGCCAAACCGGTCAGGGCCCACTACTTTTTTTTTTTAAAGTAACAGCACTAGTAGCCACTTACTTGTGGAAAAGACAAGTGCCCACTGGATTGGTCCAAGCCCCATCTCGCTTCTCTGCTTCTGTAGCAAACCCAAAGGACACTATTGGTCCAGTGTCGTCATCAGTATCTCCATAGGAAACAATTTCTATTTCCCAGTAAAAAGATGGGGCCTGAAGAAACACCAGAAGTGGGCAGTCAGACAGCTGAACTTGCTTTTTCTCTCAAATTTGAAAGAAAGAGGCAAAAGCCAGTATGTCATATGTTTTCTCACCTGAACTGGCAGTGGTGAGGTGGCGTAGATAAAGGTACCCCGGGGCAGACCGCCCCCAGCGCTGGGGTCAGCCAGGAAGGTGACGGAAGTAAGGTGCGATGAGAACATGCAGGCTCGAACAGGTGGGAACACTCTTGAGGCGCTCCAAGTTATCTCTTTGGGCTGCATTGGGGAAAAACTCTCATTCAATAGAATTGCAAATACAAATCCCTTCACTCTCTCAAAGAAGAAAAATAATAATAATTAAATAATGTATCTTTTTTTTTTTACCAAAGGAAACTTTTCTTTATTAAGAAAAGGCAGTTTCCTTCCCTATGCCCAGTCCTGCTCTCTCAAAATAATCACTCTTAACTCTTTTAACTGTTAATTCTGATCTTACCTCTATATTTCTCCTTCTATGCTTATGACACTATTTTTAATATCCTGTTAAGACATCATTTATCCTCTATTATGACAAAGAGGTTTCAATTCCCACTGACCTACTTCTCCTGACATACATGTACATACACAGGTCCTCACCCCTCATCCTCCCAGTGCCGTCATAGGACACATTTTGGTTCAATCGGTAATCAGAATTTATATCACTAGGACTTAATATTCAGCTCAAATTAAAAAAAGGAGTTCTATGGTTATACTCCCTTTCTTCTTGGTTAGGTTAATTGCCTCATTTTTTTACTTTCATAGTTTTTAATATATCTAAGCATAGAATTCCAAGCTTCTCTCTCAGATGAAAGCATATTTTTAAAAATCCCTCCATTTCACTTTTATTCTAAAGAAAGAACTAAAAGATGCATGTGAAGATGAGCCCCAAGGACATTCAGATCACTGTTAGAGCGAAAACTGGAAACAATGTAGATTTGCAACAATAAGAGCTTGAGTGAGTAAACTGAGGCACAAGTATATGCTGGACTATTCAGTTTTTATTGGTTGATGTGGAAAGGTACTCATCTATGGAAAGCCCATTTTTGTTAAATAGGAATTATAGGCAACTGGAGATGATGAGATTTCAGGTGACATTACCTTATATATATTTTTTAAACTTTGTATTTTGAAATAATTTCACACCCACAATACTACTATAAGTTTTATATACTCTTACTAAGATGCATTGATTTTTTTTGAAATATAATTCACATAACATATAATTTACCCATTTAAAGTATACAATTCAATGTTTTTTAGGATATTCACAGAGTTGTGCAACCACCGCTACAACTTACTTTTAGAAAATTTTTGTCCCTCTTAAAAAAAATCTTTGCCCATTTGTAGTCACTCCCCATCCCACCCTCCTCCAAGCCCCTGACAGCCATCAATCTGCTTTCTTTGTCTATGAATTTGCTTATTCTTGGCATTTCATATAAATGTGGTCTTTTGTGACTGGCTTCTTTTGTCTAGCATAATGTCAAGGTTTACCCATATTATAGCATGTATTACTGCAGCATTACTTTTTAAGGCTGCATAATATTCCACTGTATCGATACATCACATTTTATGCATTCATTCATTAGTTGATGGACATTTAGGTTGTTTCCATCTTTGGGCTATAAGAATAGTGCTGCTAGAAAGTCACAGATATAGCAATTGTTAAGATTTTGCAAGTTCTGCTTTTTAATCTCTCTCATTCTCTCTCTACATAGTCTTATTTTTATGAGATTGACTACAGATCTAACATTTTTAAAAAATATATATTTTATTGATTTTTTTACAGAGAGGAAGGGACAGGGATAGAGAGTTAGAAACATCAATGAGAGAGAAACATCGACCAGCTGCCTCCTGCACACCCGCTACTGGGGATGTGCCCGCAACCAAGGTACATGCCCTTGACCGGAATCGAACCTGGGACCCTTTAGTCTGCAGGCCAACGCTCTATCCAATGAGCCAAACGATCAGGGCCAGATCTAACATTTTTGAAGAAGTATTCTTTTTCTGTTGTTGATAACATGAAAATGTACAAGTTAATGAGCTCTGCTCCTCTACTGTAATTTATCCATATTCAGAATGTCAAAACAATATGCTTTGACATTCAAAGATGATAGTATGTCCCTGCAGAATATATGCCTCCAAATGGCTTTCAAATGCTCATTCTAAATTCTATTGAAGTGCTAGTTGGCATTGTTCAATGTCCAGTGCTGCAGTCAGGCAGGAGGCGTGGTGCTGCAGAGGGCTCACCTGTCGCCGGTCGGCCTGCAGTGGCGGTGGTGGGGGCCTAGCACAGTCCCGGTAGAGCATCCTCAGCCGTTCACACTGCACCTCCACAACTGCCAGTCGCTCGCCTGAGGGAATACATGGAATAAGTGAAAACGAGTCTTACAACCCCCAAGAGCGCTCCACCTCTTTTGGAGAAGGGTCAAAGCAAAATAATGCTTGCAGAGATGATTCAAATCCTAACAAAAGAGCAAATAGCCTGAGACATCTTTGTCTAGTACACATAGCTTAGCAGCAGAGCAATGTGGGATAATGAGGAATGACTGCCTAATGGGTACAAGGTCTTTTTGGAGGGAGGATGAAAATGTTCTGTAATTAGACAGTGGTAATGGTGGTACACCTCTGTGAATATATTAAAACCCATTGAACTGTATACTTTTAAATGATAAAATGTATGGTATGTGATTTATACCTCAATTTTTAAAAAAGGTGTCTTAGGAAGAATAAAATATAGTCCAATAAAAGTAAAACACAGCCCTAACCGTAAATCAATAAAATATATTTTTTTAAAAAAGTAAAACACAGAATTGTTTACAATAGCAAGAAAGATTTATTGACTTGTACCACAGCTACAGACACCAACACAATCCAATGATACGGATTAGAAAGCGGAAGGAAAGTTGAGGCTAAGAGACACAGGGTCAAAGTGGAGGCAGGAGTGAGGCCAGGCCACGAGGTGTGTGCCCACTGTCCTTTATCTACACCAGAAGGCACACGTCCAGATCTGTTTCCCACTGGACAAGTCAAAGAGGGAAACTATTTAGTTATAGGATTCATGGAGTCCATTACATAAATGTAAACTAATGAGTCATAGAGTCCAGCTATTTTTGATAAGCTGCCAGGCCTGGGTCTCAGGGAGGGACTGTCCACACAGAAGCCTGACAGCACAGGAGAGGCAGGTCGAGAATGTGGGTCAGGGGAATTCAGAGCACTGTTCCTTCAAGCGAGGCTTGAGGTCCATCCACAACTTACAATTGTGACTTTTGGTTAGAGCTTGGACAGCATTTTAACATGCTTCCCAGGGTTCCTATGAACTTTCAAAGTTTGAGAAAAACCTCTGGCTCAGGGAATGTATGTATTAGGAAGAAGAGGAAACAGCTGAACCTGAGAGATTCTGGCTTCTGTAAGAGTACAAATTAAAGCTGAAGACTTATTTTGGTTTCTATAAGCCTTTTTTTTTTTTCAGTTTTAAAATTTGTTCCCTATGCTATTTCAACCAAGGGATCAAGTTAACTTCTCAGGAATATTGCTTCATGGGAAAAAGTTCTGTAGTGCTATCTTTCTAGATCAGATGGAATTAGATACTCTTCCTTGGATCAAAGAAGCTATACAATTTAGATATGACTTAGTTAATATTATAATGGCAAATCTGCTGCTTAATTCATCCCAGATGAAATAAAATAATAGAAGGAATTCATTTAAAATTTTTTTCATTTTAGAGACTCAATATATTACTGCCTATAAATGTTATAACATTTTCATATATGAAATAAAAAATATCAACACATCCTATATAATAAAGAGCTCATATGCTAATTATACCGGAAGGCGGAACGAACTTCCAGAATGACCTTCCGGAACAACCAGTTGGTGGGGGCTATGGGGCTGTGAGGCAGCCAGGGCCGTGAGGCAGCTGGGGCTGCAAGGGCCGAGCCCCTTGCACGAATTTCATGCATCAGGCCTCTAGTTAAAAATAAAAATCAAAGAATTTTCTCTTCTACACATCACCTTGAATCCTCTTTATTAAACACCATTTCTTCTAAGCACAGTCTATGACTCCTTGTAGGATGTGAGAATCGCCTATTGTGTTGCAAAGTAACCCAGATGCTGGGGGTGGGAAGAGTTGTTTTTTACAGGTAAATGACTAAGGAGTCAGCAACTTAATATTTTACGACATAGGGTGCTATTTTAGAATATAAATCGATAAGCTAATAGTTTTCTCTTTTGTAGCAATTAATAAGTACTTCTCATACGTTTCTTTCCAACCCTCTGTTACCACAGAGTTATTTTCCACTAGGAAAAAAAGGTTAGGTGGGTTATTAGTAAAACCATTTGAGATCACTGCTCTAAATTATTATACTTTCTAGCCCGTACATTAAGTTCCAAAGTTAATTTCACAGAATAAGACCTCTTCATTTCATAAAATATATGAAAGAGGATACTCAAAAAGAACCCTATAGAAAAGCAAGCAATTAATTCAGCAAGTTATATGCTTGCTAAAATCATTTAAAAATGTCCTATATGCAACCTAAACCAAGAATGTTAAAAAGGAGAGGCAGGGAAATAAGTACCTAAAACTTAGTATAACACAAAATTATGGGCAAAAATTAGTCACAAGTAATTTCACCCAAGAAGTCTAGCAAACTACTTTCTTCTATTCTACTTCTCTATTCTCAGGGTCTCTCTGAGTTTTAACAACAGTCCCTGGCTCCACAGCACTATGCTTATTAGAGGAAGGAGATTTGAGAAGTAAAAAAGATACAGAACGAAGACTAATTAAAAAGCAGGAACAAACCAATAAAAGTCAAATGTGAAAAAGGACAAAAATTCAAGGACAGAAACAAGATTAGAGAGTTACTGAAAAAGCAAATGAAATGAGGAATAGTAAATAATATGAATAAAAATGGCTAAAAAAGCATAAACTAAAACTATAAAAAGAACTATTAAGGAAGTTAAAGATAATTTCTTCCTTATAGTTCATGAGAATGCTAGCACTAGAAAACTGAGGAATGAATGCCAATCTAATTGTGAACAATTTCATACAGAGTCCAGTTATACCCTTGGGGATAAGCATAAACTTTCACTTAAAAACACCCAGGCCAACTACCAATTTACAGGAAATTTGAGGACAAAAGGACATATTAAATGACACCACAAAGATACAATCGGCAAAATCCAGACTGTGGGAAACCTTTCAACAAATAAATTGCAAGGGGAAAAAAGATACTAAGGGGAATCAATATTTTAAAAGAAATTTAAAAGACATAGCTATAAAGCACAGTATATGAACTTTGCTTGAATCCTGATTCAAATAAACATATGTAAAAACAAGTATGACTTTTTGAGAGAATTAAAAAGTTGAACACTGACTAGATATTTAATAAAAGAATTACTGTTAATTTTTTAGATGTGATCATGGTATAGTGGTTATTTTTTTAAGAGTCCTTATTTTCTTAGAGATACATACTAAAATATTTATGGATAAAATAATACCTAAGAATTTTCTTTAAAACAATCAGGAGGGCACAGCATAGATGAAACAGCGTTGGCTATAGGTGATAACTATTGAAATGAGATGATGAGAACATGAGGGTTCATTATATTAACCTTCCTATTTTTGTATCTGTTTAAACTTTTTCAGAAACACACACACACACACACACACACACACACGCACACGCACACGCGCACACACACACGCACACAAAGACGGATGTTAGTGCAAACTCCTGATTTTGAATTCACATGTAGCCAATCACAATAGTCAGAAAGTATGTGCAGCCCAAAGGACCATTCATAAATAGTTCTGGTAGGGAAATTAAGGCAATGAATTCATATAAATGGAGGAAAAAACCCACTTTGACATGGTCCTAAAGTTAAACTGAAAAATGCTGATTTCCTATTTGGTATACACTGAAAGCTTTTTATTTCCATTTCTAGATCTGGGATGAAAGTGAATTGTGATAAGTATTGTCTGTAGAATTCAACTGTTTGACAGGTGTGTGCATGAAAACTGTTTAATTTCCGTTATCAAGTTGTAATGTGCTGACAAGACTCAATAAGATAAGATACTTTCCATAACAGGTACTCACCAGCACTGCATTCCTGGGCTACTAGGTTAAGAACTTCAACAGCTGCTGGGCACTGTTGTATGAATTCTTCACAAAATAAGCTGTCTTCTAAAAGCTGGGCCATGACCAGGCATGCTCTTAATGTTAAAAGATTTACAATATTTCAAAGTCATCAATGTTCATTCTCTAAAAAGTCAACTGTGAAAAACATTTCAATCAATTTTGTCCCCTAATTTACAACAAGGTTCAAACTCCCCCTTCCTCTTGCTTTTTTTTCTGAGCGGGATTGGTTTGGAAAGACAGAAGTAATTTATCTTTTCCCACATGGTAACTGCTGACACTGCACGAACAATCAGAAAAGGGAAAAATGGCTGTCACTTCCATTAAATGGAGACACAGAGTGCCAGGTGAGAAATCAGAGTTGTCTCCAAAAAGCATTCCCTAAACTGCGCTGCATGGGCAACCTTAGTGTTCTGAGAACAAGAGGAATCCAAACGCTTGGATATCTGTATTTTTCTGACTCTCACCTGAATCAAAGTACCTATGAAAGCTTTCTGAGAAGTCTCATTATCAAAAGCGAAACTTGTTTCTGTTGCTTAATGGTAAATAGATGTATTTGCAGGAAAAGACTGCTTTTCTTTCCAACACCAACGCTTGTGCGCATTCCCTAGCTTTCTCGTTATCAGTCTGGATATGATGAACTAGATATGAACTAAGGGAGACTGTACCATTTAAAAAAGGCAAAGTGACAGAGGAACTCCTGTGAGAGAACAAAGTTCTTTTACCAAAGCAAATCAGTGGAGCCTTCATTCCACATATCACATTTTGATTATTTTTTATTTTCTCAAGGGAACAGCTAAACTTTATTTCAAGGGCAGAAACTGGGGACCCGCCAAGCCTAGAGTGCAGGAGCTCACCAAGGACCTTGCCCCTGCAGCCTACACCACCTTGGCATATTAGGGGATCTCTGGAGGGTGCTCACCTTGTTCTTATTTCAGCCAGGAGCCGAACGACTGCCATCACAGGAGCTGACCCATCTCCTGTTGCAGGAAGTGAGGTATGAATAGAGAGACTTCCCTCCTGAGGAAGCAACATGGACTGGACTGCCTGTACTACCTTCTCAGTAATGGACAGTTTATGAAGAGGCAATGCCTGATGGTGGTGGTGGGGGGGCATGGCAAAAAGTTAAATTCAAGTAGTTAGTTTATAAGAAATGAGGGTGTTATTATCTGGAGTTAATTCTCAAAATATCAGTTAAAAAAATAAAATCACCATACAGAAAATTACAAACTAGACCAAAACAATAAAAAATATAACACAATGAAATATTTCTAATTAAATAATTGAATTTTGGCATCAAGTTAACAAATTTCACACAAATGTGACTATTAAATAATTATCCCCAATATATAAATACACATCACGAGTAAAACTCAAGATAATCAAGTATTTGTGCTTTTGTACTGTGCACATTATTCATTATAGTGCGGTTACCATTTGCAGTGACATTTTGTAATGCATTTAAAAATCACCTTACCTCTGATCTTGGAACACAAAGTCTAGACAATGGAATAGTCAGTGTGTCTGATGCTTGCGAAGTCTTTCTACAGTCTATGGGTGGGAATCTGACTGTAGCTATACCTTCCTGTTCATTGATAGAAGCCACTACTCCGATGCTTCCTGATATTCCTCTGCCTAAAACCTAGAGACACAGATGGATCAGCACCACCTACCAGTTCCGACAGTGGAAGTAACTCTACATGTGACAAGTGGGAAGAGTAAATTCACAGCTGTCATTAGGGCATTACAGTAACAGTTGATTATAATGCTGATATCATATAATATCAGCAGTTTATTATAATACTAAGTCCTGAACATGAGTTAAAATAATAGGCCCTAAAATTTTATGTCAAGGTGGTCACAGTATGATTTAATCTCAATTAAATATCAAAATTTCAATTCTAAAATACTGCCGATACTGAAGATACCACAGGACATAAGTATTATAGTATCACAGTTAACAATATACAGTAATGTTCTAATATTCAGTCTGCAACACAGTGTGAATTAGAATGCATTTCTCAGATTCCTTATTTAGCTTGAAGGACCAAGGATTTTATCCAACAGGTGGACAACACTTGTCGGTACAGATAGTCAATTAATCAATGGATGCTTATATGCAGAGGAAAACAATGATATGGGGAAATGGTGGCTGGTTACCTGAACCTCGGACCCTATCTTGATTGTCTCTTTAAAGCCTCCAAGTGCACACAGTGCGGCGACGGCCTGGCGGGCAATTCTCTGAAGTTTGGCGAGTTTTCTACCACTACTGCTTCCATTTTCCAGAATGCTTTCTGCATATTTCCCCAACTGTGGAATGTACATCAGTGCACGAGACAGAACCTAAATATAAGAAGCAGTCCATGTAGGAGGAGCTGGAGCTTTGGTCATTTTGATACAAAGGGTGATGAAGTGTCTACAACAGTGACTGGGTTTCATGTACTGAAGTAACTGTGGGTATGGGAGGGATGAAATAACTATTAGGTAAGACCCCTGACATTCCTGTCATATTTGCCTTAGGTAGTTGGACAGAACTGGAAATACACAACCTCAAAATAGGGGAGAAACAAACACTGTATTAATAAAACCCCTAAAATAAAGCAAACATTTATCTGAAGGAAAACTGTCAGAGCATACTCCCTACATCTCACACACAACTACCTTTAGGACATGGTACATAGAGTCACTTGAAGAATGACCATGGGAAAGGGGAACTGATCACAGATCTCTAGCTGCATTGGTCATGATGCATTACTAACCGAGCACTCAGGGAGTGTAAATCACACAGGGGCCACCGTAAGACTTAGCAAGTACCTTGAAAAATGCAATAAACAAGCCTGCACAATGTCCTAATGTCGGCACCACTCAAACACAAGCAAGAAGGAGAATCAAGGGGTGCCATTCGTTCCCTGAGAATTCTGTCCTGTTTTCTGTAAGATTAGAACTGGTGAACAGAGCTGAAACTACTAAATCAAAGCAAATTTGAGGGGGAAAACAGGGAACAAGTATAACTGGCCAATACGGGAAATCTCGCTTTCCTAAAAATGTCCCTTGCTAGGCATGATTCAAAAAGAACCCTAGTCTCCTTAGCTCAGCAGCAACACCGCACTGACCTTTTCTGCCGTTGTGGTCCATATCTGAGCGGCATTTGATTCAGGTGCCATTAGCAAGCTATGCAGCAGGGCGATCACTTCCGCAGCCATGCTGTTTGCCACATGCCCACTGATGAAGGGTCGGACGGGGTCGGTCCTGCAAGTGCCAACAGGGAACACTGTCAGTGCCCAGTGCCAAGAAGTGGCTTTTAGTGTTGGTGTCAGAATTCACTGACTGAGAAGAAGCTAAGTTATCATTAGGAAGAAATCTTTTCGGTAACTAAGACTCCTCTGAAACGATGAACCTCCGATTTTGATGGTGCAAGTCGTAGGATCGTAGGATCGAGGAGACCAACTGTACCTGCACTGCTCACAAGAATGGAACACCTGGCAAATGCATTCACCCACTCCTCTCCCAGAAAGAAGCTCATGTGCACAGCGGGGATGGTGGGAAGGATTGTTTGGAAGAAGTAAAGGCCGCAAGGCCAGAGTTCACTAACACTCAAAAAACTGTAGCTGGTGTTTGTGGTTGTGGCCTTTCTCAGAACAACAAGCCTCTGAAAAAAAATAAATGTGACCTGGCTGGTAATTGTGGCCTTTCTCAGAACAACAAGCCTCTGAAAAAAATAAATGTGCCCTGGCTGGTAAGGCTCAGTTGGTCGAGCGTCATCCTGTGCACCGAAAGGTCGCCGGTTCAATTCCCGGTCAGGGCACATACACAGGTTTCGGATTCAACCCCAGGTCAGGGTGAGTATGGGAAGCAGCCGATTGATGTTTCTCTCTCTCTTCCTCCCCTCCCTTCCTCTCTCTCTAAAATAAGTAAAAACATATGAAAACAACAACAAGCCTCTGGTTATAGGTGTCCTCTCAGCCAGGAGTGCCTCCCTGTTTGTCCATCACAACCTCAGGTGGGTATTTTAAGCCCCCAGTCCCCATTTCCAGCAGGTCAATGGGTGATATAAAATTAAAACTCTAAAAACAAACCCATCACAAAGTAAATGTGAAAAGAGAGTGGAAAGGCTCGACCTATGGAAGGACTTACCTCGCAAGCTCAGAGTTCCTCTCTCGGCAAATGGAGGTCTGGGCAGTTTTCTTTTTGTCACCTGTGGACAGTCCACTCACAGTCTCTGGGTTGACCGATTCCACAGGTGGCCCAACACTGACGATGAGGCCTGACTGTGCCCACTTGGTTGCTTTCCGGAGAGCAGCTGCGGCCTCCTCTGTGACCACCTCGCAGCAGCCACCCTGCAGGGCATTGGAAGACGCTCTCGAGATCCATGTCACTCCTCTCATCACTAAACTCTGTGAAATCTGTGTCCCCAACTACCAAACCAACCCAGACTCATTTTCAAAACTTCACATATTAACATTGTGCAGAGGAAGGGAAATTCCCCAAAACATCCTGTGTCCTCACCTAGACAGAGAAAACTGTTAGTCTTCTAGATGTTTTCCATGCACATTCTCACTTACATTATCATGGATCACTCTACATGCAGTTTTTCCATTTATTTCTATCAGTTATCAAAACATCATGAATATGTTCCTGTATTGGTATAAAGAGTTATCTGACTCTTTTTGAGAGTTGTACTGTATTTTATCATATAAATATAACAATTTTTAAAATTTTTATAATTTAAAGCAGTGGTTGTCAACCAGTGGTCTATGAAGTCTGAAAGGTTGGCGACCGCTGATTTAAAGAATTGAGGTACAGCCCTAACCGGTATGGCTCAGTGGATAGAGTGTCGGCCTGCGGACTGAAGGGGCCCAGGTTCGATTCCGGTCAAGGGCCTGTACCTTGGTTGCAGGCTCATCCCCAGTAGGGGGTGTGCAGGAGGCAGCTGATCGATGTTTCTCTCTCATCGATGTTTCTAACTCTCTATCCCTCTCCCTTCCTCTCTGTAAAAAAATCAATAAAATATATT
>NW_005368420.1:117587-119458 GCF_000412655.1 Myotis brandtii | reverse complement strand
CACAGGTTGAGAACCACTGCTCTAGTGTCTAGGAGACCTGTTTGCCACCAGAACTACGATTCCCAGCATTCCTGGTGCTCTCTGCGCTCTGGGCTTCTGCTTCCGGTCCTGAGGCTGCCACCAGAACTACTATCCCCAGAATTCCTGGTGCTCCCCGCGCTCTTAGTTTTCCCTTCCTGCTCTGTCTCCATCCCATGGCCTCCCACTCTGCCAAGCCCTCCAAGCGCCAGTTCTCCCTCTCTGCTCTTCGCCTGGCGGCTTGGGGGGAGCTACTGAGGGAGCCACGTCCCCCCAAGCCGCCGGCTCTCCAGCTCTGCTCTCCGCCTGGCGCCTGTGTATGCAAATTAACCTATCCTTGTTGGGTTAATTTGCATACTCACTCCTGATTGACTGGTGAGCGTAGTGGAGGGACAGTCAATTTACACGTTTCTCTTTTATTATATAGGATTACTAGAAGTCCAATGCATGAAATTCATGCACTGGGGGGGAAGGGTGCACGCGCTAAAAAATTTAAAGAATTGAGGTATAATTGACATATAACAATTTCTTCAACCAATCCCGTATGTATGTGTACACAGATCCTATTTATTATTTACAAACGGAACTGTGAAGAGCATGGTTTTCTCTGGATACTGGAAAATGCCTTTGTATCCTCACCTTGACAATACTGGGCATTATCCAACTTTCTTAACTTTCCCATCTGCCAGGCGAAAAAGACACATTACTGTTTTTATTCCTTTCCTTTATTAATATACTAGACTAGAGGCCCGGTGCACGACATTCGTGTACTGGGGGGTGTGCGGGTCCCTCAGCCCGACCTGCACCCTCTCCAATCCGGGAGTTTCTGTTTTTGCAATCATATGAGTGAACCATGGCTGCTTCCAACTCTCCCAGCAAGTGCTCTCCCGCACCAGTCCTGTGCCGGTCCTGTGCTAGGGTCACGGGGCATGCAGAGATTAAAATGAATTAAGTTTACAATGTTCAAGAAAATCTTGGTCTAAGTCTGTATTCACTCCAGGTCACCTTCCAGGTGACTATTTGTTGAGCTCCTCCTATCAGTCAGGTGTTTCAGGCACTGGGCACAGATAGACACTGTTACTCTACCCCCTCCCACTTTACAGACGAAGAAACTGAGGCTCAGAGGTTATAGTGCAGTGGTTCTCAACCTTCTTAATGCTGCGACCCTTTAATACAGTTCCTCATTTTGTGGTGACCCCCAACCATAAAATTATTTTCGTTGCTACTTCATAACTGTAATTTTGCTACTGTTATGAATCGTAATGTAAATATCTGATATGCAGGATGTATTTTCATTGTTACAAATTGAACATAATTAAAGCATAGTGATTAATCACAAAAACAATATGTAATTATATATGTGTTTTCTGATGGTCTTAGGTGACCCCTGTGAAAGGGTCGTTTGACCCCCAAAGGGGTCGCGACCCACAGGTTGAGAACCACTGCTCTAGTGTCTAGGAGACCTGTTTGCCACCAGAACTACGATTCCCAGCATTCCTGGTGCTCTCTGCGCTCTGGGCTTCTGCTTCCGGTCCTGAGGCTGCCACCAGAACTACTATCCCCAGAATTCCTGGTGCTCCCCACGCTCTTAGTTTTCCCTTCCTGCTCTGTCTCCATCCCATGGCCTCCCACTCTGCCAAGTCCTCCAAGCGCCAGTTCTCCCTCTCTGCTCTTTGCCTGGCAGCTTGGGGGAAGCGACTGAGGGAGCCACGTGCCCCCAAGCAGCCAGCTCTCCAGCTCTGCTCTCCACCTGGCGCCTGTGTATGCAAATTAACCTGCTATCTTTGTTGGGTTAATTTGCATACTCACTCCTGATTGGCTGGTGAGCGTAGCAGAGGGACAGTCAATTTACA
>NW_005368420.1:115963-117511 GCF_000412655.1 Myotis brandtii | reverse complement strand
TCAGCCCAGCCTGTGCCCTCTCGCAGTCTGGGAGCCCTTGGGGGATGCCCGACTGCTCAGTCAGTCAGACATCCTTAGCACTGCTGTGGAGGCAGGAGAGGCTCCCGCCACCACCGCTGCACTTGCCAGTTGTGAGCCCGGCTCAGGACTTCTGGCTGAGCAGTGCTCCCCCAGCGGGAGCACATTGATCACCAGGGGACAGCTCCTGCGTTGAGCATCTGCCCCCTGGTGGTCACTGAGAATCATAGTGACCAGTCGTTCCGTGATTCGGTTAATTTGCATATTAGCCTTTTATTATATAGGAGGATGTGATTTGTGAGCCTGGGCATATTTTTATATTTTGATGGGCTATTCATCTATTATCACTTTTAAAGTATTTTTAGGCTGTAAAACTTTTTTAACAGAGCTAAGAAAAATTTGTAGGTCAAAACCAAGAGTTCTCTTTTACATTTTAACATTAATGACAAATTGGTTTTTTTAAAAATATATATTTTATTGATTTTTTACAGAGAGGAAGGGGAAGGGATAGAGAGTTAGAAACATCGATGAGAGAGAAACATCGATCAGCTGCCTCCTGCACACCCCCTACTGGGGATGTGCCCGCAACCAAGGTACATGCCCTTGACTGGAATCGAACTCGGGACCCTTCAGTCCCCAGGCTGATGCTCTATCCACTGAGCCAAACCGGTCAGGGTGACAAATTGGTTTTGACTACATCTCTTTAAAATGGCCTCAGTTAAGCCACTGACTTCAATTTCTCACCCTGCCTCTTTGTGGGAACTTAAATTAAATAAAAAGGTCTTGTGAAAACCTGAAGCACAGCAAATGTGCTTTAATTGTGGGTCTTGTCAGAGCAGGTGTCTGCATATTAGGGTTACCTTGGTCATGTCTCGATCCATTTTCACAACCTTCTCCATGTTGGCACCAGTACCAAGTCGGAAGGGCCGTCCTTCTGAGCTACTGAAAAGGGGAGGAGAGAGAGGCACCAATATTACCGGCTCAGTCAAAGGTGGGGCTGCATACTGTGGGGCCATCCAGCAATGGTTAGGCCACCATTACTGGTTTTTAAAATGCACTGTTAAGACTCAATTTCTCCAAAAGGACATGATCTTATGTTGCATAATTATAGACTTTAAGGAATTAAAACAACAGTTGTTTTTAGAGTTTAAGGATAATTAAAAACCTATGTGAAAATGATGTACAGACTAAAGGGTTGAATGAAATTGAGAGTCTGAATCTACAATAAAGAAGGCCGAGCACACAGGAGACACTCAGTAACTGACCTGAATCCCCAAGTGAGGGGAATTTTAATAACAGCATGAATGCAATGCCTTGATGTGAATGACTGGATCTCCCTTTTTTTTTGTTTATTTGGTTTTTTCTTTTTGTTTTAAATCTTTATTGTTCAGATTATTACAGTTGTTCCTCTTTTTTCCCCCCATAGCTCCCCTCCACCGGGTTCCCACCCCACTCTCTGCCCTTACCCTCCCCCCCACTGTCCTCATCCATAGGTGTACAATTTTTGTCCAGTCTCTTCCCGCATCTCCC
>NW_005368420.1:110617-114155 GCF_000412655.1 Myotis brandtii | reverse complement strand
GGCAGAGCAAACAGCTATGGCTGATCCTCAGCCCTGCCCTAAGAGGCCCCGGGTCTCAGTGTCCCGTGGTAATCACTGCAGGCGCCTCTAAGAGAAAGCCGCCCTCAAGTTCTGCCCGATGCCAGACAGTCCAGTTTCTCCCTGTATGAGTCTCAGTCCTCAGAGACTCACCTGGAACTGGCGTTCAGAGCAGTGGGGAGCTTGTGACTCCCTTTGATTAAAAAAGACAACTGAGTCCTCAGTTGCCAGCCCTTTCCGCATGCGCCTCCATACCTCTGCACTTTACTTCCGCACCTCCTCTGAGTCTCACTGTGCTTTTCTCTTTCCTTCTAGTTGTAGACTTTCCACTCAGCTAGCCTTCCTATGGTTCTGGATGATGTCCATGTCTTTTAGTTGTATTTTTGAAGTGGTTGTGCGAGGCAGCAATTTCAGGGGTTTACCTATGCCGCCATCTTGGTTTCTCCCCTGGATCTTCCTTTTTAATAATTCAGCTTCCTCTGCCACCAAACTTACACTGTGACGTTTTGCAACGCCCAAGATGTTTCTTAGATATTTCTTCATAAGCACTGACCTGCCCTGAACCGGCTTAGTTTATGCCAGCAGCCCATTAGTGTTTTCAGTTGCCACGATGGCAGACAAGGGACCCAATTATGAAGATGAAACCATCACCAAATCATGTAGAGCAGGTGTTTATGACTCTTCCACCTGAGACATAAACACCTGCTCTACAGTCCCTTGTGCTCTATGGCAGGCCTCCCGATGTCCTGGATCCCACTAACAGGGCCCCAAAGGCTTGTGGTCATTGGACAATAATGACATATTTCTACTTCTTTGAGCAATCATACCATTCATACTTCAATGAATAAAACCTAAAAAAAGTTTATCTTACATCTCCACCCCACAGTCAATGGCATCTTCAAATTTACTGATGGCTGAAGGATGCCAATAACACTGTTTGCATTATTCCTTCTCAAAGCCCAAGTCACACAGTAAATTCTCCATCGAACACAAACAATACATTGTCAACAGGGCTTTTGCTCTGTTGGGTTTGGAGAGATAAAACTGAGCTGTGGTCAAGTTGTGAATAGAGACCCTGTGTCTGCCTTTCAGCCCAGCCTGTTTTTCCATGGGTAATGACAGGGATGACAGTAGCAGTGATTACGTCTTAGAATTGCTAAGAGGGCTGAGACAGTTAACATATGTAAGGGGCTTACTCAGCACAGGGCCTGCGGCATGGTTAGTGCTTGATGACGTGTAGCTATTAAATCTCTGTTACCTTAGTAATGGCTGAAGAACTTCATGGGATGACTGGTCCTCCCGCTTGTGGATAAAGATAGAGAGCTTGCCATCCACTGCTTCACTCTCTTCTCCAGGATCTTTATCTCCTTTTAAGGAATTCTTGGGACTGGTTTTTGTCAATGTGGTGTCAGGTTCAGAAGCGGTTGGAGAAAGAACTGTCTGACATCCTTTAAGCAAACAGAAAAATTGCAAAGTTGTTTGTGCAGTGAGGACACTGGTTTTGGAATCTCTCTTCCTCCCTTTCTCCCCGTGTCCCTTCTCCCTTCTTCATCTCTTTTATCACAAAGCACAGTTGCCACAGTGGACAAGTGAAAGCTCGTGTGAGTGTCCACAAAGGCAGTGCCAACTTTCCCATCCCAAAGTTGCTCACCTGGGACCACGTAATCTGCCAGCTTTGCTAAGAGCAACGAGGCGATCTTAGATGCGGGGTCACTGGGATCCTCCTGCTCACTGTTTAGGGAGGGAACAGAGTAGCTCCATGGTGGCAGCTCCACGTTCCCACAGTCTTCTACGCTCATTAGTGGGAGTGCCGCCCGGCACAGCTGAAGGATGATAAGGACCAGCTTCGGAGACGGGCGTTGGTCAAGCAGCAGGGAGAGGAGTTTGGACACACAAGCTGGCTGGCTTAGGATGGCTTTACCTATGTGACTCCTGAAAAAGAAGGAAGAAAAGGTACATGATGCTGGGAATGTTAATCTATAGAAATTCAGAAGCAAGAGGTCCCTACCTGAGGTTAAACCAATGGATCACTTCAGATTTCATGAGGAAGACCTGGATTTGGAACTGTGCTTTGATGGTCAAGAATTGAGGTTTTTTGTAATTATCTGATGAAAGCTCATAATTCACCAATAATACTTAAAAAGAAAGATTTTTTAATATTTTCCTGATCCCTGATGCTCACTTACATGAGATCCTATAGTTCGGCATGACTCACAGAGCACCCAGACTTAGAAACCTAACCTAGGAGCCTCACAGTTCATCTTTCAGTCCTTTTTAAGGAGTACCTCGAGACACGAGCCATCATGCGGTGCTGGGCAGGCCTCACCAGTCTGGGATCGGCCACAGCTGTCACTAAGGAGAAAGCATTGAATCCAGCAGGAGCCACACAACAAGCAGCCTGTGTGGACAAGCTCCCGTGGGCCTCATGGCTCAACATGATGGTCCTAAACTTCCACAGAAATCTTCTTTTAAAGACACAGCATGAGGCCCTGGCTGGGTAGCTAAGTTGGTTAGAGCATTGTCCTGATATGCCAAGGTTCCGGGTTCAACTCCCGTCAGGGCACATATCAAGAATAAACCTTTGAATTCATAAATAAGTGGAACAATAAATCAATGTTTCTCTCTCCCTCAAGGTTAATAAATAAAACTTAAAAAGACACAGCATGAGAAAGTGAGTTAATGATAGGTCCTGACTGATTATTCCTTAATCTTGTTATAATGAGGGTAAGGATTTTTGGTTATTGAATGTAAATGCATAGACTTGAAAGGCAAGCAGATGTTACCAGCAAAGTATTGAAGCAAAATATACTACTTTATGATGTGGATATTCATCTAAATAATCCTCACATTTTGGAACGAAATACTATTTTTCAATGACTTTATTCTCTATTATTTTTCTTGAGGCAGGAGTATGTCAGAAGAGCCTAGTAATTTACATGGTTCAAAAGATAAGGCAACCAAAGGAACCCCAATCATTCAAGAGGCAAGCAGCCTGCTCCCAGGGCTCGGTGGGCCTGCCCTACCTCGAGAGATCATTGAGGAGACTGAGGACGTCCTGGAGAGCATCGTTCCCTGCAGCCTGGTTGCCACAGCACTCAGTCGCTCGGGCAAGATGGTTAGTGAGAAGGCTGGACACCTGACGGGCCAGACCTGAGTGCACGGCCTCTGTGGAGCCACCTTCAGAGTTAAAGAGAGAAAAAGCCTGGTGAAACCCCAAGAAGCCATGGTGAGCCTGCAAGTTGGCAAGTCCTCCTCCTTGGCCTCCCTGTTAAAGCCCGCTCCCCTCTTGCCCATTTTTTTTAACTTGCTCAGTATTTCATTAGCTATCCAATTAGCATCTCCTCATTAGATAACATCTGCACACAAAAAGGTAATAGCAACTTGAAAAATGATTCAATGTTGAGAAAAGACACTATTCTTAATTAAAACTGAATATAATCCTATATTTTATTATAATAAAAGGGTAATATGCAAATCGACCAAACGGTGGAATGACCAGTCACTATGACGTGCACTGACC
>NW_005368420.1:88954-110452 GCF_000412655.1 Myotis brandtii | reverse complement strand
TCCCAGACTGCAAAAGGGCGCAAGCTGGGCTGAGGGCCCCCCCCCCCTGGCCCCAGTGCACGAATGTCGTGCACTGGGCCTCTAGTTAATCCATAAAAAACCATAATAAAACAGACTGTGACTGGCAGGGAAGAATCACCATTTTACTGCAATGAAAACATTAATTTTAACCCACACCCTACCTCTTCTCAAAATAAAAAAGCTTTTTGGAGCTCCATTTTCACTGTAGTTTCAGAGCCTCCCCCATCCCCGCTCCCAAGCATCCTATATAATAAAAGGCTAAAATGCAAATTGACCGAACATTTGCTATGACACGCACTGACCACCAGGGGTTAGTGCAGAAGCTCAATGCAGGAGCTGCCCCCTGGTGGTCAGTGAGCTCCCACAGGGGGAGCTCCGCTCAGCAGAAGCCGGGCTCATGGCTGGCGAGCGCAGCGGCAGTGGCGGGAGCCTCTCCCACCTCTGTGGCAGCACTAAGGATGTCCGACTCATGGCTTAGGCCTGCTCCTCGTGGATGACATCAGTCGGACATCCCCCAAGGGCTCCCGGACTGTCAGAGGAGAGGGAGCAGGCGGGGCTGAGGGACGGCCCCCCAGTGCATGAATTTTGTGCACCGGGCCTCTAGTTTCTTATAAAAGCCACAACAATTTTTTGTCTTTTCCTGAACTTCCTATGATTTCCTGGATCCCAGTATCTATGTGCACTGTTTATTCTGCTTGGAAGTCTTCATTATCCCTTCAAGAGTAACTGACATGTCACCTTCTTTGGTAAGCTCTGCCTGATCTGTAGCACAGCTGGTCTATAGAAACCTCTATGGTCCCACATCACTTTGTATTCACCTTGATTATGGCATTGACTACTCTGTAATTATATGTTCACTGGTCAACTTCCCCCACTAGACTGTATCTTTTTCTTTTTTAATTGATTTTAGAGATAGAGTAAGGGAGAGAGAGGAATCCTGCTTCTTACCTTCTTCTTTTTCCCATTCAACACAGCGGTTGGCAAGCACCTGGAAGGCTGCCCAGGCCATGGTGGCCACCTTCTGTTTCTTGGTTTGTTTCTCACTGGAGCTGGACTCGGTCTGACTGCTCAGGCTACACAGCCGATCCATGAGCTGAACGAGGCCACTGCGCACCAGGCACTTCTCTTCACTCCTGAGCCAGGTGGAAAGGGTTATACAGAACAAACATAACTGACCAGCCCTCAAGAATCTCTCACTTAAGACTCAGGTTATCAAAGGGGCAAAAAACATGTCGGTATAGGTCTTTGTTTACAACTTAGAATACTCCCATGTATAACTGAACACAGAAATGTTTTTATAGAATGAGGATCTCCTTCATTAATAAGGAACTTCAAGTTCTGGTTTGTTCATACAGAACAGCAAAGTAAAAACTGATGGCATCAACTCGAGGTTGCTCTAACAGAAAAAAATTATATGTTTTTATCATAAGGGGATTCAAAGAATGACTTCATGAGTGCCTGACATCTTAAAACTATTAACTGAGTGACTAAGAAAGGAAATAGATGTGCACATGAAAAAAATTGACAAAATTATAAGTAATTTCCTAAGGACCTTTTTCTTTTCTTCAAACCTCTTCATTCTCACAATGTAATATAATCTCTAATGGCCACATTTGATCATGTAGGAAGTCATCAATAAGGAATTTACATAGTAACATCAGGCGTCAGGAGGCAAGCTCATTTAATCAGCACGATATCATTGGATAATCAAAGCAAAAAAATCCAATTTTTTAAGTTAAAAATATTTTTATTTAATTAACTACAATGTGGTATAACTGACATACAATAAAAAGCATTTCCTTGCTTACCTGGTGTAAGGTATGGTACACAAGAGTCCAATGCTATTTGCACACGCAATAGGGTAACGAGCACACAAAGACACAACGGAGGTCATGGTCTCGCCAAAGGCTTCCTGGACCTGCTCAACCATCCCACCACAGGTTAGTTCTTCAATTCTAGGAAACAAAACCAAAACTCAGGCTTCCTGAGCCATGTCAAGAACAGTGACAGTGAACATGAGGGCAAGAGATTTCTTCTGAGAAACCTGAGTGTCTAATGAATTTAGAACTAAAGGGATCTTGGCGATCACTGGTGTTTCCCTAACTGCAGGACCACAGGAGACCGTTGGGCAGGATTTCTAAGTGTGCCTCCAAGACAATGCCACACACTCAAGAGAAGTACAAGGAATCCTAGGTTAGGTAAAGTTAAGCAGGCTCCCTACTGCAGGACTTCTCAGAGCCTTATAAAGTTAAAGTCCATAGCATATCTAAGAGCAAGAAATGGTACCCAACATTTCCCAAATGTATTTAATAATGAAAACTACTTATTTGAGACACACCTACAGTGGCCCATGCAGCAATGAATGCTGTAAATGTGATTGTACCTAATGAGAAAGCCAAGGCCCAGATCAGCTAAGTGTCCTTTTCAAGTTCACACTCTATTAGCAGAGAAGGAGAATCTAGCTGACAGAAGTAAGACTTGCCCAGTGTAAAAACACAACTTGGGCTAGATTCTATAGCAATTGCTATTAGTTTAGAACTGGAACTATCTAGATATACTGACAAAGATATGCAATGTAATATTGTTTATAATAGTAAAAATAAATCCTAAGGTTTAAAAATAGGGAGTTGGCTTAATAAAGGTTCAGCAACATGATACAGTGCTATAGAACCACTAATAACATTATAGGAGATGAGATCTATGGTTAGAATAAAGACAGAATACACTAAAATGTTAAGTTTTATTTTAAGATACTAGATTTACAGGTGATTTTACACTTCGGGACTTTTTGCATTTTTTCAAATGTTTGACATGTGATATTAGTAATTGAGGGAAATGTTATGGAGAAATTATTCTGGAAGTAAGTTGTGGTATTGTTAGTGTTACCCACTGAGCCTTCTGGGCACCCCTGTGGTAGGGTGGGCATGTGACTAGTCTGGCCAATGACCAGAGCTCTGACAAGGGGACCGACAGCTTTTGAGATGGTGGTCTCCTCTCTGTCCTGGGCTCCTTGTGATTACCATGAGCCAAGATGGACCTGTGATGGGCATGAGCAAGAACTAAAATTTTGCTTAAACCACCGAGATTTTGGAGTTGTTTGCTTCTGAAGAATAACCAGCCTTCCCTGATTGACAGAAATTTCTCAAGATATTCACATGAGCTCCTGGTTAACACATTTTCCTCCAGCCACTGCCCTCCCTTGTTGGCCAGAATTCCCTAGAGAGTTGCCAGGAGGCACATGCAGCCTCTAGCAGTCCCAGCCCAGGACTGGGAGAGAAAAGCCTTTTCTATTTCTCTCTGAAGATCTCTAAAGCACAGTGGGAAACTGGTAATGCAAAATTCCTCACAAATCAGTTACAAAACCTTCTTCTAAGTTAGTATCTACAATTATGTTTTTAGAAATTAATACAGTAAATAAGCATAAAAGTATACAAAAATACAAGTATAAGGATATTGATTAAAGCACTATTGTTAATGCAAAAACAAACAAAACAGAAAAAAAGGAAGAACGAACAGAAGGGAGGGAGGAAGAGGAAGAGAGAGAAGAAAGAATGAACCGATGTGTCCATCAGCAGGGGATGAGTTAAATAATATAAAATTTAGACATCCATACAGTGGAGGTCCATGAAGTTCTTAGAAACTGTAAAGCAGATTCATATGTAGTGACATGAAAAGATAGATCCAAGATATACAAAGCAAAACAACTCAGATTACAGTAAGGCATGTATTGTATAATAAGAATTAAGTTTTAAAAAATCACACACATACACACGTATGTGTACAAAGAGAATTAAACAGCTATTTATGTATGTGTACTTGATACAACAAGCTGTTAATGAACAGTGGAATTTAAGAGGAAAAGGTGAGTAAAGAGACTTATTTTCTGTATATGCTGAATGTTTATAAAATCATGAACTACTTTTATAAAAATAAAAATATAATATTTTAGGAGGAAACATAAGCAAAACCACAGTCTATGATTTGGTCCCAAGGATAATCTTTGGAAGGTGGTGGTCTCCTTTGCCCATTCTGGACAGGACAGTATAAACCAACAGAAACAACTGACCTGGGTCCTCCCTGAAGAACCATTGTCACTGGACCCACAAGATGCGTCACTCCCCCAACTCGCACAGCTGCAGTCAACAGTTCGCGCATGTGCACCAGGGCCTGCTTGCGAGTGTTTCCCCGCCTCCACCTTGTCTGTGCAGCCAAAAGGAAGCTGCTGCTGGACACCTGAAATGCATGAGAAGGAAGCACGCCTGATTCTGGCTAACTGTCACAGGCCTGTGCTTTTCAGTATTATTTATCTATGGTCGGCAATACGTGACATACAGCTTGGTCAGGGTTGGTGCCGATGAAAGCAAACAGCTGCCCCAGCAGGACACTGTAGGTGGGCTTGTCCCTGCTGTCCTCGATGGCCAATGACTGCAGAAGCGTAAAGGAGCTGCTCCGGTGGCTGGTCCCATGGCGTCGCCTACGGAAAAGAAAACTGTTGGCTCAGGAAAACAAGAGACCCTCAGGGAGTGTGTTTTTTTAATTGAAAAGCATTCAACTGCATGTGGGAATCCAACCTTGGCCATTAGCCATTTACCTCTGATTTGCTCTAGTAAATTCCAAATCTTCATTACCAATCATTTCCAGGTCAGAAGGAGCCGACATGCTACGAAGAAAAACAGGCTGCCGCACAGCATGAGATATCACCTTTGTTTCAGAAGCTGATTTACAAGCTGGAACAGAGAGGAATAAAAGGGTTCACATATCTGCTATCCCATTTGTAAGAATAGCAGCAACCTGGAACTACCGAATAGCTTCGCTTTCTGTGAGACTTCAACCACCAAACCAGCAAGCAAAGCACAACTAATATTTTTAGGCCAATTTTTAAAAGCTAGATATTAGGTTAAAAATAATCTTAGCTTGGAAAACTAAAATCTTTTCACCAAATTGGGTTTCCAAAGAAAGGCTCAAAAATTCATTTAATTTCATAGACTATCAATGTCCACTTTAGTAGAGCATTTTAAAAAGCAAGGGAGAATAAAGTGATTGCTGGCAGCAAAAATTTATTAATTCAAGTAAATCCAGACCCTTTTTTTCACCCAGAGATGGCTTTTGTTCCCCTTTAATCCTGGATTTGTTTATCGAACTTACTACTATTTTGCGACACCTGTTTTGATCATAGTAAGAGTAAATATCACACTTGAGCTAGAATCTGACCAGCCCCTTCCTATAAGATACACTCCTTAACCCTATCCAGGAAAATAGTTGCTTTATAAAGGAACACTTTAATGTAAGAGCCGCTTAGAAAGCACCCCCAGCCTTAGTGAGTCGTCTTTCTATGGGAACTTTAAGTAACCAGGGCTAACGGGGCCAGGGACATTATGTAGCGGACCATCCTGGCATGCGATCTCGCCGCACACTTGGCACACCTCCCCTGATGTTCTCAGGGAGCGGTAGCCTATGGGGAGGGTCAGAAACCTGGGAGTCAGCCTAGACTTCTCTCCTAAGTGAGAGGAGCCCTAGGCAATCAGCTGATTGCAAACGAGTTTGCTTGCTGAATAGTGTCCACCAGGTAATGGGCTGGATTACATGCAGTCTTTCATTTAAGAATATGTTTACTCAACTTGTGTTTTCAGGAGAAGAATTAACACTTGTTATTTTGGACTATGCCCAAAGTTGTGATCCCACTTAAGTAAGAAGACTCAATGTCCCTGAGAAACACTTTTTCAGGCTAACAATTAGAATGGGATCAGGGGGAAAAATCTAATAGTGGAAATTCATGCTAGAAGATTCCACCTAATTATTAAAAGACAAAATGCGGGGGGGGGGGGGACGGGGGACGAAATGCAAACTCAGTTTCAAGAGGAAAATATGATGCATTAAAAGATTCACAATACTGCCCAGCTAGCATGGCTCAGTGGTTGAGCATCCACCTTTGAACCAGGAGGTCACAATTCAATTCCTGGTCAGGGCACATGCCCGGATTGCTGGCTCGATCCCCAGTGTGGGGCACGCAGGAGGCAGCCGATCAATGGTTCTCTCTCATCATTGATGTTTCTCTCTCTCTTTCCCTCTCCCTTCCTCTCTGAAATCAATAACATATTTTTTTAAAAAGATTCACAATATTGACTACCTAGTTATATATGTTACTATGAAAATGGCAAACCATCAACTAAAAATAAAGGGCATAAAATTATAAAAATACATGTCATTGGGCTCCTTAGGATGCTCTCAAGAAAAATGGAAGAGGCAGGCAAGGAAGCATCCCCGGTGCTCAGCTGCCTCACAAAACACCACGTGAATTCAATGAAAAGCATTTTGTGGCTGGAAAAAGTAAAAGGCAAAATAAAAAATGTTAAAATTTCCTTTTTCTTCCTTTCTGAGAGTACACAAGAGTGATTTTTTAAAAAGTAGCTGATGCACATTTTGTGAGCCGGCTAGTGCAAAGAGCCTGTGCAGGGCTGGCTTGGAGCAGTACCCGGAGTCTCCGCAGGGGTCCCCGAGATGCTTCTGGTGAGGCCAGAATGGGCCGCAATGGTGACATGCAGCAAGAGTTCGGCTCGGTTCATTAAGCTCTTCACTAATGTCTTCGTTTTAGCCAGTGGGTGCGAGGGTTTCTGAATAAGAGAATTCACTTCTTGTAGGAACTTCTCCCTATAAAGAAAGGCTCAGGTGCATTTAGTCATTCTCTAGTTTACCAAATCCAAAGCTTTTTCATTACAAAATATATGAGAAGATAGACGGGAAACGAAGCAAAAGTCAACTGATCAATATTGCTCACCTCCCCTTTTCCCCATCAGAGGGGAGCAGGGCTATAAAACTGTGGTCAGTTTTAGTTCTTTCTGCCCAGTTTCAAATGCCATGGTGCTAACTTTTGAAGGTTAAAATCAAAATTCACAAGTCTAAAGTATTTCGTGAGTACACACTATTTTATAAAATATCTGTTGAGACTAGATCTTCACATTTTTTGAGCACCAAGGGAATAAATGAGCTTTGCATAGTTATTAACATCACTAACCTCAGTGATAGGACCATGTTTTCAAGATCATTTCCATCAAAGGAGACTTCCTTCATTGAACACAAAAGTTCTAGTTCTTTCACTTTGTTCTAAAGAAGGAAAAATCAAGAAAAGATGGTATGTGGGATCTGCAAAGACTGAGTTTTTCTGCACATGTTAAAAGGAATAGAAAATTTCAGGGGGAAAAGCACCCTCTTTGGTCCATATTCCTATGCCAGAAGCACATTTGTAAATTATCACTTGATACTTCAGTGATTAAAAATGGTATTGGCCACTTTCTGAGGATTTTTTTTTTCAGTGCTTATAACTCTGCCATTGATTTGATTTTTTAAGGCTTGAAAGCAAAATTTGATAATGATGCTAGCTTCTTTATAACACTATTAATCAGTTAAAAAACAACTTAACAATCCCTAGTCGGTTTGGCTCAGTGGCTAGAGCATTAGCCTGCGGACTGAAGAGAATTCACTTCTTGTAGGAACTTCTCCCTATAAAGAAAGGCTCAGGTGCATTTAGTCATTCTCTAGTTTACCAAATCCAAAGCTTTTTCATTACAAAATATATGAGAAGATAGACGGGAAACGAAGCAAAAGTCAACTGATCAATATTGCTCACCTCCCCTTTTCCCCATCAGAGGGGAGCAGGGCTATAAAACTGTGGTCAGTTTTAGTTCTTTCTGCCCAGTTTCAAATGCCATGGTGCTAACTTTTGAAGGTTAAAATCAAAATTCACAAGTCTAAAGTATTTCGTGAGTACACACTATTTTATAAAATATCTGTTGAGACTAGATCTTCACATTTTTTGAGCACCAAGGGAATAAATGAGCTTTGCATAGTTATTAACATCACTAACCTCAGTGATAGGACCATGTTTTCAAGATCATTTCCATCAAAGGAGACTTCCTTCATTGAACACAAAAGTTCTAGTTCTTTCACTTTGTTCTAAAGAAGGAAAAATCAAGAAAAGATGGTATGTGGGATCTGCAAAGACTGAGTTTTTCTGCACATGTTAAAAGGAATAGAAAATTTCAGGGGGAAAAGCACCCTCTTTGGTCCATATTCCTATGCCAGAAGCACATTTGTAAATTATCACTTGATACTTCAGTGATTAAAAATGGTATTGGCCACTTTCTGAGGATTTTTTTTTTCAGTGCTTATAACTCTGCCATTGATTTGATTTTTTAAGGCTTGAAAGCAAAATTTGATAATGATGCTAGCTTCTTTATAACACTATTAATCAGTTAAAAAACAACTTAACAATCCCTAGTCGGTTTGGCTCAGTGGCTAGAGCATTAGCCTGCGGACTGAAGGTTCCCGGGTTCGATTCCGGTCAAGGGCACATGCTTGTTTTGCAGGCTTGATCCCCAGTAGGAGGCCCCGTGCAGGAGGCAGTCAATCAATGATTCTCTTTTATCACTGATGTTTCTATCTCTCTCTCCCTCTCCCTTCCTCTCGGAAATCAATAAAAATATATTTTTAAAACAAGGGAGTCAACATGTGCATTCCCATAAAAATAACTTAAGAAGTAATTTATTATTTGTATTGACATGTTGTTCTAATACATTTTATTTAACTCTTTTAAAGAATGGGTGCATTTTGGGGTGTGCAACATTTTAGGAAGTGACCTGATTCTATCTCTGTGCACGTGGCATGTGCTCGTACCTCGTTGAAGTGATAGTCGTAGAAGAATGGCGTGTTGCTCTCCAGCTTCCCCTGCGCGGCTTCCTCTGCCTCACTCTGCCATTTCTGTTCCAATTCTGCAACACTCTGCCATTGAAATAAAACAGCGTGAACGTCAGTGCAAACGGGAAACGTGTGCGGCCTACAGATGCCGAGTGCTAGTCCTGATCGTCATAAACATTCAGGTCACTTTGTAAACTTCCTTACATGTCTAGGAATGAAGTGATTTCCAACAGCTATAGGTTGGTGTTTAGCTTTCCCTTACCTGCAGTTGTCTCTCCATGGCATTGAGTTTCTTAAAGGTCTCTCCCATAATTTTACACAGTAAGTCATACTCCTCAGCGTGCTCTTCTTGATACTGGAAGTTTATGAGAGACTGCAGTGCATCAACCAAGTTCAGGTGCTTAATCACACATGACACCACCATCTCCTCCATCACATCTGGCTGAATTACCTCTCTGTGATTACAAGGGGAAGTGGTCAAGGATATGCCATGTGCTCAACTTACCAGTACATAGGCTTTGATTTAAATATATTAAATATTCACCACACCTATTCCAATAAAGAGGCATGAACATTATATGATGGCTTTCCTATCAAGTTGGCAATAATTAAAAATATTTAACTGATAAAACTAACGTTGGCTGATAAAGCTGAAAATCAAAATGAATGATACTTCACTTTCTATGATTCATACATTTTGAACTCTAGTCACATTAGAGCTGGAAGAGGTGTCAGAATCAAAAAAGACCTTTGGCACCATTTATCTGCCAATTAATTTTATGCAGTTTGTGGCTTGTAGTATTTCGTGTGTATGGATGTTGAGCTGAAAGCAATGGTGCTTCTGTATTTTTTTCATTTTAAATGTCATTATTCTTTATATTTTTCTCTGAAATAGGCAATCTTGCCTCCTTAGGCAGAGCAGAGGCTTGCAAAATAGGGTTCACTTTAAACAAAAATACCATGAAGACATCTGTAACTGCAAGACTTCTAGAATAAAGACCCCTCCCTCACCATCTCTCTAGGCATCAAAAACAAAGAAACACCGCTTGACTCTATGGAAATGAAAGTAGATGATAAAGCCACCTGAAAAAAACCTAGAACTTGTCAAACTGTAGCATGCATCAGAATCATATGGAAAAATTGTGAAAACAGATTATTGGGCCCCATCCTCAGAGGTCCTGGTTCAGCAGGTGTGAAATGGGGCCCAAGAACTAACAAGTTCCCAGGTGATGCTAACTGCTGACTACAAGCCCACAGAATGGGGCCCAAGAACTAACAAGTTCCCAGGTGATGCTGACTACAAGCCCACACCAGAATACCACCTGGGATACTTGGTTAACAATCATTAAATAAACATTAAATTAAAGGTTCATTTGCTAGACTATAAGAAAGTTACCCCCCTTCAACTATTTAAACGTTTTTCATTGGAAAAATGAAATGCTACACAGAAACATACTTTATGCTTGGTCTAAATTGAGGTCTAGCACGCCCAGAAATTTCCCTGAGCTTTATCATGATTCCTGGAGGCAGCCTGATCCGGGGCAGGTCAAAGTAGCTTCCAACTGGAGGCACGAGGACGTCAGAGGGGTAGGTGAATTCTCTGTCTTCCTCAATGGTCAGAGGCAATGGAGACGGGCTTGGAGTAAGGGCAGGGGAGATCACGCCATTGGCTTCCACCTGCCACTGGCACCTGAACAGACAGAAAAGAGGTTCTGCACTTCCTCTTCCATCTGGAAAGCTACTTAAAGTTTGCAGACAAATAAAACATGAAGGATCACATTATGTATTTATTCACTACTTAAATATGCTCTAAAGAAAATGAGCATATTATACAAAACCACATCTTTGGAAATCTACCTCCTTCCCAACATTTCATTATGAAAACTTTAAAACATTTTAAAAGCTGAAAGAATTACATGGTTATCAGCCATATACCCATCGCCTAGATTCTCAAATAAATATTTTGCCCTATTTGCTTTATCATCCATCTACCCATCCTTTTGGGGATCCTTTAATTTAATTACACAATGACACCCACAGGATTGTCAGGCAGTAGGCACAATCATCTGGGAAACACTAAAAGTCGTTTTCCACATCAAGTCATTTGTCCTTTGTGAGCAAAACCAGCCCCATTTGAGCCTTTTGTTACCTTTGTAAAAGTTTGGACCGCAATAGCTCCTGACAGGCTTCTTCTTCTTTGGTAATTTCTGGTCCATTGTACAGGATTCTTAACATGGAACAAGCTAACACAGACAGACCTAAAGCCAGGTCTACCAGAAAGGGCAAGCCTCCTGACACATCCTCCGAAGACTCCTACAATGCAGACAGGGGCAAACCACACTGGTCAGTGCACATGGCAGAGCCCTTCCACCTGCACTCACCACACTGCACTGTCCCCAACCAGAGGGCTCACAGAGCAGCATCAAGTACCATTGCTATGGGACACAGGGACAGCACCCAACCATGAGCAGAGAGATGGTGGCACTGGAATGACCACAGAGTGAAGTCTCAACACAGTTCTGGAGAGAGAAGAGCCAATAAGACTCCATATTAGAAACAGCACAGATCCATGCATGAGTGTTTGGGTAACTCCTCTGCTGTGCCTACCTGGGTATAAGTCACTATTTCGTTTTGTCACCTCCATCCTGTGCTCAAACCAAGATGTTGTCAATGATGACAGAGGATTCATTCAATAAATATTTATTGAGTACCTCCTGTGTACCAGCCATTGCTCTAGGAGCTTGAGATACAGCAGAGGACAAAATAAAGATGCCTGCTCTCTCAGCGCTTCCGTTCTAGCAGAGAATTCCACTCCAAAGAGTCTTAGCTTGCTTAACCTTAAGTGATCCCCAATCTAAAATACACTGTACAAATCAGGCACCTTGAGGGGCTAGTAAACTCCTACTCCTCCCTCTCCTGTTTTTTTTCAGGTGGGAAAATAATTTATTTACATAGATTCCGGGGTCAGAGGGAGGTGGGGAATAACTATTATGCACTGCTAAAAAGAGTAGATAAAACCTGTACACAGAGTATAACACAAATAATTAATCAGAGACAGACCTAGTCTAGCAAGAAGAGCCTTTGGGACTAGGATGAAAATAATCTGACCCTACTACTCTTAAAACCCAGAGTCCAAACGCTTAGTGTCTAAGCTTTCTTCGTCCTATGGAAAGAGTCTGGAGGCAGATCACCTCTTCCCGGCTTCGAAGACAGAGCCCTGGCCATGGTTCTCTGTGCTGCTAAATGGATCTGAGGTCACAGCTTGTTTTATTCCACAAAACCACCACTTACTACCAGTAGTCTACGCCTTTCAAATGGAAGAGATGGATGAAACAGTGACTCATATTCTGCCCTGCTTCCAAGGCAAATATGATGTATGCAATCAAGGCACAAAGGAGAAAGGTCTATGTCCACAGCAGAGGTTAGTCAAGTACCTGAGCTCGAACTGTGCAAGCAAAGCCCCACATGGCTTTGTCAGGAGTGTTGTGTTCACGGCCACTTCTCATTTCAAAGGAGAAGGTGACTGTATCTCCTTCCACCTTAAAATTTAAGGGGGGGAAAATGCACTTTAAAAACAAGACACACAGTTTTCAAGAGAGCAATGAATTTCAGAGATTTACTTTCAAAAGGACCACAGCAATACTTCACTCCTTTCCTCACTTGCTTTTTAAATTCAAATTCCATCCCCTCTCATTTGGACATCAACCTTTCAGGTGTCTCTCCTGCCCAGGTGGCTTTTGGGACGAGGCATCTGTGAAGTGGATCACAACTGCCCAATAGCAGGATCAGAGTAAAGATGAATCAAATCTTAAGCATAATTTTAATAAATACCTTAAATGTCTATTCTTTCTGCCCTCCTCCCCCCTCTTCACATCACCACCTCACTTGTGCCAATAAGGCAAGCAAATGGCCCGTGTCGTGCAGAACACAGAGGCAGTGCTGGAAGAGCCTGCTCTGTGTGGTAGAACCAACACAGTGTTTGAGAATCAAAAGGCAGGAAAAGAGAACAGCTAAAAGTGCTGTGCTGATCTGGCGTCGGATGCTCATTGTCTGTGGCTGAATTAGAGCGGGCACATAATGTATATGAGATAAAGGCTCTGGGAACACACTTGGGAGAGGTTTGGGGGTCTTAATGGGTTTTTCAGTTCATATTCATGTTCTAGGTAGGTATGTTGTATTTCAAGGGCCCAGATCACAGAGCATGGCTCAAATCTTATCAGTCTGAGAATGGATCATTTTTGCTCCTAAGGCCCAAATTCATCTGCAAACATTGGTTCCACATTTTTAAACTTCAATGGCCCTGTGGGTCCAGGGCAGCCACAATAAGGGTGTCCTTTCTCAGAGAAGAAGTGAGCTGGAAGAACTAGCAGTCCTTTCAGTGGCCAGGGAAGGAAATGCTGTGACCACCTCAGTCCATGCAGTAACCCGTGGGACAGGCTCTGCAGTGGACAGGGGTCTGATGCCCTGCAAGGGAAAGGAGGGTCATTTTGAATGAAGTAGTGACTTCACAGGCCTGGCAAGGTAGCCCCACCTCAAAAAAGCCGCTGTGGCAAAGTTTTCTGGAATTCTAGTTAATATACTTGGGCCCGTGAGGAATATAAGTTCATTTTTCTTTTCTATGAAGTGAATGTGACTGGATACCATACCTTCACCAAGTCTTTCGGCCAACCAGTTCCTAAGACACTACGGCTGCCATATCCCAGTGTATTGCCTCCATACTCAGCAACCTTCCTACTGTTTGTGTTAGGCCCCGCGTATATCACCAACTTCAAAACAGAAAATATACTGTTAGACTGTAAAAGAAAAACAAAAACAACATCTACAAATAAAAAGGCTGCAGAAAATGTTTGTTTAAAAATACATTTATAACCAGGCACTGAAGTCATAATATAACTAATATTCCCTGATTTTTTTTTAAAGGTACAACTGATATTAGTTTGAATGCAATCAACCATTGGTATTTACAAGGCAGCTACAGAATAACAAATATTATCACAATTTAATTGACTTGGGCACTTCACATTAAAATAGTTATACTCAGTTAACATATATATATATTTTTAAAATAGCTATTTGAATCCTAAATAACTACATATAATTCATTAATAAAAGGTACAGTTTGCCCCCTTAAGTCCTCCCCAAAATTAATAAAGTGAGCAAATACAGGTAAAAAGATGGTTATATCTCCTACAACAACAAAATAAAAGCAAAAAACAAAACAACTCAAAAAACTCTACTCAGTTAACATATATATATATTTTTAAAATAGCTATTTGAATCCTAAATAACTACATATAATTCATTAATAAAAGGTACAATTTGCCCCCTTAAGTCCTCCCCAAAATTAATAAAGTGAGTAAATACAGGTAAAAAGATGGTTATATCTCATACAACAACAAAATAAAAGCAAAAAACAAAACAACTCAAAAACCTCAATGAATGAGATTTTAAAAAATGCAACAAATTGAAAATAAGCCATATATTCTTAGAATGTTGCTTCATGGTATAAAAAGAAAATGACACAGATTTGGGCAGAAAGGGGGCTGCTTCTTGGGTCAGTTTTCATGTATCAACGCTTTTCTTCAATAAAGGCTCTTCGCTGATATCCAATTAACCACCTTTCGAATTTAGAGGTCGTGTGGCATTCAAATACTCTCACAGGAAGAATAAGGCTCTGGCTACTGTGAATACCAAATCCTGTCTTCCAACATGTACTGACAGCCTCTGACTGCATCAGAGAGATCAGTTTGGATCTAAAAGCTGCACTTTTAGTCCTGGACACTTATCATTTTGTGACTTTGTACCCTCCTGACACCAGCGGGACCACTGGAAAAGTATATGTTTCTTCTATCCATGTAGTGAGCATCCCTGTACCTCCACATTTAACACTAGTATCTAGTGCAGGTGCAGGTCAGCATCCATCAGAAGATGCAAATTGCTGGCTTTTAATGGAGAAACTTAATGACACCAACTAAAATGGCAACTCTTCCATTTCTATTTTAAATAGTCATTATCGTTTGAATCTAAAACATGGGGGTAGCTGATGCCAGGGGCTATGAAGTGGTGTAGACTGATGCCACTTTTTTTTTAAATCTATTTTTTGAAAGGCCCACCAAAGACTATTTTCTAAATTCTCTTGTTTGCAGCTATGGTGATTTTGGGGGCAAGTCTTAAGTCCCTCCTGACATCTGGGAATCTTCACTAGCCTAAAGATAATAGGGAAGAGGATTCTATAATTTGCCAGTAGTGTGTTTTACTATTTCATTGTATATTCAGTTAAGAAGTCCTTTATTCTTAACCTAAGTATCCCTCGGGATATAAGACCAACTGCCCTTACAAAGTTCAGGAAGGAGAGATATAACAGACAGCTAACAATCTACATAAAAATAGTCCTGTGTAAGTACAAAGCTATTAGATAATCCTTCAGTTGTTCTTTTATATGTTACAGATCACGATTTCATTAGCCTTTCCTCATAAGTTCAGCATAAAGGTTTATAATGTAACAATTATAAACAGAAGAAAACATCTCAAGCCCTAAACACTTCCTTTTACTTATAATTTGGTTTGGCCACCAGGTTGGAAACTACACCTCCTCCAAGTATGTGGAGGTGTAGTCTCCTGAGACAATGGCAAAGAATAACCTAAACAAAGACAAGCCCTAACACACCTTTAACCCTTCTAAAAGGACACCTTCTCCCCAAAAGATACATGAGAAGCCCCAAGAATTGGGCAGTAAGACCTTTCTAGATGAATGGACACACATCTACAGGAATTCCAAGCACAGAGGGAGGCAGGAAGTAAGCAGAACAAAAAGAAAAATTTCCTTTGACTCGGATCTAAACTTTGAAAGCTAACAAAAGCCCACTTTCAACATGTCATTAAAACACTTCTTAGACCCCAGAGGTGCTGGCTTTTTGACTCTCCCAATCACTACCTTCAAGGCATTATCTTAGGGAAGTTCTTCTAAGAGATATCTGCAGACAGAAATACGTCAAGAATGATGACAAGCAGCAAAGGAAAATAAGAAGCATATAAAGATAATCAGCTTATTAGCGGTGGAACCAATTCTAAAGCGGTTCTTGCTTACTTTGTCATAGTCATATTGTGAAGAGCATCTGCTATCGAATCTAAGATACAGGCAGCGGGCTCCTGGGATGTGGACAGTCTCTTTAAATTTATAGTTGTCTCTGACAGGATGGACTGTTTCCACAGTCTTGCCAGCAGCCCATGGAGCAGGAATCTTTAAACCAGTGAGAAAGCCTGGCTCTTCCTTCTCTTCCAGCATCCTACAACCAGACAAAGAGAACATGACTAGTTTAGCAGCAAGGACAGGAAGAAGAAAATTAACATAGTGAAATAGAATAGGTTAAGAAATGTCACTTTAATTTTCCACAGCATGCAGTATGACAACATTGTGGCTTTTGGATGCTTGATATCAGTGGCGATCAGAAACATTTAAAAAAATCCTACATATAAGGTTCTTTTCTTTTATTGTTGTTATACAATATATTTGCATTTCCATCTCTTTTTTCAAGGCGGAAGTCCAAATCATACCCAAGAGGAGACCTCGCCAACTCTCATTTAAAGTTACTCAGAAAAAAAAAAAAAGAAGATACTGTAAGCGTTTAAATTGGCCAGTTTCCAAATCCCACATGATCAGCATCCTATAAAGGTTCCTTTTGTTGATATCTGAACATCAATTGCTGAAAACTCCATAAGTCTATGCAACTACTTTATACTGTAATTTTTACTACAGAAAAATACCTTCAAAGTTCCTCTTATCTATTATAATTGAACTCTCAAGGACGTCAGAGCCCCCGGTTGTGGGATACAAACTCCCAATCCTGCACTTAGCTGCTGTGGAATTCTTCTCTTTCAGCTCTGTGCTATCCAATGTGGTAGTTACTTAGTCAAAATATGGCTACTTAAATTGAATCTAAATTAAATACAATTTAAAATTTAATTTCTTGGTCACATTAGTTACACTTCAAATACTCGATAACAGCATGTGGCTGTCGCCAACAGTACTAGACAACAAAAATACACATTTTCATTACTGCACAAAGCTCACTTGGATAGCATACTGCTCTAGAGAAACCCAGAAGTCCTTCCTTTCTGATCAATGCTTTTAAAGACAACTTCAGTGAGATGTAATTAACATATAACAAATTGCACTTATTTAAAGTGTACAACTTGGTAAGTTTGGACACATGGATACACCTGTGAAATTTCCTCCTTCTTCTTGATAATCCAGACCACTTTGCTTTCTGTCACTAGAAATTAGCTTGCATTTTTCAGAGTTTTATATAAATAGAACTATATAGTATACCAGAGGCCCGGTGCATGAAATTAGTGCACTCAGCAGCTGAGGGGGGGAGGGGGGGAGTTGTTCCTCAGCCTGACCTATGCCCTCTCGCAGTCTGGGAGCCCTTGGGGGATGTCCGACTGCCGCGGAGGTGGGAGAGGCTCCCGCCACCACCACTACGCTCACCAGCATAAGCCCAGCTTCTGGCTGAGTGGCACTCCGCCTGTGGGAGCGCACTGACCACCAGGGGGCAGCTCCTGCATTGAGCTTCTGCACTAACCCCTGGTGGTCAGTGCGTGTCATAGCGACTGATCCTTCCGCCGTTCGGTCGATTTGCATATTAGCCTTTTATTATATAGGATACCTTTTGTGGGGGTTTGGCTTCTTTCATTCAGCATAAGTAGTCTAAGATTCATCCATGTTGTTGAATATATCTATAGTTCATTCCTTTTTATTGCTGAGTAGGATTTCATTGTATGCTTATACCAATGTGTGTATATATCCCCTCACTTGTTGATGGACATTTGGGGTGTTTCTTGCTTTTGGGCTATTCTAACTAAAGCTGTTATAACCTTCAATACAAGTCTTTGTCAGAATCTATGCTTTCTTTTCTCTAGAAGTGAAATAGCTGGGTCATATAAGTTTAACTTTTTAAGAAACTGTCAAACTGTTTGCCAAAGTCATAATGTTTTACATCCTCATCATTAATATTTGACAATTTGTCAATTCTGAACTAATCTCTTGATCAGTGGAGAAATTTATTCTAACCTGCTCCTATAAGACTACAAAGCAATTCTATAATTATCCGTAAAATTTTGTCCCTGAATTCTCTTTCTTTTTTCGGTTAGATGATCCTTGCTAAAAATCACTGTTGTAAAAGAAGCACTAGGCTTTCACCAGAAGAAAACAAGGCAGGGGTTCCTGCGAGGAAGCAGCATCGCTCACCTCTCATCAGGGAACAGCCTGCCCTTCTGGTCTGATGCACCACATGGGGAACAGCCCACCTCGGCAAAAACTGGACACTGGGTTTTAAGCAGCAAAGCCGTCTGAAACACAAAACCATCATCATGTCTTAAAGTGCTTACGTCAGTTATCTGGATGGTACCAGAGCCAAACTTAGAATTATCACTTAAATCATCTTTTTGCAATCCTAGTCTGCCCTCTTTCACTAAAAAATGCTTTGCTACTTAGACCATTTAACATCATTTTAATCAATGCTGGAATGGAACATATTTATATTGGTTACCGATAGCCACCAAGAACTCAGAAGACGAAATATCATGGCAGGATCTCAGTAGCATTGTAGATTAGCACTTTTATAGCTGACCAGCAATTAGTATTTGCTAAAAGATTGCAGTAAATAATTTAGTCAAACAAATAAAATGTTTTCCTTTAATGTTTCAGTTTACTTTTAAGACACGATGTTTTTCTTCATTCCATTGTTAGTTCCCTTGGCTTCTGAGAGACATGGTTATATTTATTCTGCCTTCAGCGAATGCACATGGCTGCAGAGCAGTGCACACGGGCACACCAAGGATCGTACCTGACTGGTATAGAGTACCAGCTGCACTAGCTGAGGCATCAGGGCATCGGCCATGATCAGAGTCTGCAAATTTGGATGCATCAGGGAAGTCAGTAGCACTGGAAGAAGGTGACCAAGCATGGTAGCTTTAGTAACTTGTTCCAAGCCTTTTAACCTACAAAAAATGTCAAGAAAACGCACTGCTTATGTAATCCCCCAGCATGTGAAAAAGCAACTGACATCATCTTTATCTGACAAATTCTCTTGAATTAGTGAAGCACTTATAGTTGACAGCAATTTAATTCACAAATTTCCCATCTTCTACTACTAAGAGAGGAAACAGAAATCTCAATAGATTTCCTCTTCAGCCTATGATTTTGCACACACAAAAAATGTTTACATGGTGAATTTCATAGCACCTCTAAAGCGCTTTATAAATGGGTCTTCTAGCCCTGACCGGTTTGGCTCAATGGATGGAGCGTGGGCCTGCAGACTCAAGGGTCCCGGGTTCCGTTCCCGTCAAGGGCATGTACCTTGGTTGCGGGCACATCCCCAGTAGGGGGTGTGCAGGAGGCAGCTGATCAATGTTTCTAACTCTCTGTCCCTCTCCCTTCCTCTCTGTAAAAAATCAATAAAATATATTTTAAAAAAAGAAATAAATGAGTCTTCTAGGTAGGCAAATGGCTATTCTAGGTAGCTACCAACTGCAGAGCTCCCTTGGCTCTGGGGCTGCCCTGAGTCTCTGACAGCAAGAAAATGAGTGGCTACACCACCAGTTCACCTGCTCACAGAAGTAATCCCCACTTTTGCCTAGAGAAACTGGCTCGTGTGGGGTACAGAGGCAGGCAGATTTTTCATTTGACTTTAAAATCACACCCCCCCCATTTTATTGAGATCTAATTGACATATTAAATTGCATAAATTTAAAGTGAACAATGTAATGACTTGACATATCTGTATATTGTTAAATAATTACCTAGGCACAGTCTTTTTTATTTTTAAAGAATTTGCAATGCCTCTCAGAGGCAGGCAGATTTTTCATTTGACTTTAAAATCACCCCCCTCCCATTTTATTGAGATCTAATTGACATATAAAATTGTATAAATTTAAAGTGAACAATGTAATGACTTGATATATCTGTATACTGTTAAATAATTACCTAGGCACAGTCTTTATTTTTAAAGAATTTGCAATGCCTCTTTTTAAAAAAAAAAAATTTATTGAGTTCAGAGAGTAAGGGAGAGGGAGAGAGAAATAGAAATATCAATGATGAGAGAGAATCATTGATTCTCCTGCACACCCCCAACTGGGATCGAGCCTGCAACCTGGACAATGTGCCCTTGACCGGAATCGAACCTGGGACCCTTCAGTCTGCAGGCCAATGCTCTATCCACTGAGCCAAACCAGCTAGGGCACCTAGTCATATTCTTAACATCCTAATCTTCTGCTAGAAGAATTAAGATATGTGACTTACCCAAAGAGAGATGTGGGTTAGGTAAGTTCTCTAAGACTACTTAGGATATTGGGATTGGAACCAGAAACAGAGCTCAGATCTCCCAGGCTCTCAGACTGTATCTCCTCCCAGGGCAGATCTGTACCACTTGCCAACAGTGAACCTCACATGCCTTAACAAGCCCAAATGCAACACTGTTCTCAGTTCCAACCTGCCCACCTACTCCCTGGGAGAGGCTCAGAAACAGGGGCGTGGGGACAGATGGGTGCCTGCAGGAAACGTTACACTGCAGGATTGTTCTAGAGCAGCATCTCTCACGTTAAAGCCATCAACACGCATGGCATGTAAGTCATCTTTAACAGCAAACCACAGCAGAAATTTTAATGGGGAGGACTGAGGAAAGGCTTTATTCCTGGGAATGAGACGTTCATCCTATATATAGGTCACTCCTCTGTCTGGAGCAGTAAAATTACAGTAAAATCTGAGATATCCTGTCAGTGTTATCCTTTGCATAGCAGTTAATTGTCGGCATCACTAAGTCACTGCTACCTCCCTAAGGTACCTCCCTAAGGTACTTACCATGAGAAACTAAGTGCACATGGTGCTGAGCTCGGGACTAATGAAGGTACAAGACCCGAAGGTCAGAGCCGACGCTGCCCCCACAGCCTTGCTACCCTCAGTTCACGACTGTTAGCCCAATCATACCTATAAGCACCATCACTGAGATCTAATTGACATATAAAATTGTATGAATTTAAAGTGAACAATGTAATGACTTGACATATCTGTATATTGTGAAATGATTACCTAGACACATTCTTTTTTTTAAAGAATTTGCAATGCCTCTTTAAAAAAAAAATTATTGAGTTCAGAGAGGAAGGGAGAGGGAGGGAGAAATAGAAACATCAATGATGAGAGAGAATCACTGATTAGCTGCCTCCTGCACACACCCAACTGGGGATCGAGCCCACAACCTGAGCAATGTGCCCTTGACCGGAATCGAACTCTTTACCATTAAAGAGTTCTTTTGCACTTGGCTTTGAAACACCTGCCCTTTCAACTTATTCTCACAAAAACCCTGTATATTAACTGAATATCTGATAAAAGATTTCACTTTCATAAGCAAGTTGTCCTTCCTGAAGGGCAGCAGGTCACAGTTCACAATCCTTTTCCTCACCTCTGCTCACGGTCAGGTATGTCACTATTTATGAGGGCGGTTGTGACCTGCTGTAGCATTTCCAACACTTCATCACATCCAGTCAGGATCTGGGTGGCAAGAGCCAGAATACTGACCTTGAGCTCCTAGGTAGAAAATACCATAGTGTTATTTTTAAGCTTTGTGATGAACATGCACTCACAATGACAACATGAAATGACATATTTTATGATGCATTTCCAAATTAAATAATGAGGTGGCCAGAATAAGCCCAAAGCAGTAAGTTCCGCTAGGATGGGAAGTGGCAATTTGATTAGGGAGGCTAAGGTCGGGAGTGCTGACAGAAATA
>NW_005368420.1:66532-88942 GCF_000412655.1 Myotis brandtii | reverse complement strand
GGGGGGGGGGGGGGGGGGGCACTCGAGTCCCCAGGAGAAAGGCATTTCTCCCATCCCCTCCAGCACAAGGGAGCTCCCGGTGGCCAGCCCAGAAAGTGTCCCGTGGAAGAGTGCCTTGGGTAGTGTGAGGATAGCTAAAGAGAAAAACAGAACAGTAAAAGGCACATGTAGAGGCGGTGAGTAAAATGAGACAAAAACACAACATTCTGAAACAATACAAGTGACCTTTTCACTTAATGTTTTAAACCATTACACTTGAGCTAAAAATTAAAGTATCAGGCTATTAAACATTAAAAATAATTATTAGAGAGTTCATGGGGGTACAAACACTAAATAATGTAAGAAACACTAATTAAGGTCATAGGAATGTTTAGTTTACAATTATTTTCTATTAAAAAAATACAACCAAACTAACCCATTAGATGAAATCTGTGTTTTTTATTTTTCCCAGAAATACTAAACAACCCAGTCTATTCTGCCTTTACCAAGATTATTTCTTTCCATGGGTTAAGAATTTATAAAATTTAGCCTTTCAAATAGAAAACACTGGTTTTCATTGTTGGAATTTTGTGGGGTCTTTTTCTTTCTTTTTTGGTGTTATTAAGAGAAAGAGAATTCTGAACTGACCAGACGAGATAAAGCGTCGTTTAAGTGGTACTGACCATCTGAGCCGTCATCTGCTGACTGCACACCTGGCGGTAGCACAGTGCCAGGTATTTTACATGTCTCGTCTCTAATGCTCACAGCAACCTTACAACAGAGATGTTATTGTCCTTTTCTACTGATTAGGAAACTAAGGCAAGAGAAGGTAATGAATAGTATCAGCAAGTTAAATGATTTATTCATGCATTTCTGCCTATTTAAAAACTGATTATATAATGAGATAAACTCATAAATATGAACTAGCATGTGTATGATTTACATAGTACATATACATCAAGGAGTAAGAAAAGGGCAAAGTGTAATGAATTTTATCTTTAACTATGGCTTCCTTGGTTAATTTTTCAGTGTGTTTGGTCAACACTTTAGGGAAGAAGCAATTTTTTACTGATTTCTCTAATTGTCCCACAAAGATGAAATTCTGAAGAACAATGCAAATACAGCCTTGAGCATCTGTCAAAATTTTAACAACGCTATTAAAAATTGTTGGACTGCTATAAATTGCCATGTGCAAATAAATTATTGAATTTACACAGAAGCTAACTTAAAAATAATTACTGAAAATGAAACGAACTATATAAGGTTCGAAATTATTCAATATGAAGATAGTGAGAAAATTATCATCTATTTAAAGTTATTTGAATAAAGAGAATATAATAAACCGGCCAAAATGTCAAAGTTGTTTAAAATGTTATGCCCCTGGATTTACTTATATTTCTATATATATATAAATAAAACTTTCAGGTGCATATGAGATCACTTGTAAGAGCCATATTTCATAGTTCTTTAAAAAAAGATAAAAATGAACAAAGGCATGGAAAGACTGACAGGAGCACATGGAATGACACATTATGAGAGTGTCACAAATATGGTAACCACTGTGCAATGACATAAAAATCTGTGAAATGAGTGGCCCAATAAAACCTCTCACAAAAATATAAGCCACATGGTGAAATCCGACATCATAATACACAGAGATTTAGCCAATTAAGCTGTGCTTTACGCGCTGGGTAGAAAGCATCGTTAGAATAAAGCTTGGTGTTTACCTGTACCTTCAATGTCTCTCCCTGCAAGGAGTTGTCACTGTCATCATTCTCATCAGGTTTAATCAAAATAGTGTTACTGAGAAGGTGGTTCTGAACTGCCATCAGATAACGCAGGCAGGAGGATGCAGCCTTCAATACAAATAAGGGCATTTAAATGATCTAGATCTACTGAAAGAAGGGATCATGTGATCCACATGTTTTTAAAACATTTCCACAAGGGAAGCAAAAGAGAGAGTACAGAAAACAGACTAAGTTAGTTTCTCAGGTGATTTTTTCCACTTGGCTTTTGACACAGAATTTAATACATTTACCATGACTTTCTGCCTTCTGATAATTCTCACTAATCACTCACATACTTGAATTTTTGCCTCTTAGTAATTTTCTTCCCCACCCTCCATCCCCTCCATTGAGAAGACTCTACCAAAACCTTTAAAAGAATTTTGGTTCTTATCAGTCTCGGTAAAACACTGGCAGTTTAGAAAACAATGCTAAATTTCAAATTAACTGGGAAGAAATCCTCACCATTTTAAACAAAACAAAAACAAGACACTTAGAGCAGGAGGCATCATCTTTAGAGAAAGTATTTCAAGAGCATTTGTCTAGTTCTACATTTCCAGGACAAGCACAGCCATCCATGGACCTTCATCAATTATGTCCACCCTGTATGCACATACCTCAACACAGGAAAATGAAAACAGAAACACTGGGTTCAATTTTACTTTAATTAAAAACATTTTTACTGAGAGCTGGTCAAGATGCTGGAGTAGGTGGATACTGCACTCACCTCCTCCCATGACATCAAAATTACAACTAAATTCTAGAACAATCAAACTGGATAAATACATTTTTACTTACAGGCACAGTTGAAAGGAGCTTTTGAAAATCATCTTTAGAGACAGTTTGGCACTTGGTGATTAAGATACAGGATTCTCGTACAACAATCTTCAGAATGTAGTGTAAAAGTTCATCATTTAGTCTTTAAATGCAGGAAAAATGTAACAATAAGATACTGATGGTTTAGTAATAAAATGATACATTTTATACAACTGGCATAAGATGATAAATAGAAGATTCAAAGCTAATTGGGTCTGGAAGCAAATCATCTTACTAATGATACTAACAGCTGGGTATATTATCTAAATCAAACTAATAGCAACAAAATGGTATCCAAGCACCTAATCCAAGTATCTTATAAACAGCAAAAAAACCCAACACCTTTCTCCCCTCACCAGTTCTAACCACACCCTCACCCTCTCACAAACCAGCAATTTGGAAAACAATGCTAAATTTCCCTAGGCCCAAGTTACATCACTGATAAAACGGAAACGTGCTAAATGGCAACTGTTATTGTCTTACGACTGATCTACAGTTTAAACTTTAACGTGCTAGCTATACTAGATATTATAGGAGACTAAAGTTGATCACATTTAAGTGTAAATTAATTACTGAGGAAAACACAAAGAAAGAGCTAGCAGTGACTAAGATAACTGGTGTCACCTGTAATGATCATCGTCCTCGCTGCCAAATCGGTTGTTTTGAAGCTGCTCAGCTAAATTGGTCAGGATCACATCCCGCAGCTGGGAGAGGCCACTGTTTCTCTCTCCTAACACAGAACAAAGCTCCATAAACAACCCTGGTACTTACACTTAGAAAAGGATGTTATTTTTAAAAAAAGTTTTTTAACGAGCGGACTGTCGATAACCTAGCACCCAACACCTGTACTTACCTTACACAAGCAAGAAACAAGAACACATCACAGCCAATGTGACTTATTTAACTGGTGCATCCTGATTTAAGTGGAGTTACCCCATTGATATATCACAAAGTGTGACTTCTAACTCCTTAAATTAATGTTGCTTATAAATGTAGTGTCTTTGGCATGATGAATTTTGTTGTTCAGTCTAACTTTGAAGTTACATTTTTTAAAAATATATTTTTATTGATTTCAGAGAGGAAGGAAGAGGGAGACGGAGATAGAAACATCAATGATGAGAGAGAATCATTGACTGGCGGCCTCCTGCACACCCACTACTGGGGATTGAGCCTGCAACCCAGGCATGTGCCCTTGATCAGAATCGAACTTGGGACCCTTCAGTCCGCAGGCCGACGTTCTATCCACTGAGCCAAACCAGCTAGGGCTGAAGTTGTATTTTAATATGTGGGGAAAAACTGGCTTAGAAATCCCCAAGAAGTCATTATCTTTAATGTTCCTTAAAAATCTACAGGGAGGTACAGTTTCTAAGCCAAGGAGAGAGAAAGGTTTATAGAGTTTGAAGGTACATAAAACATGGTTCCTGTTTGGGATCCAGTTGAAGGGTTGGCATATGTGTAGATACATTTTAAAAATTAATGCTGACTAACAGATATGAAGGAAAAAAATCTATTATCTTACTATCCAGTTGTTTCCTTAGGGACAAAAAAAAGGATGGTAGTTCAAGGATAATTAAAGAACAATTCTCACCTTCTGTTAAGACCAGCTTAAGTAAGTTATTGATTTCAGTTTCACCTGGGTACAAGATATTTAAACCAGAGCTGAAATGACAGAAAAGTCAAATGCTTTTAGACAAATATTCTAGAAAACCCAAACTCTATTTAAACTTTTATTTTTATAAACATGCCAGTTTGGTTACATAACACTCTGAGGGACAGTTCATCACTAAAAAGCAGCTGAATCTAAATTCACGTTGTGATATAGTCCACTGATGGTTTCCCTATCTTTCTCTTGTCTGTGAGTTACCAAAATGATAACTTCAATGAGGCCAGATGCAGAACTAGTTAAAGAGAATTGCGCTATAAAAAAATAAATGGAGTCAAACCTGCTATATATGCAGATTTTGCCCTCCAAAATAGCTTTTGAGAAGGGGACTTTCTAATTCTCAGCTTTTCCCAAGAATGGTATTGCAAATAGCACCAGAATTTTTTCTTTTTTTATGAGATTTAACATGTAATAAGTATACATGTTAAATGTTAACCTATGTATATACCCATGAAAGCATCACTACCATCAAGATAGTGAAAGGTAATAACCATCAGCCCCAGAAGCTGTCTTGTGGCACAAGATTTTAATTTTTGCCTTAATGGTCTCAACAAAAAGAGACCCAAAGCATGATCTACTGTGGAAGGAAAAATTGCCCTCACCCTTTGCTCACCCCTGTCACATGGTACTTCCAGACCAAGCACTTAGTTCTCTCTTGGTCACTAAATTATATTTGGTCATAATAAGGCTATAATCCTGGATAAAAGCTCATTGTACTAATGTGTATATTAAATGATAATAGACAATGGTCCATAAACTCTGCCCTCTTGACTAACAAGGTTGTAAGTAGATTTTTAAAAGGTTAACATGTTGAGCACTTAACTTTGTGTCAGGCCTTATCTTATTAAAATCTCCCAAACCTATTTTTATACTCATTTTATAATGGAGGAAACAGAAGACTTAAGGTTATAGCCAGTAAATGGCAGAGCAAAGACTAGAACCCAGGTCTGCCTGTAGCCAAAGCCAGCTTCTTAACCACCCTGCCACACTTTCTCCCAAGTGAGATAAGCATCCACTTATAAACCATCAAAACATCCACTTAAAGGATTTTTTTGTGTCTTTTTTTTTTTAAGATCCAATGATGACGTTAGGTACACAGATGGCGTGGGTCCTCTGGGAGTGGGGCCATAGCCTCTGTCCAGTTGAATTATCCTCTGTTCACGAGGTTCTGATGGATGGATGGGATGGGGGAAGAGATGTCTATGCTACCAGCTGGCCGGGAAGATCATGATGCAATGCAAGGGAAGTATTTTGAAGAGAGCGCTATGGAAATTACTTGCTGATTACCTGATGGCAAGGCAGACTTCCTTCTGAATTTCAAGGCAAATTTGATCTTTTGGTGCCATCAACAGCTGCCAAAGAAGCAATCCTGACCGTCGAATAATGTCTCGATTCCTTTCAGTTTGTGGGCTGAAGAAAAATTTAAATACCACCTACAGAAACATAAAGGGCATATCTAAAAGTGTTCATTCTACTGGGGATAAAATTATCCCTCTGGAGAAAATACATGTAGATATTCTTATGAATAGATTTTTAACCACAATCTTTTCTTCTGGTAGAAATTAGCTGGCTGAAGCCAAGGTACGTGTTTCTTTATTTCTCTAATATCTTATTTATCTCAAAACAGTGTGTTTACCTGAAAGACAACAAGAATGCAGCGTATGATACAGGTGTCTCCATTAACCATGGCCTTCTCCATAATGTCACAAATACTGCTGAGATGGTGAGCTTCGATCGGATGTTGTTTGCCCAGGACACTTGTGATTGGAAGATTTGGGTTGGTAGCAAGAAGACTGAGTTGGTGTATGCACATCGCACCAACGTGGTGCAATAATTGGTTTATAACCTCATTCGTGGTTATAGCCTCTTCTAGAAAATAAAAAGGAAACTCAGTGAGGAAAGACATCTCTGTGGGCAGTCCCCACAGAGCAGTCTTTTGACTTATAAAAGGTGCGTGCGCACGCGCGAGCGCGCACAGACACACACACACACACACACACACACACACACACACACACACACGAAGAGAGTATCTTGGTTCCAGTCGCTTCAGCTACTGTTAGAGAATCTTTCTCCCTGCCAAAGTCCTGGGGTGAAAACACTTGGGAATTTTCTTTTTTTTAGAGCATAAGTAGCTACCACCCTTTCTATATCTTAACAACTGGCTAAATGCTTTGCATGCATTGCCTTACAACATCATTATAAACTTAGACTATTTTAGCCTCATTTTGTAAAGGAGTAAATCAAGAGTCAGGGGGGTTAAGTAACTCACCCTAGGTCACAAAGCTAATGAGTGGTAAAGCTGGGACTTGAATTCTGGCCATCTCAATTCAGAGCCCATGCTGAATCATCCTAGTAAAATCTCTCCATCTTCTATGGCTCCTCTATGGTAGAACTCACCATCTCTCCCTGATTCAGAAATATCTCCTCCCACAACACCTCAACATTTTTACCTATTTAGTCACCACAGCCTAAATAGCCTTTGATCCAACCTTGTGAGGGTTGACAAGCATCTTATATAATAACAAATTCAAGGAATGGAGGTGAAAATTCAAATAGGCAAAGTACCCAAAAAAAAAAAAGATTGCTTTTTTTCTGCTAAAACAGCTGAAATGAACTGCCTAAAAAGAACAGGAAAGCAGGTAATCTTGGAGAGGCAGGCCTGGGTGGGGGAACCTTACAGCTGCAAAAGGGTTGTGGGCACTGGGAACTATGAGAAAAGGACTCAAGGAAACTGAAGAGAAGGTAAACTTTGCTAAAACTAAACTTTCTGATTTCGTGTTAATCCTAACACCAGACTGGGGCCCACTGATTCTGTGTCTTTTGAGTCCCTGATCTTATAACAATAGAATTCAAGTTCATACTATTCGTCTTTACTGAGAATGCTGCGGGCATGTGTTTTCCCCAAGCTCTGCTCCGAATCAAGTCAGCCCCCTCTGGCTGCAAAGATGCTGGTTTACACAATCTGCCCCAACCTGGTGGAATTACTGAGCTGATCAAGCTTGAGGTGGGAGATGGGAGCATCCCAGCTAAGAACACCACAGACTTCCAATGTTCTAACCCAGAGTTCAGGTTTGTTTTTGTTCTTGTTTTTTTAATGGATACCCACTTCTCAATTTGGTGTATGCCTTTGTCAATTTCCAGAGCCTAGAAATAATTGTTTTTGATTCTTTGTCAGTTTTATCATTGCTTTATGGGGGGAGAATTTGCTGAGCTACTCACCCCTCCATACCACTAGAGCTGACTTCAATGCCAGGAGATTTTAAGCACTTATTAACTTAATGTTGCTTCCTGGCAGTGACACCTCCCCACGACAACATGCCTCTCGCTAGGGACCACCTCCATCCCTTTCCAGAAGAGGAGCAGAGGAGACAGGGGCCTGGTGCAGAGCCCAATTCCTCCTTCATGGACGGGAAATGCCCAGAACGCATGAAGTCACCACCTTCTTCAGCCGAGCACAAACGGTGGTTTTGTGTGTTGGCTGCTCCACTGTCCTGTCAGCCAACAGGAGGAAAAGCAGCACTAAAAGCACCCAAATCCAGAGGAGTGGGAAACCACGCCAATAAACACATTTGGGGGAAAATTAACTTAATATTAAGAATCTTAATATTAAGAAATATAAAGATCCTTTATTGATAATTCTATCTAATTATAAGCTTATAAGTAAGTTATCAATATAAACTATTATAAAAGCATATAATCCCATGCCAAGTACAAATAAAGAAGCAATTTTTGTGCCAAAGTTCTGACGAATGCAGAAGAAACGTAATTTTCCTGTAAAAACGTCTATGGACTACCTCAAAAGCTCTATTATTTATAAACTTATTTCCTTAATCATAAACCAATCAGATAGCAAGGATAGGTTTCTAAGTTCCAAGAGGGAAGGCTGTTGACCCATTTTGTTGCCTGGGCCATGTTCTCACTTCCTCATGCTGCTGTACTCTGCTATTTCCTAAGGAAAATCTCTTCCTGTAAAACTGAGCGCACCTCACCTCTGGGCTCGGTGATGATGTGGCTGACTCCGAGTCTCTGGCAGACGTAATGGAAGGCCTGGTTCCCAGGATTACACCACTGATCGATATAGTCATTCGAGCAGGTCCACAGCATGTTGTTTACTGTATCGTAACAGGCACCTATAAAAACAGCATTCTTTATTCAACTGTCATGTCATCCCCTGCTGTATACAACGTTCTCATAAGCACTGCCAAAGAATGGAAAGGCAAGGGTTCTCCCCAATGCTAACAATCCACACCTACTCCCATATATTTACTTGGCAAAGCATTAGACTGGGGCTCAACAAAAAAGCAGGATTCAATTTCTACTTTGCTTAACTCCTATGTGAAAATCGAATAAGTCTCATGGAAGAGACAGCTCTCAGTAACTGACTTATATGTGACCTTTTTAATTCCCAAAAAGACCTAAATGGCTTACATTAAAACCCAGATATAATAGGACTAGTTAACATAATACCCAATAAAAGCCTTAGTAATTAAGCCCAAAACTTAAGATATGAGCTTCCTAGGAGCCAAGGTAAAGAGAAAAATATTACATAATGCTCATTTTCGAACAATAAGAAGTATACCAATTCCTCATAGGAAATAAACCTTTTAATTGCATGAACTTTAAAGAGTTTGTTATAGGCATCATTACACAACCTAATGGACAGTATCGCAACAGAAATTTATGCAGAGGAATTTCACATGGCAATTTCTTATATTAACCCCCATTAAACAGTATTATAAAAAAATCTTTCCTTCAAGGAAACTGGAATACCACAGGAAATTGGCAAGATTTTTGAGAGATACTGCTAAAACTCTGAATTTTCCAAGGAGATGTGGGCATTTAGTTCTTACCCAATCCTGGTACAAGAGCACCACGGCCCAGTGAGCTTCCAGCAGCATCTATGAGATCGGCTCGACTTGTGAACTGACCATCCGAAATATTATACACCAAGCTTGAAGCTAGGACTTCGGAAACAAACATTAAGTTGTTTAATAAGCCTTAAAATGGTGGTCTGTCTACTTTCAAAGTTTAAATTTGAGACTCTTAACCAGACTTTCATAAAAACCACCCTTTTGTTGTCTATTGATGGTAACAATGAGGAGACAGAATACACACATTAAGACCACAAAAAGAAAACTGTGACAAAATATCTTCCTAAATAGTGAACCATATTTTTGAAAGTGGTTTTTAAATGGCCACTTTTGCATAAAGGCTTTTTTCAATATAGATTAGCAAAAGGAGTTATGATCATTAAATCACAAGGTAACATCTGTCCTTCCAGGCAGGGACTCTAAAACTTGGAGACGCTTTGGCCTTTTCCCTTAACTCTGGATAATGTAGTGACGACAAGCATGAGCTCTAGGTGTCTGGGTTTGAATTACAGCTCTACCACTTCTGTGTGATCCTGGGAAATTTACTAAACCTCTCAGTTTCCTCATGTGCAAGTGGAGATAATAAAAGTACCAATCTTATACAGTTCTTGGGAAGAATAAATAAGTTAAAATATGTCCAGGATCTATACCAGCTCATATGCACTAGCTGCTATTGATACTATTTTCTCCCCCGCTTTCAAACATAAAATTCGAGCCCTGTGTCACTTGAGCTTGTTTTTCTTGTTCCCATCACCCTAGGAATCCAGATCCTCATCATGCCTGACATGAGCTATAATCTAAACTGTGCCCTTTGTTTCTGTTCTATTTTCTACTGTTCTGTCCTGCACAGCAACAAAATGGTCTTCCCCAAATCTTTTTCATTGTACCATGCATATGTTCAACATACATATGCCTTTCCCCCCACTTGGCCAGTTATATGAACAACATCCGTTTTTCACAACTGAAACTCAAGAACTCATTTAGTCCCTCCCTTCTACCCCACCCCGCAATGACCCTTTCTTTCTGATTCCACAGCACTATTATCGGCTCCCCACAGTCCAGGCACTGATACACCATCGCATAGCATTTTCCAGTTGCTTCTCACAACTACATCATTTCTCCCAACCTGACTATGAGCTCCTCAAGGCTAGCACCACTTCTTCTTGCTGAGTAGCCCCCACAGTGACCAATGTGGAACAGGACACAGAAGGAATTTCAGTATTTATTGATTTGTTGGTCTAAAATAGACTCCCTGTGTAAGCTATATCCTAGCGAAAAAAATAGCACAGTGAAGACCTCCTTTAATCAAATGGGGCCAATTTCAATTGAGAGAAAAAGCCATGTCAAGGAGACTAAAAAGAGTTTCATAAAACTAACAATAGTCAATAAAAAGACAACCCAATTTTAAAATGTCCAAAGGACTTGAATAGGTATTTCTCCAAAGAAGATATACAAATGGCCAATAAGCACAAGAAAAGATGTTCAACATCATTAGTCATTAGGGAAATAACAAATCAAAACCATAATGAGATACACTTCATACCCACTAGGATGGCTATAATAAAATTTTAAAAAAAAAAAGGAAAATAACGAATGTCGGTAAGGATGTAGGGAAATTGGAGCCATTGCACATTGCTGATGAAATGGAAAATAGTAAAGTCCCCTTGGGAAACAGTTTGGCAGTCCCTCCAAAGGGTAACCATACAGTTAGCATTTAACCCAGAATTCAACTCCAAAGTATAAACCCAAGAGAAATAAAAACATGTCCACACAAAAACCTGTACATGAATGTTAGCATTGCTCAAAATAGCCAGAAAGCATAAACAACCCAAATGTCAACAAAGTTGGCAACAAAATAGAAGAAATGTCAAAAATAAAATTCACTTACTTTTTAAAGACGACAAACCACTTGTTCCACCAAAAAGAGACCGGGTGGCAGAGCTGCCTGATCCCCCCGGAGGTGGGACCAGCATCACCAAGTATGTGCCACAGGTATATATGGGCGTCTTCCGAAGCATTTTTAGAGGTAGCCCACAGCTAGTATTTGCTGATGAAAAGAATGAAAGTGGTGAGTAGAAATATTTAACACACATTAATTTGGTTAGCAAAATAGATCAGAGGATAAGAAGGGGTCTCCAGATTCATACAAGAAAATACTCAGATTCATAAAATAGAACAGGAAGTAACAAGCTAAGGAAAAAATAATGATCTTCTGGCTCCCTGGCCTGGCCTCAAGCCTTCTGAGACTTGTGGAAATAAAACAGTACCCTTCTTAAATTCTCATATAAACTTGTAAGTATTTGACAGTCTCATAATGAATTAATCACAAATGTTTTCTCTTCCTAACATTTCAATATATAAAAGAATTAAAGCATACAATTGCATAAAATTCATTAAACATATTAATCCAGATCCATTTTTCTACCCTTATTTTTTTACTACAGTTGATGATTTGGTATAAATTCATATAGTTGGTATGTAATTTGTAAACTCTTCAAGAATAATGGTTCTTAATCTTTTCTGGGCTATAGATAACCTCAAAAATGTGATGAAAATTATGATGGATACATACGGTATTTAAAACTGTGAGGGAGATTGTTTATCCCACCCAGTTAAGAACTCCTGCTTTAAAAGTACAGAACAGTGTGCTTAGTAGGTGACCTTTTATTAAGAATAGGAGGAAAATAAGAACACAAATTTGTCTTTAATTTTATTTGCCTAAAGAACTCTGTAAAGATTAAAATTAATATAGTTACTTATAGGGGGCAGGTTGGGGGCAAAATATAGAATACATCAAGATTTCTCTACATATAACTTTTTATGTTGTTTTTACTTTTCAAACTCTATAAATGTATCATTCATTCTAAAATATTAAAGTATAAACACTAAATAAAATTCTAGAAAAAGCCATCTCTGCTGTGGGAGGTTTGCCTCTTACTTGCTTGGTCAAGATTGTATTTGGTGAAGACAATGTTAAATATGAGATTTTTACATTTACGAAGCATATGCTAAACATAAAATCAATTAATGAGAAGGTGTTTACAGTTAAAGATAAAGCTGTTTTAAATTATTACAGATTCATGCTAATTCATATCCATAGCCAACAACATGTATTAGCTTGGAATTTTTTTTTAAAAAGGGCAATGATTGGAAAGAGACAAAAAGGTGAATTATGTAAAGAGAAGTGCTTTCATATGGTGCACTGTATGTGATCAATAAAAAGTATTGCCTGGGGAGCATTTGAGGTCTTGCTCCCTGGCATAAGTCGTCAGTCTGGCTCAAGCAGACTTACAAAATTAAAATATATATATATATATATATATATTGCCTGAATCCCACAAGCAGCTCTCACTAATTATACAGCAAGCCAAGAAAAGACATGGAGGAAATTTCATGCATATTACTAAGTGAAAGAAGCTAATCTGAAAACTCTACATAGTGTATGATTCCAACTATATGATATTCTGGAAAAGGAAAAACTATGAAGATAATTAAAGAAATCAGGGGTGGCCAGTATACCATCTGCTGCAGGATATTGATGAGGGAGGCTATGCATGTGCCGGGGCAGGCGGGATATGGGAAATATCAGCCCCTTCCTCTCAAGCTTGCTGTGAACCTAAAACTGCTCTAAAAAATCATCTTAAATTATAGATATCTAGCTGAATGGAGCTATCCAAGCTAACAGGTGGTAAGCGAAGGGCAGCATACCTGCTTGATCCTCCTTCAGTGTGTTGGAAATGGTGGAGCCAGTGAGGGCGGCCAGCGTAGCGGATGGGGAAGCTCTGTAGCGGGAAAGTCTGCTCAGAAGCATCTCATTAATGCTTTTCGCAGACTCACCCTCTTTTCTCATTAGAATTGTGCGTTCCTGAAGTGGACTGGCCACATACACACCATTTTCAACCTAATATTTAAAGAAAAACAGGTCCTTAAATGACATCTGTTTCCATGTAGTTAGCAAATTTCTATTTGAGAATTGCATTATCTAGTTGCGCAAAACCATTTCCAAAAATTGTACCTGAGTAGGGGTAAACCTCAAAACCTAAGTGCTCCACAGAAACTACTGAGAACAAAGGAAAAGCCATGCAAAGTTTGAGAGCTTTCATTCTTTTTTTTTTTTTTGAGAGCTTTCATTCTTCATAATAGCCCAGTTTCTAAAAGTAATGAACTGAGTTTAATAAATTCTACAAAAGATCATAGATTACAATTCCTTATATTGAATTCCTCAGGCAGCTCTTACTAATTACGAGCATCTGAGAGGTACAAGTACACTGAGAAGAAAACAAATCAGTTTTTGATTTACTATTAATATGAAATACAACTAGGAGGGTAATGTCTTCTTGAAATCGAATTAGTGGCTAAAACCCAAACTCTGCATTAACAGCAGTTAACATTAGCCCCAGCTGCTTGGGCACTGGAAGAGCAGTCCTAGAGAAAGGCAGACTTTGTTTGCTAAAAATAAATGCCAACATCAACTGGATCCTTGCTGGTGCTTGGCAGGTCCTCATTCATCACTTGATTATTCCCCGGCAAAATCCCTGGAGTGGTGATTTCAAAATTCCTTTACCAATTTTGAGCTTGACTTTAAGCAGACCACTTGGCAGTCTTTATTGCTAAAAAGATCCAGACCACTTACTGTAAGCTGCTCACACTCATCTCTCTTCTAACTCAAGAATCTTTGTTTTCAGCCTCATTATTGTTCCTTTCCTCTTAATTCAGAGGAAGAAGCACTTCACCTCATGTTATTTAAGGTTAAGTCTTCCACCTCTGCCTCCTCTCTAACTGTTCCCTTAATTCTGTCTGCTCCTTCATTGCTAGTGTCTCCCTATTAACTTACTGGTTTCAAATATTCACAGGTTTCTAGATCTTAAACACAAGCTTGGTGGCCCATGGAAATACCATCCCTTTTCTCCACTTCCATTTGCTGTCCAATTTCTCACATATATCTCCTGCAGCTTCTGCATCCCACACCCTCTTCCAGACCTAGGCTCCTGGATCTGGCTGGAGTCTCAGAAACTGGTGCCACCAATAAAGGTGGCACGGCTGGCCTGCAGCTGTGAGTATAGAGATAAAAGCGAATAGGAGTACAAAGTGGCAAGGCTTATAAGGAGCAAATAAAAAGCAAAGCAATCCAAAGTGAAAATTTGGTAACAGAAGAGGCAAGAGAAAGCAAGCAAACTCAGGAGCGCAGCCAGGAAGGAGCTGTGCAGAGTAGCACCTACTGTGTGCTAGGCAGTGTTCTAGGACCTAGGGACACAGCAGTACACCAAAGAGACCAAAATCCCTACCCTCCTGGAGCTGACATTCTTGGCAAGGGAGACAGTGAAGAAATAAGCAAATAACGGGTAATAATAAGAGCCATGAAGAAAAATAAACCAGGGCAAAAGCTATACAAAGAGACATGATTTTATTTTACATGAAATATTTTATACAGGTTAAAAAAAAATCACTGATGTTTCTGATAAGGTGATATTTGAGCAGAGACCTAAAAAAGTGAGAGAATATGCCATGTGGTTATCTGTAGGGTCCCAGCACAAAGGTCCCTGGATGGGAGCACACTGGGTATTTTGGCATGTCAGCAAGGAGGCCAGTTGTGGCTAGAGTGGCATGAGAGCAGGGAGTGTGGTCGGTGGGGAGAGTGGTAGGTGAAGAGGGGCCCAAATCATGCAGCACCTTTACAGAGGCAGTAAGATTTGAGATACACTTTGAAGGTAGAGCAGGAACATCTGCTGACTGGACATAGAATTTGGGAAGGAAAAAAAGCGGAATCAAGAGTGACACCAAAGGTCTCTGGCCAGCACTGGAAGGTCACAGATGCCATTAACTGAAATGGGAAAACCCATGGGAGGGGCAGGAAAAGTCCTATGGGGTGTCCCACAAGCAAATGAAAACAATTCCAAGAATGTGAGAGTGAAAAACCACATTAAAACTCCTAAAAGGTCAAGTCAAATGAAGAGCTGACCTTGAATTTATTAATGAGGAAGTCCCTGGTGAATTTGAGAAGAGCTGTTTTGGTGGTGTGATAAGGATACAAGACTGAATAAAGTGGGTTCAAGATGGAATAGAGAGGAACGAACATAAAAACAGTAAGAATAACTCTTTGAAGAGCATTGCTGTAAAGGGACACCAGAAATAGGGGAGTGGAGGCGGGTAGGGTCAAGAGAGTTGTTTTTTAAAGACAAGATATCCTCTAACGCAGCAGTCGCCAAACTTCTGGACCTCGTGGACCAGACCACCAGTTGGCGACCACTGCTCTAACATATTTGTATGATGTACTAAATGGTCCATTGAGAGAGGAAAGCTGCTAATATAGGAGGACAAAAGCAGAAAGAATCAGCCTCCCTACCCCAACTTTCAATACACAGCAGGTAGCAAATACAGCCTTTTTTTGTACTAAACAATGTCACTTGGAAATCAATCTACTTCAGTCTATGCAGATCTGCCTCATACTTTTTAATGGCTACATAGTGTTCCATGATGTGAAAGTATCATAGGCAGTAAGCCAGATAGCTATGTTTAGCTTCTTAAGTCAGCATTTTAGAAGCTTCTAAACTAGTGGTAGTTAAAAATTTTTATTTAATGAGGAAAAAATTCAAACATATGCAAAAATAGAGTGTAGTATAATGAACCTCCATATACCCATCATCCAGATTCAACTATAATCTAAATATTGCCACACCTGTTTAACTTATCTGCCTCTTTTGTTGCTCATGCATCTTAAAACATATCCCAGACATCATGTAATTCCACTTCTGAATATTTTACTACACATCTCTCAAAATAGATATTTTCTCATAGAACCACAATACCATTATTATACTTTAAAAATAAATTAAGAGTCCTGGCTGGTGTAGTTCAGTTAGTTGTTTGAGCATCATCCTGTGCACTAAAAGGTCACTAGTTTGATTCCTGGTCAGAGCGCATGCCCAGGTTGTGGGTCAATCCCCAGATGGGGCGTGTATGGGAGGCAACCCAATCAATGTTTCTCTCTTTCCCTCTCCCTTCCTCTTTCTCTAAAATCAATAAAAACATATTTTTTAAAAAATTAAGAATAACCCCATGGTTTCATCGAATACTCAATTTATATTCAAATTCCAAATTGTCTCCAAAGGTGTGTGGTGTTTTGTTTTTTCTTAATTTACAGTTTGTTTGTTTGATTCAGACTCCAAAGATGATTCAAAGGTTGTTCTTTTCATCTACAGCAGGCTTCTTCTTCCCCAACTTTTTATTTCATGCCCCTGGAAGAGGCTATTTTAGTTGCTCTGTTTCCTCCAGGGCAGTTATGGGCTTTTGATTGTATAGCTATACATCTAAAAATATCTTTATGTTGTCTTTACACTTGACTGATACTTTGGTTGTTGACTAATGACTTCTAGGTTGGAAATCAATTTCCCTCAAAATTTTGAAAGCCCTGCTCCATTTTTATATCCAGTAATACTATTGAATAGCATGGTGCTTTTCTAACTCTATATCATTTGTATAAGATTTTATTTTATTTCTGGAAGCCTTGGAATCCTCTCTTTATACTTGATAATCTGAAGTTTCAAGTAAGCACACAAGAGATACTGCCTAGAGCTGAGGAACAAGAAATAAAGGCTTAATTATAAGCTACAAACACAACTGAAAGAGGAATTAAAATGAATGAAATAAAGCCTGGCCGCGTGGCTCAGTGGTTGGGCATCAACCTATGAACCAGGAGGTCATGGTTGGATTCCTGGTCAGGACACATGCTGGGGTTGCTGGTTCAATCACCACTGTTGAGGAGGGGGGGGAGCAGCAAGCAGCCAATCAACGATTCTCTCTCATCATTGATGTTTCTCTCTCTCTCTCCCTCTCCCTTCCTCTCTGAAATCAATAAAAATACATATTTTTTAAAATGAATGAAGTAAACACATTAGAAAGAATAAGGAAAGAGTAAAAACTAAGCCAAAGCCTCATCTATCACAGCAAAAAGAAATCAACATACAATATATGGAGTTCATAGTCAAGAAACAGCAGTGTAAGCCATTTACTTGGAGATACAAAGAACAAAAAACTGAAACCAGCGCTGGCAGGGGATGGGGTAAAGGACTCTCACTTCTCAGTATGAATCTGGATATGCTACCCAAAGTTTTAATCCATGCACACGTACTTCTTTGAATACAATTTTTTCTTTTAATTTAACAAAAGCATGTCAGGGAAAGGGAGAATTCTTCAATGTGTTCCCATTACACTTAGGATAAAAACCTAAGTCCTTTAACCAGCTAGTAAGTCTGTTTAAAAACAAGCAAAATTCTGACAATTTAATTCTGGACACAGGTTCAAGCAGTACAATCTCTAGCAGATCAATGCAAACTTTCACTCTGGCAGAGACATTTGACAAGAAAAGATCATGATTAGAGAATACTGAGAAACTAGTTGGAAAAGAATGTCTGGTGAAAGGCTACTAGATTCCTGACTGACTAACTGTTAGCTGGCAGGATGGATGACTGGTTTCCCAAGTTTTAACCCTATTAAAATTCATTAGAAAATGGCTTCAATGTTTGTTTTATTTTTAGGAATGCTAATTTCTTCCCAGAAGGAGGCTGTAAATCACATCATGAATAAAGGTTTGGTCACAGACCTGGCTTGAGCAATTTTTCCTTTATAAGTCTTTGCAAATACAACCTAGATAAGTACTGTCCAATAGAACTGTCTTCGATGATTGAAATGTTCTATGTCTTCGCTGTTCGATATGGTGACCACTAGCCAGTCACAATGGCTACTGAGTACTATAAATGTGGTTAATGCAACTGAGCAACTAAAGTTTTAAATTTATTTAATTCTGATTAATATAGATTTAAACAGCCAGGTGTGGCTACAGGCTACCACATTGGATAGAGCAGATCTGCCGTGGCCCCCGGCCTCTTCTTGCTCCAAGCTCTCCTCTCTGCAGCCCAGCCACTCTCTCTGCATTCCAGCCACTCTAGCTCACTGTCATTTCCTGAAACATGCATGCTCGCTCCTGCCACAGAACCTTTGCACTTGTGGTCTCCTCTTCCTTGAACGTTCCCTACCCTACTACTGAACTTCTTCATCTGGTTAACTACAACTTTTTCTTCACTGCCTAAAATTATCTTACCTACTTATTTGCTCACTTGTTTATAGTTTTTGTCTTTTTCTTTTCTTTTTTTCTTTCCACCATCACTATCCCAACCCACCCAACCAGCCAGAATACAAGCTCCATTTGAGCAAGGATCCTATCCACCATGCCCAACACTGAATTCCCACCATCCACATAAAACACTGCCTGGCTCTCAGTAGGCAGCCTGTTAATAGCTAATGAATAAATAATTGTCTTCTCACAATTTTAATTGTCATCTTTTTTAGGGACTTTCAAAACCTACCAATAGACCCAATCTTATTATTGCAATTTAGTTCCACATTTCCAACAAGCCCCCTGAGCATTTCTACTTAAAAACTCCACAATTTACACATTAACTACTGTTATCTCCATTCTCTTGCCAAATTGGCCTTCAGAAAGCTAGGCTTTATTTGGCCATACAACTCCAAACAAAGAAACCTTCAAAGATATCCCAGAGAAAAATCAATTTTGAGGCAAGAGTGAACACATTGTACATACTCCAAGTTTCTTAGGTCCTTTGTCATCCAATATGAAAAGAAAGCAAACAGAAATGTCTCTAAACACACAAAGTGAGAAAGTAAAACTTACCACAAGTTCAAAAATGTCCATGAAGACAGAATGTCCCTTAGGTGTTTTCTCATTCAGGCTGGCAGGAGACCAGATCCAATAGAAGTAAGTACCATCTGAAGAAAGGTGCACGGTGCTCATAGTGCTGCCAACAGGGAGATGATTAGCTGGCATTGGTACCATCTGGCATACCTGGACACAAATAGAAGGAAAACTTCATCAGTGTGACATAAATTCTGATTAATTCTATCAGTTCATCATTAATATTATTAATTCCAAGATGAGAATTCAATAAGCTTTCTGGGCAAAATAAACCTGATATTTATCTCTAAGAATAATATATGAAAATTACATGACAAAAACATAAAAGTTCATACAACTAGCCATGCAACAGATAAAAAGATTCTTGAGATTAATTCAAATTACATTTTTAAAAATGTATTTACTAAACACTTTGACTCTTCTATGTGTGTTTTATCAAACATTTATTAAAGACAAAGTTTCAGAAAAATAGTACTTCCTGAAATGTTCTTAGTAAATAAATTTAAGACTATTAATTATATTTAAAATATATGAACTATATCTTATTCATCTTTATGTCCTCAGCACCTAATTCAAATTCTAGCTCAAAGTTATTTAATAAATATGGAAGGAAGAAAAAAAGAAAAAGAAAAAGGAAGGCAAAAGGGAAAGCAGAGAATAGGGAGAAGGGGGAAAGAGAAAAAAATTTTAAAAAAAATGAAGGCACATGCAAGATCCTAACTTAGCACATGAGGGCTATTGAAATTCACCAAGTCCATCAGGAGGAAACAGACAAACACCAATACTCTATATTAGACATGAAGGCATGTATTTCTAATACTACCTAGTAAACATCCTTTGGTTTCAGCATAATGAATAGTTTTGCATCATTTCACATTAAATGTGAAGTTACATACTAATTTTTACTGCCAGAGAAAAGCATTTAATATGAGAGAAAACTAAGAAAACTGCTGACTTGGTTTTTTAAAAATCCAAGAGTAGGAGCCGAACTGAAAATCCCAAAATAAACATAATTAGAGAAGATCAGATGCCTTCAGGGTACAGTAAGAACAATTTTCAGTTGCTCCACCTCTGCGTGAGTCACTAGTTTTCCTAAGATTACTTTTGAACCCTGAACTAATTTCATATGAATTTTTTCCAGATCTGTTTTGTCTACGTCAAAAGTTAAAGTCATTTAATTGCTGTAACCACACTTTGAAACTTATTGAGCCAGAAAATTTAGAAAGTTGACAGCTACTGATTGGCCTAAGCTATCCCCACATTGCTCTGATGCACGTATCTGGTTAGTGACAACACTCCTTTCTTGGACAACATCAGAGTTTTTGCAACAACACAGGGGACACTGACATCACTTCAAATGTGAACCATGTTCCAAGATTTCAAACAAATATAGGAGATATTCTCATCTGTATGCATTAGCGATAAGAAAAGAAGGCAATTGGGCATCTATTTGTTAATGTGTTCACTTTACTCATCTAACAATTATCGAGCACCTACTATGTGCTTTGGAGACACAAAGGTGAACAAGATTCAGTCTCTGTTCTCCAGGAAAGACACAACTGAGTGACAGACAGAGAGATACAACATCCCACTTAAGTTCTAGATGTAATTACTGACAGGGCAACCACTCCACAGATGAGAACTCTAATCATCCAGTTCAATTTTGGTTGAAAGGCAGAAAGTTATAGCATAAAGAACTCAAATTTTAGAGCTGGGAACCATGCATTCAAGTTCTTATGTTGCCATAACTGTATGGCCTTTGGCAAATTACTTAACCTCTGTGAGCTACATTCCTCTGTCTACTCTATATCATAAAAGGCCTGTGGTCGTGACACCGTAACAGCGGAATGACCAAACAACTGGTCACCAGGAGGTGCATGGAGCACCTCTTGTGGGCCAGGACTTGTGGCTTGCTGGGGCTGGGGGGGCTTGCACGGGGCTGGTAGGGCTCCCGCAGCTGGCGCGGTGGAGGCGGGGCCTGCGGCTCATGCAGGGCGGGTCTGGGGTCCACCGGCGCAGCAGGTCTGGGTCTTGCACGATATCACGTGCTGAGCATCTAGTTCAACAATAAACACTTACTGACTGCTTGCAATGTGCTTAGCATCCTTTGCCTTATGTTTATGATGACACTGCCATAATTACACCTCACAAGTGTATGTAAATTGCCTAGATCAGGGCCTGGTACACAGACATTGTACTTTATCATCATCAATCACATGCTAGGCACACATACTACATTCTAGGGGCACAAAGATGAGTAAGACAGGCTCTGGACCTAAAGGTGTGCACGGTCTTGGGGAGGATTAGACACAAGAGCAGGTAATTTCAGTATGATGCAGCAAGTGCTTTGCTAGAGTGCTATTAGAGCAATAAAGATGAGCTCTAAATCCATCTCACACAATCACTCTATCTAAACTCATTTTAAAGCTCCCATTCCCTCAGAAAGGTTGTTTAGAATAAATAGGGAAATGATGTCCCAGAACAGATCTGGCAATAATAAGAAGAAAAAAAAGAAGGAGAAGTAGAAAAAGAACAAGAACAAGGGGGAAGAGGATGAGGAGGAGGAGGAGAAGCAGCAGCTGGTATTTATACCATCTCTGATTCCCTAGAAATTTTTTTTAATGATAAAGAAAAGTTTGTTGCTGGCCTTAGAAACTCTTAGGGAGCACATTCACTCAAACCATGTGAGAAAAATCTTCTAGACACTAGACAAAAAAAACACACACAAAAACAGCCCTAACCGGTTTGGCTCAGTGGATAGAGCATCAGCCTGCGGACTCAAGGGTCCCGGGTTCGATTCTGGTCAAGGGCATGTACCTTGGTTGCGGGCACATCCCCAGTAGGGGGTGTGCAAGAGGCAGCTGATCAATCTTTCTCTCTCATCGATGTTTCTAACTCTCTGTCCCTCTCCCTTCCTCTCTGTAAAAAAATCAATAAAATACATTAAAAAAAAAAACAAAAAACAGAATGCCCGGACGATGACAATTCAAAGGATGCACTCTGGCAGGAAATTACATCAACTGTGTTATTACTTCTGAAGAACTTCCCTTACTGTCTCCAAAATGTAAAGACAATGCCTTGGTTTTCTGTTTACCTGAAGGGTATTCTGGTCAATGACCTGGAAAAGGGAGTGAGGTTTATTATCAAAAGATACAGGCCGGTGGAGAAGACTGCCGCTGCCAAAAGCAACCCATCCCGGTTCCAGCTCCTCGTTCCGGCAGTACACAAAACCTCTGTAAGAAAAGAAAGGTACTTAGGTTGGGTTGCCCAGCTGGGTCTGAAGCCACAACAGACAGAAACATTTTCCTGAATGTTTAATGTTTTAAAAACCTAATGTTTTTAAATGGCTAAGTATGCAAACAATTTGAAGGTGAGTGAATATATTACATTAGCTTTTGGACTGCAAAACTAGGGCAAATATTAACTTTTCACAACAAACTCGCAAAGAGAAAATAAGTTGGGGAAAAGGTCTAATCCTATCCTATCTAATAAAAGAGAAACATGGTAATTAGCGTACAACCGCTACCCTTCCCATTGGCTAATCAGGGCGATATGCAAATTAACTGCCAGCCAAGATGGCGGCCA
>NW_005368420.1:60713-65127 GCF_000412655.1 Myotis brandtii | reverse complement strand
GGGAGCAGGCCTAAGCCAGCAGGTCGTTATCTCCCGAGGGGTCCCAGACTGCGAGAGGGCACAGGCCGGGCTGAGGGACCCCCTCTCCCCCCGAGTGCACAAATTTTTGTGCACCGGGCCTCTAGTCTATATACATAAAACCCTAATATGCAAATAGACTGAACGGCAGAACCACCAAATAACCGGTTGCTATGATGTGCACTGACCACCAGGGGGGTGTGTGTGGAACATGAGGGCGTCCGCAGCAGGCAGCAGAGGGAGGAACATGGTGGGTGTTGGCCATGGCGGGATGGTGGAGCAAGTGAGTGGGGGCGCCAGACCAAGGTGGGGCGCTGGTCACTGTCATCGGGGAAAGCCTCTGGTAGTTACTGAAAATTCTTTGCTCCCGCATGCCGTGGTCCTGCCCAACACTTGCACCCGCTGCCAGCACCAGCCCTGCTTGCACCCGCTGCTGGCGCCCAGTGCCAGTCCCAATTGCTCCGCACCATCAGCAGGTGTGAGTGGCGGCTGCCGGCCCCAATTGCCCCTGAGGGCTTCTCCACCTCCCCCTGCTCCTGAAGGGCGATCAGGGCAGCAGCCGCCACTTGCACCTGCTGACGGCGCCGGTGCTGCTTGCATCTGCTGCTGGCGCCAGCCCCAATCACTCTGTGCTGTCAGCGGGTGCAAGTGGGGCCAGCGCCGTCGGCGCATGGGAGTGGCCGCAGCGGAAGCAGGGCTGTCGGCAGAGAGAGGACTGGGGGCCGCAGCAGGAGGGGCCGGGTGGGGGCGCGGAGGATGGGCCAAGACCCCTGTGCCCACCTCAGCCTCACAGCCCACAGTTCCTTTCAAGGTGCATGAATTCGTGCACTGGGCCCCTAGTTAAATATATAAAAGGATCTCAACAGTGATTTCTTTTGTCAGCAATTCATAGATCTTACATCCTAACTGAAAACCACTGCTAATCCAAGATCAAATCCAAGGACAAAGAAACTAAACTAATGTCCACCTATCAATATGGAGAAGAAACTAATATTATAGTAATTCTAATCATAGAGGAACATCTGGTTAAAACAATGATCCTAGGGCTACCAGACTCTTTAGAGTCAAAACAAAGCTGAAATGCACTAGCAGAATGAGAGGGGTGGGTGACAATAACAGAAAACCAGAATCACATGAATGCGTTCAGACTTATTATTAGTCAGTCTATGGAGAGTCAGCATGCACCCCCATGTTTTCTTCACAGAGGATTACATAAGGAGGAAATGTTCCAGCCAAATAATTCAGCAAATTCCATGCAACTCACCTGAGAGTACCATGTAATCCAGAGCCCAGTTTGCTCACTCCTCTTCCAACTGAGTTAGTAGTATACAGGTAAAGACCGTCTGCAGTGAGACAGCGTCCCAAGTCAGCATCTGAAACATTTTTTATAGGTAAATTTTATAAATGCTTTTCTTTTTCTTTTGTTTTGTCTTTTTGTTAATCCTCACCCGAGGATATTTTTCCGTTGACCTTTTACAGGGAGTGAAAGAGAGAGGGAAAGACAGAGAGAAACATCGATGTGAAGAAACACATCAACTGGTTGCCTCCTGCATGCGCCCTGACCAGGGCTCAGGCCAGGAGGAGCCTGAAACCAAGGTATGTGCCCTTGACCGGAATTGAACCTGGGACCCTTTGGTCCGCAGGCCAACGCTCTCTCCACTGAGTCCAACCAGCTAGGGCTAAATGCTTTTCTAATGAGATTATAAACGTGCTTTTTTCTTTAGAGGAGGCTGAGTGAAAGATAATCTCCCACTTCTAAAGTAAGTGCTTCGATGTGACTTCCAGGGAAGATGGCTAGAACCCCCACAGCAAACATCCAAAATGCATGCAGGGTCAGGGACAAAGATCAGGGAAGGAGGTCAGATAGTTACTAACAGGAAAACCTGGTCCTGCCTGCCAAATGTTTTTTCTTTTTTGGGATAGCAAAAATACTGAGTCCAATTTACACATTCCTAATTCTAATCTGAAATGACTAAGAATATGATATGATTTTGTAGTAAAAAAGGCATGAGCTTTTAAGAGTTCTGGGCACTTATTAGTTGACCTTGGGCCTCTTTGAACTTCAGTTTCTTCATCCATAAAATGAGGATAATGTGTACCTCAAGAATTACTATGAAGGTTAAATGAGATAACACAGGTAAACACCCATATTGCAATCTAGTTCAAAGCCAGTGTTCCATAATGGTATATGATATTATTCTCACATACTAATAATATACATTCAACTAAAATCCGCTTCTTTGGATTTTCCACCCAGAGATCCTAATTTTAATTTCTGGAGCAACACAGCACAAAAGTGCTCTTCTATTTAAAAACAGCAACTATGTTTCCTGTTAGCTACATCTTCCCCTAAGATAAACACTGTATCTCTATATGACAGTAAATGGTTTACTAACTTATAAAGAGAATCTTTAAAAAAGCATATAAGTAAGTCCTTCAGTGTTTATTTTCATAATCATTCCACTCACTATGTGTAAGTGGAGTTTGTCTACTACTTGTCATTTTAGGGGAATCCAATGTCACTGTACTCAAATTAGTACTGAGTATGCTGTTATCTTAAAAATTCGGTATACTAAACCTGAGACAAGTGTAATTTGTACCTAGTGGTTCCTCAAAAAACAAAGAGTTAAAGTGGGTAATTATTTGTAAAACTCCTATTTCATTGGTAAGGTAATGTTTAACGATATAATCACAATAACAAGTACCTATTACAATAACAAACAGGTCTGGGAGAAGGTGGACTCCTGGCAGGCCTGGAACTCCACAGGAGAGCAGCATGGGTGTGCCAGGGTACTGGACAGCATGTCTACCCAGCAAACAGAGGGGCCAAATTCAACGGCAAGTCAGTTAGATGCGGTCAATTAAGAGAGCTTCTGCCATTTTCACTGAGGTCACAGAATAAACTGATATGTAATACTTGTGAAACTGTAAAAACATTTTAATCCAGCCTACTTTGTTTAAAAAAGATACTTAACAATTCATGCTCCCTTGAACAAGCTCATTGTTTTGCTTTTAGGATGAGAGGGTTCATTAACACACACACAATAAATTACTAAAAGAAACAGTATCAGGCAGAAAGACCTGATACTCTATTCACGGACATAAAAATTCAACTTAAGGCTCCCATGCCCAAACTCAAATACCCAGGAACCAATTTAAGTAATGCATGCCTCTTTGGCAGAAGTGTATGGATGATACCTTTTCCTGGCGCTAGTAAAACCTATCCATTTTCTTACCTCACTGAGTATCAGCTTTTATTATACTGTGACCGATAAAGCAGACAATGAACACACTGTATAGGAATCCTGAGCTCTTTAATTAAAAGGAACACAGACTTATATCTAAACTGTTTGCCACAATTATCTTAAACCATTCTTTTCACATCTTAATTTCAATCAGAGGACCAAAACCCTTACATTACCTTTATTTTCAGAACTGGAGCCAGTGTTGCTATCTGGTGCAGGCAACATGTCTTCATATCCCCATGACACTATGTGTTTGCCACCAAGCAAACAGGAGGGGGATCCAGGCCCCCCTTCCAAAAGCAACAGCCTAAAAAGGGAAATGGAGAATCACAAACACACCAAAACTATCCATTTTGGCAAGAAAATAAAAAAGATACTTAATCTCAAAAAGCAGAAAACTATAACAGATTTACAAAGACACTATACATCTGAAACGAAATTCACAATATATTTTTATATTTAAAATTTACAAAGCAGTGCTTTTAGAAATGTTATGATAAAATTACAGCTGTGTGTAAAATGTATATATGTTATATATATATGAGAGAGAAAGAAAGAGAGAGAGAGAGAGAGAGAGAGAGAGAGAGGCAGGCAGATGTGAATTGGGAAACACATATACCAAAGCATTAGGAGTGGTTATCTTGGGTAATAAGATTATGAATGAGCCCTAGCTGGTTTGGCTCAGTGGACAGAGTGTCGGCCTATAGACTGAAGGGTCCTGGGTTCAATTCCAGTCAAGGGCACATGTCTGGGTTTCGGGCTTGATCCCCAGTAGGGGGCATGCAGGAGGCAGCTGATCAGTGATTCTCTCTCACCATTGATGTTTCTGTCTCTCTCTCCCTCTCCCTTCATCTCTGAAATCAATAAAAAGTGTGTGTATGTATATATATATATACATATACAGTATATATACGTATATATTTTTTAAAAGATAATGAATGATTTTATCTTTCTTCTCTACACCTTAACATATCATCTCAAAATCTACAATAAGAATTAATTACAAGCTACTGCAGTTTTTTTAAAGCCCACATAAAATGAAAAATAACATGCCCTAGATGGTTTGGCTCAGTGGATAGAGTGTTGGCCTGCGAACTGAAGGGTCCCAGGTTTGATTCCAGTCAAGAGCACATGCCTGGGTTGCAGGCTTG
>NW_005368420.1:59754-60635 GCF_000412655.1 Myotis brandtii | reverse complement strand
TCTCCCTTCCTCTCTGAAATCAATTTAAAAAATATATTTTTAAAAATTTAAATAGCCCTAACCGGTTTGGCTCAGTAGATAGAGCATCGGCCTGTGGACTCAAGGGTCCCAGGATCGATTCCGGTCAAGGGCATGTACCTTGGTTGCGGGCACATCCCCAGTAGGGGGTGTGCAGAAGGCAGCTGATCGATGTTTCTCTCTCAAGGATGTTTCTACCTCTCTATCCCTCTCCCTTCCTCTCTGTAAAAAAATCAATAAAATATATTTTTAAAAAAATTTAAATAACATGCTCTAGGAACACTTTCAAAGATGACAAAATTCTCAAAGAGATAAATATGATAATACTAATGGCCTGGTGCACATATTTGTGCACACTGAAAGGAAATTAAATAGAAGGTGGCTGGCAGGGTGGGACTGGGCGAGAAGGGCCAGACATGCCAGGGAGCCAACCTCCCATGGTCCCTCCCCAGCCAGCTGCACCTGGGGCAGCACTGTGGCTCAAAGGGTGTCTATGGAATGAGCGGGGTCCCTCTGCTGTCAGGTGGGGTCCCTCGGTTTGGCCTGTGGGGATCGGGCCAAAACTGGCTCTCCGACATATCCTGAAGGGTCCCAGAGTGCGGGAGAGCACTCTGCAAAGTTGCTGTCATACAGGGTGTATAATGCAAACATAAGTGTGCAGTAAACCAGATTCCAGGGAATCGCTGCTGCCAAGTCACTGCAGCTCAGCAGCTCCTGCATTGAGTATCTGCCCCCTGGTGGTCAGTGCGCGTCATACCTACTGGCTGGTTGGCTGGATAGACAGTCGCTTAGCCTTTTATATATATAGATACTTATTTAAAAACTAGAGGCCCGGTGCACAAAAATTTGTGCACTCGGGGTGG
>NW_005368420.1:37668-58717 GCF_000412655.1 Myotis brandtii | reverse complement strand
TGTTATCTCCGATAAGGGTTTAATCTCCAACATTTACAGGGAACTTATACAACTTAACAAAAAGAAGATAAACAATCCAATCAAAAAATGGGCAAAGGACCTAGACACTTTTCGAAAGAGGACATACAGAAGGCAAAGAGACATTTGAAAACATGCTCAAAGTCACTAATCATCCGAGAGATGTAAATCAAACGACAATGAGATACCATCTCACACCTGTCAGAATGGCTATCATCAACAAATCAACAAATGACAAGTGCTGGCAAGGATGTGGAGAAAAAGGAAACCTCATGCACTGCTGTTGGGAATACAGACTGGTGCATGAGGTTTGTTCAAAGTATTACAACAATATGGCATTTCCTTAAAAAATTAAAAATGGAACTCCCCTTTGACCCAGTAATCCACTTCTAGGACTATATCCCAAGAAATCAGAAACACCAATCAGAAAGAACATAGGCACCCCTATGTTCATAGCAGCACAATTTACAATAGCTAAGATTTACAATAGCCCATGTGCCCATCGGCAGATGAGTGGATTAAGAAACTGTGGTACATCTGCACAATGGAATACTACACTGCAGTAAAAAAGAAGGAGTTCATACCATTTGCCACAGCATGGGTGGAACTGGAGAGCATTACGCTAAGTGAAATAAGCCAGTTGGAGAAAGATAAATATCATATGATCTCACTCATTTGTGGAATATAATGAACAACAGAAACTGATGAACAAAAACAGATCCAGAGACAGAGAATTATCAATCAGACTGTCAAACCTCAGAGGGAAGGTAGGGGAGGGTGGGGGGAAGGGGGAAAAGATCAACCAAAGGATTTGTATGTATGCATATAAGCCTACCCAATGGACACAGACACCAGGGGGGTGAGGGCATGAGTGAGGGGGTGGGGGGACAATGGGGGCATAAGGACACATATGTAATACCTTAATCAAAAAAGAAATTTAAAAAAAGAAGTGCACATTGGTAGTTATGAAATAGTCATGGGGATGTAAGGTACAACATAAAAAATATAGTCAATAATATTGTAATAACTAAGTATTGTGCCAATCTACTTGGGAGGATAGCTTTGTAAAGTATATGATTGTGTAACCACTATCATATTGTGTCAGACTAAGTTATAATTCAGGACTGTATCACCTAAAACTAACACAAACAAGAACTGAATGTAAACTGTAATGTAAAAATATATGAATTGGACTTGGGCGTGGTGGGATGTGTCCTTGGACTTAGAGAGCGGGATGTCCAGCTTGTGAGTGGGAATCTCCACGTCCAGCACGAATAACGAGCGATTTAAAAATGGGTGAGATTGAACTGATAAGAACAGATACTACACAGCAATAAAACAAAATTTAAAAAGCTAAAAAAAAAAAATGGGTGACATTGAGAAAGGCAAGAAGAGTTTTGTTCAGAAGTGTGCCCAGTGCCATACTATAGAAATGGAAGGTAAGCACAAGACAGGGCCAAATCTCCATGGTCTATTTGGGCGAAAGGATGTAAAAATATATGAATTGGACTTGGGCGTGGTGGGACGTGTCCTTGGACTTAGAGAGCAGGATGTCCAGCTTGCGAGTGGGAATCTCCATGTCCGGCACAAATAACGAGCGATTTAAAAATGGGTGAGATTGAACTGATAAGAACAGATACTACACAGCAATAAAACAAAATTTAAAAAGCTAAAAAAAAAAAATGGGTGACATTGAGAAAGGCAAGAAGAGTTTTGTTCAGAAGTGTGCCCAGTGCCATACTATAGAAATGGAAGGTAAGCACAAGACAGGGCCAAATCTCCATGGTCTATTTGGGCGAAAGGCAGGTCAGGCCCCTGGATTTTCTTACATGGATGCCAACAAGAACAAAGGTATCACCTGGGGAGAGGCTACACTGATGCAATAGTTGGAGAACCCCAAGAAGTACATCCCTGGAACAAAAGTGATCTTCACTGGCATTAAGAAGAGTGCAGGCCCTAACCGGTTTGGCTCAGTGGATAGAGCGTCGGCCTGTGGACTGAAAGGTCCCAGGTTCGATTCCAGTCAAGGGCATGTACCTTGGTTGCAGTCGGCAAAAGACAGGTCAGGCCCCTGGATTTTTCTTACACGGATGCCAACAAGAACAAAGGTGTCACCTGGGATGAGGCTACACTGATCGAGTATTTGGAGAATCCCAAGAAGTACATCTCTGGAACAAAAATGATCTTCACTGGCATTAAGAAGAGTGCAGAAAGGGCAGACTTGATAGCTTATCTCAAAAAAGCTACTAATGAGTAATAGTTGACCACTGCCTTATTTATTACAAATCTCTCATGACATTTTTATGTGTACCATAATTAAATTGATCTCATACACCAGAATTCAGATCATGAATAGCTAATAGAGCATTTCTTTTGGGTAGTCCTGATTTAAATAAGATTGGCTTGTGGTTAAATGATATGGTCAGCTTTTTGAGCTTTAATGGTAATTTTGGTTCAGCAAGCGTTATCACTGTTCTGTCTTCTAAAAATATGATTGGACTTGATTCGTAGTATTCAACTTTTCACAGAGGTGGTGAGTGCCATCTCAAAACCTGTAGGAGACTGGCTTATATTTAGATTTATATGACTGGTTGTATGTTTAAATTCTGAAGAAATCCCTTCACTGTCTCTCAGACCTGCAAGACTTGCTTGTGTTTCAAGTTGTGTTCATTAGCCTGTTAAAAGGCAAGGGCTGCAGGTAAGCTGGCAGTGACCATTTTGTCTTTTTGGTCCCAACTATGCCAATTTAATAAAATTCCCTGTATCTAAACTGTTGCCTTTTACTGAATGCAAGGCATTTTAGTGTGGTTTATGTATAATATCAAATAAAAAGTACTTAACATGTCTACATTTTATAGATGATCTTTAAGGTCAGGTGCTTGACAAGATAAAGCAGCAAACTGTGAATCCTTTAAGTCAGACTAAGTTATAATTCAGGATTGTCTTGAACAGCTATCCATTTACTATATATGTGTGTGATTTTGCCAGCTCATTAGGCTTAAAGTAGAGAATAGATCATCAACACAAAATTGTAAATTATGTCATTATAAGGCTTAAGATAATTAAAAACAAAGCCACAAAAATATATGAATAGTTAAAGAGTCTAGCAATCTACTTATTAAAAGAGACCTTATAAACAATCTCCCTTGTGTAGAAGGAGGGTAAGGATCCAAAGTGACAACTCACCTATACAGCACATCGGCTACAGGCAGGGACCCTAGATCAGTCTGTTTCTGTAATAGATGGACTGTATGGACAAAAGTTTTCAATGATCCCCTAAAAATAAAAGGAGGGAATAGAAAATCATCAAAATTGAAAAGGCAAATAAAAAGGTTGTTAATGTTAATTTTATTAACCAAATGGGAACAGTTCCAAATGTGTCTATCTGCTTATGTCAATCATATGTGTTATACAAAGTATACTTACTTAGTATGTGAGTGGCATGATCTGAACAGTCAATTATAATGTTCCTGCATTTGTAAAGGTAGATAATTTCCCCTAACACAAAAGTTCAAAACGTAAGGCTCAGTACAAAGACCATGTGACTATTATTCTTGGATACTATTTTCATCAAGAAATTTTCTAGTCTAGAGGAGAGATTTCATAGGAGGAGGTTATATTTAAAGTTTAACAGTATTTCCAGAATTAAGTTTTTAATGTCTTTCTTAGGTTCATCCATTTTACATACATCTCATTGAAGCCCATCATATCAAAAAAGGAATATATTTAAATAATTACTACTTTGTACTGAGAGCTTCCCTTGCTGTGACTATAATACTTCAGAGGTCACCACTACCTGATTTCCTTTTGGTTCCCAAGGTTGGAGGCTCTGGGAAGTCCCTAATATGATCAGCAGGATCTAAAAGAAGGTGCTATTAAGAAGCACAAGACTGACTTGGCTAGATCCCAAGTATAAATCACCACAAGAACATTTCCTGATCTAAATGATCGCCTGTATCAGATGGGTGACTTCAGATTGCTGCCTTATTCTCTTAGCCAAGGCTTTAATTGCTAGGTATCACATGCCTAAACCCCAAAGAAATGGAATACCTAAGGCTGGACTGAGTAGGCCTAGAGTCCTCCTCTTAATTGCCCCTTTCACTATCAAAAGAATCCAAACCAAAAACCAGTATATGACAGGGAGGCAGCAGATAGAAAATAAAACCAAAGAATCAAAATACAAGACTAGCCCTAGCCAGTTTGACTCAGTGGACAGAGTGTCGACCTGTGGACTAAAAGGTCCCAGGTTCAATTCTAGTCAAGGACACATGCCCAGGTTGTGGGCTCGATCCCCGGTGGGAGTGTGCGGGAGGCAGCCGATCAATGGTTCTTTCATCATTGATGTTTCTATCTCTCTCCCCCTCTCCTTTCCTCTCTGAAATCAATAAAAATATATTTTTAAAAATTTAAAACAAAAACAAAGACAGGGAGGCAGCAGATCTATAATAATAAAAGCATAATATGCTAATTAGGCTGGATGTCCTTCCGGACCACCTTCCAGACAAAGCCAGGGCTGCGAGGGAAGCACGGGTCCTGGGTGCCAGAGGGAAGCCGTTGCCGGCAGCCGGGGGGAGGAAGGCCTACTCTTGCATGAACTTTGTGCACTGGGCCTCTAATAGAGTATAAAAACACAAGTTGGGAGTCAGGACACATGGCTCTGAAACCTGGCTTTGACTCACTAACTATACCATCTCAGTCCTGTCACCTAACTCCTATGGATTTTTACTGCTTCATCTGTCCAATAGGGCAGGATACCTTCCTGGGGTGCAGTGAGGTTAAAAAAATAAAAGGGCAAAAGCACACTGGAACATTTAAAACCAGCCATAAGGTATTATTTACTTGCTAGACTCAATCAGATTTTAAGAAAAAATTCCTCCCATGGCTCCTAAGCCACTACATTATCTGAAAACCTCATCTCCTGCTCCTCTCCTTCTACCATTGCCTTCCAGCTACCCTGCTCACTTTGCTGTCCCCTCACTCCCTGAAACACAGAAAGAGTATCAGAGTCATGCCACTGCTGCTCCTCTTGCCTGGAACTCTGTCACTGGCTTTGTTGCGTGGCTGACTCTTCCTCATCATGCAGGCTCAGTTCAAATGTCACCTTTCCAGCAGTCCTTCCTGGTATCATTAGCTAATGCTGTCCCCACCTCCACTTAGCCATTCTCTATCAAAACAGCCTGATTTGTTCACTTACAGTGACCATCCCTCTCTGAAATTATCTTATACATGTATTTGTTGCTAGCTGTCTGCCCCTCTCACTCTCATGTAAATCTTGCTAAGAACTTCATAATTCTCCAAGAAGAATTTTCTCACATACTCTTGGCTTTAAAAAAAAAAGAAGAAGAAGAAGAACTCAATCAAAAAAATTTTGAAGAAGAGAGACAAATGTGACTAATCTGTCAGACCCCATGGTCTCTAGCCAACTAGCTTAGAGGAAAGCAAGGGTAGTGAACCTTTTTCTCACAAATGTGTGCCAGTGATCATACAGGCTACTGGGCAGGAGAATGTAGAAATCTTCTCCCAGAAAAGTAACCCCAAGCACTTTTCCTACTGACAGTGGATCAATAACATCAACTTACACACAAAGAACAGCACACTATTAAATCTTGATATATACAGAGAGACCTTTCAATTAAATGATGGAGACAAACATCAGGGTCCAAAAATATAATTTGTAACCAAGTCAGTGTGACTGAGCCCAGGTGAGTAAAAACCCACTCGCCTGCTAATGCATTCCTTCTAAATACACATAAAAAACATTTTTTAAAGCTCCACAAACTTTTAACTGTCCTTCCAGAAGAAACACAGATAGAACACCTTCCACGAACTACCTGATGGGAAACACTAATCATCTCAGGGGTGAGTAGATAATGGCAAGGGTTGATCCTCCATTTCTAGCTGTTTAAGCTGTTATCATGGTATAGCAGAAAGCAAAAACTTGAACTTGGGTTCCAGCTCAGGCTGCTGGTGCCAAGTTTTGGTGAGAAAGCATCTTATGTACTGTCAAGGCCATGAAATTCAATACTGAAGACAGAGGAGGACTTCTGATGCTAAGTCTCCCATCAAATATGCTTGCCCTCTGATTCACTCACCCAACCCAGGCAGCGGCAGCAGTCACAAGGTCACCAAGTGGTACATTTGATTTCCTTACCTGGCACATGCCAAAGCCACCAGGGCAGCAGCAGCATTTTCTTTTTGCTTATGAGGGATGTGTCGGCCTGTGTCAGAAGTTTCCTCTAGCCAAGAGCACAGTAAAGTTTCAATTCCATTGAGACAGTCAGCAGGCTCCTTGGTCAAGCTCAAAGGCTGGCAGTCGCGAAGGCAGTTCAATAGCACCTCAGCAGTAATGTTACAGAGAGAGGGGTCTGTTCTACTCTGAGACTGAATAAGGGGGAAGACCAGCAGGAGCCCCATCCGGGATGTGAAGGGAGCTTGCTCGGGTTGCTGCAACAAGCCCTGGCGTTTGAGCAGGGCCAATGTTTCTTCATCGCCCGAACTTTCCCTTTCATGCTGTTCTTCCAAGGCCAGCTGGCGCTGGGCATTCCACAGTCCTCGCAAGGCATTCAGGCGGTATTCCAGCAGGCGGGCATAGGCATTGCTCTGATTCCCACAGACAGAGCGCAAACGTTCTGCTAATTCCATCGGGTTCTTGGTCTCAAATGTTAAAATCTAAAAAAAGAAACAATAGAGAAAAAGTTATGTACAGCTTTCACCGTTGCTTTCATCTATGGATTGGTTGCCTTCCATATGTGCCCTGACCAGGGATCAAACCTGCAATCTGAGTATATGCCCTGAAACAGGAATGGAACCTGCAACCTTACTGTACGGATGATACCCAACCACCCAGCTAGAGCCATGCAAATAATGATTAAATGTTCTTCACCATCAAGTCATACAAAATTATTTCCCTACCTTTTGTCAAGATTCATCAAACACAAATTACCCTTTTGGTTATTTTTCACCTGGCAATTGATAAAATAACACAAGTTCCTTAAAAAATGATCACTTTTCAAGGGCAATCATATACCTTGAAGCTATAATCATATCCAAGTAAATTAGACTGCCCTTTTTTCCTTTTTTAAAAAAAATATTTTTATTGATTTCAGGGAGGAAGTGAGAGGGAGAGAGAGATAAAAACATCAATGATGACAGAGAACCATTGATTGGCTGCCTCCTGCATGCCCCACACTGGGGATCAAGCCCACAACCCAGGCATGTGCCCTGACCTGGAATTGATCCAAGGTTAACACTCAACCCACTGAGTCACACCGGATGGGCCCTATTTTCTTTTTTCAAAAAATCAGCAATCAGCTTCCACCATGATGATCAACAACCAAAGATTGAGATATATTTGAATGATGTAAAAAAAAAAATCACAACTTTAAATTTTATTACCTTCCCAGTTATGAACATCTAAGCAAATAATCAATGTTGTTGCACCCTAGCCAGCTTGGCTCAGTGGATAAAGTGTCACCCTGCAGACTGAAGGGTCCCAGGTTCGATTCCGGCCAAGGGCACATGCCTGGGTTGCGGGCTCGATCCCCAGTGGGGGCATGCAGGAGGCAGCCGATCAATGGTTCTCTCTCATCATTGATGTTTCTATCTCTCTCTCCTTCTCCCTTCCTCTCTGAAATCAATAAAGAAGTATATTTTTTTAAAAAGAAATGTTGTTGCATTTTTTAAAAAGCTTTCCAACATTGATTATGTGATTTTCATCCAATACAACTCTTTGATATAAAATTTATGTGCTCCATATACATTTTTACTTAAGTTACACTGACATTCTACTTATGTTATATGAAGCAACTACTAAAAAATTCAATACAGGCTTTTATTAGACTCAAGAATCAAAGCACATTAAAAAATACACAGTAACTACAAAAAATAATAATCTTGGAAAATTTCTTAAATCTGAGAGGATATTCTTATATTTTAGTAAGTAACATTACTCCTAGGAATTTCTCACAATGATACATTTAAAGAAAAATATAAAATGCAAGAATGTTTACTGTAGCATTACTTCTAACAAATTATAATAGGAAAACATTTAAAGTGTAACACAGGTGGAATACTAATAGCCACAAGCAACATTATTTCAAAGGATAATTAACTATATGATATTATGTGACAACGGATAAAACATATGATCCAAATTTTCTAAGAAAAAAAGATTAAAAGGAGACACATGAAAACATTTTTAAAAAGTAAAAATAAATAAAAAATAAAAAGAATCAAAGAACAACTTGGTAACATTAAACCCGGCTATTCATTTTTTTATCAATCTCAAACATAAGTGCTTCTGAAATGTGATATTTCCTTGTTCATAAAATAATGTGTATGACAGAAACCATAGCTAACTTCAAATATTAAGAGTAGCTGAAAAAAACTATATAATATACTTCTGCATTTTTCTGATGGTTCTATATTTATAAGTACTTCAGCTTATTTTTAGCATTCCACCTGAAAGACATTCTGAAACAATATGAGTTATAATATAATTAATCAAATATTATATAATACACACACTTAAGTGACTGTTATGTGTATTGATTTAGCAGTACCTAACACACACTCAATGCTTTCAGAAATCCATTAGACTTCTCAGCAATTCAATGGCCTTTTTAGAACACTAAGAACTGTCCACTATGCTGCCATTTTTTAAGAATTTCTAAAGTTTGAAGGTCATGGCCTAAAATCATTTTATAAAGACATCATACCTTAGGGTTTTAGTAAGTCAGCTCTGAAGGATCTATTCTGGTCCTTATGAATATTAAATGATTTGTTCTCATATAAAACCACTGCCCTCAGTAACTGCTCTTGACCAAGAAGATAAAATACCAAAATGTCATTAGAAAATTAATATTCTTTTCTTTAAAAGGGAGAAGAGTCATTTAAGAAAAAGGGAAGATCCCTGTCACCCTTCATCAGAAGGAAGGGTCACTTTGGAGATAATGCTCAAGTCACCCCAATTAAGGAAATAACTTTCAAAGTAACTCATACCCTCACTGTAATTTTATCATACATGACATGTTTTTAAGCTAAGACAACAACAATCACATGGAGAGCTAATAAAAGGTAGGCAAAATATTCTTTCCCAACCAAATCTGAGATATAAGAAGAGCAGAGATAAAATTCCCCCAATAAGGTTAAGTAAAAAGCTAAAAGATATATTAAGCCTACTTCTGAGAGAAATAGAAAGTAATCCCATTTCTAAAAATTTACCCTAAAAAAGGAGACATATATACTACTATTTGTAATACTTTAAATGAGAAAATAAAAATAAATAAATAAATAAAATAAAATTTTACCCTAAAGAAATGTTACAGAAATAAAAAATGTACAAAGATGTTCATTGCAGTCTTATTATAGTGGAAAAAGTAGAAGCAATCTCAATGTCTAAAAGAGAAGTGTTTGATTAAATTATATGTATCACAAGGGAATATTATGCAATAATGAAAAATTTAGCCATACAGCAGCAATAAAAAGCAGTATAAAACTGTATATGCCCTATAATAGGACTATGTAAAACACGCTTGTTCAAGTTTGAAATGTCACTGGTAATTATGGTAATAGAATCATGGCGGTGGGGTTCTCTATTTAAAAAAAAAAAAGAAACAATAGTGATAAGTTAAATAGTTTATATTTTTAAAAAGCAGTAATGGCCCAGGCCTGGCTGGGTAGCTCTGTTGTTTAGAGCATTGTCCCATAATACCCAGGTTGTAGGTTTAATCCCCGGTCAGGGCACATACAAGAATCAACCAATAAATGCATAAAAAAGTGGAACAACAAATCGATGTTTCTCTTTCTTTCTTCTTTCTCAAATCAATTTTCTAAAAAGCAGTCATAACTAGAGCTGATGTTTTTCACAAGCAAACACTATCTTTAAACAACTGGTAATCAGATGGTGCTACAATAGATATATTTGCAGTTTGGGGGACATATCTGACAAAGTATAATCACAAGTACCAAAGAAAATGGTACTTGAATCACTATTTTAAAATATTTTTTTTATTGATTTCATAGAGGAAGAAAGAGAGAGTCAGAAACATCAACGATTAGAGAATCATTGATCAGCTGCCTCCTGTATGTCCCCTACTGGGGATCTAGCCCGAAACCCAGGCATGTGCCCTTGACCGGAATCAAACCCGGGACCCTTCAGTCAGCAGGCTAACACTCTATCCACGGTCACAAACCAGATAGGGTACTTAAATCACTTCTTCGTTCCATCTGTTGTACTTTGGAAGCAGTTTATCTCAACATAGGATTGATTATATTCCTGATTAGAAGAAAAGGCTGGGTAGTGGGTGGGATGGGGAAGACCACCATAAATGGTGGGAACTATCAATGAAAAATAAAACCTCTTACTCTCCAAGAATAAATGACATTTAAATCTCAGTCCCTAGACAGTTTGGCTTGGTGGATAGAGCGTTGGCCTGTGTACTGAAGGGTCCAGGGTTCGATTCTGGCCAAGGGCACACTTCCTCAGGTTGCAGGCTCGATTCCCAGTAGGGGGCGTGTAGGAGGCAGCCAATCAATGATTCTCTCTCATTGATGTTTCTATCTCTCTCTCCCTCTCCCTTCCTCTCTAAAATCAATAAAAATATTTAAATAAATAAATCTCAGGATCACTCAGGCTCCAAATAGATGAATTATATTACTATACTACCTAGTATGGTACATTAACCCATTCAATTAATTATATGAACCTATCAGCATAAAAGGCATTTACACCTGGATTATTTCAAAGCGGACCAACTGGTCAGACTTGCAACCTCAACACAAAACTTTCCAATAAAGGATATAGAATAATGAAACCCTCTCAAACGTTGGAGTGAATTTTTAAACCCTTCTACAGCTTTTCCTAACATTTTTCACATTATATAGATGGTAATCATGGCCAAATTGAATTGCATATGGTAGTTCAAAGAAAATCAGAAAGATCTCATGTGAACCAAGTAAAATCAATTGTGAGTGGAAGGATAGAATTCTATCTCTGATATGAAAGCCTATATCAAGAGTGGATCACTTATCAATTAAATTAGACCCTGAAGTTATATGACCTTATCCAAGCTTGGAAATATATGTTCATTTACATTCTCTTTCAACAACTTTTTTAAAAAGGTCTTTAACTTAACTGATAACCAGAATTAAGTTTCACACTTTAATTCATAAGTTTAAGCCCATAGTTTGATGCCAAAACTAGAAATAGACCCTGATTTGTCACAGATTATTTGGCTCAGCTCTGTCAAACTTTCTCCAAGAAATGGTGATTTTTCCCAGACCTTCCTATAACTGCTATTGATAGCAGGATTGTTAGAACTGTAAGGATTCAACATATAAGAAATCACTATTCAAACTTTTGCATGAAAATTCCATCTTGTCCTGGCCCTTGCCTAACTTTCATCTTTTGTCAGTCTAAATCCTACCTATCTTTCAAAACGCAGCTCTGCCACCTACTTTGAGAAACTCTGATTTCTTCTTTCTCCCTCTTCCTCTTTCCAGAATTAGCTTCTCCATGTTTCCATAGTATCCAGCACATACCTCTTATCAGAAGATCAGCCACAAACTATGGGAAAAAAATGTCTACTGTTTTTAATAAAGGATGTGCATTAAGGAAATGTAGAGAGTAATGTTCAAAATGGCTCTTGAAAGTTGATCCAAGACATCAAAATCTCTTCTCGTTATCAAGTAATTTTTTCACCAACGTAATTCACGGCAGAACCAATACAGATCATCTTCCTATGTTTATAACTAACAGATAAAATTTGGAGAAAGATGTAGAATGAACTCCTCAAAATGGTTTTAATACTATTATAAATGTTATTAGGAGTATTTAAAGAAAAAAGATATTTTCAAAAAACTAACTTTATCTGTTAATTACTTGAATTACATAATTTAACATAAAGACTACCATGGTGTGATATATTCAAATACTTAGCATAAACATGTTTTAGTAAGAAAATCACTGTTGACCGTTTTTAAATAAAAATGTAAAAAATTAAAGAAATTATACAAGTCCGATATGTATAAACCACACTCTACTATAATGGTGTTTATTTACAGTGTGCCCCCCCCCTTTTAACTGTGAGTCCTAAAAGGGGAAAACCATATCTTATTCATATTTGTATCAGCATAGAGTCTGGCCACATAAATGTTTGATAAATTAATGAGAAGATACATTCCAAGAGTAATTATCTTAGGACGTACAGCTGGTTCCCACTGTATATCTGAATAACACTCCCTCACTTGGATTGATTATACTTCTGCATTCTGGAGCAATGGAAAAATACTATTCTCTTCCACATAAAAGCCTTTTAATTCCATGAGGAAAACACATGCGATAGAAGAAGGGGACACCAGAAAATGAGTTAGTTCTCAGACAGTTGTTCTCAGCCTGGCTGAATATTAGAACTGCTTTGAGAGTTTTTTCATAATACTAATGGGGGCTGGGCGGATGAGTAAAAAGGAGGAGGGTTTAAGAAGTACAAATCGCCTGTTATAAAAACAGTCATGGGGGTGTAACATACAGCACAGGGAATATAGTTCAATGATATAGTAATAACTATGTAGGATGTCAAATGGATACTGGACTTCTCAGGGTGAGCCTTCATAGGTCTATAAATGTTTAATCACTATGTTGTACACCCTAAACTAATGTAATACTGTATGTCAATTGTAATAAAAAAACAACAAACAGTACTAATTGAGTGGGCCCCCTCCTAGTCTGATTATCTGGGGAAGGGACCTAGACTTTTTTCTTCCTTCCTTCCTTCCTTCCTTCCTTCCTTCCTTCCTTCCTTCCTTCCTTCCTTCCTCCCTCCCTCCCTCCCTCCCTCCCTCCCTCCCTTCCTTTTTTTAACTTCAGAGGTGAAAGCAGTGTGCAGCCAAGATTGCAAACCATTGAGTTAGGGAGACTAGGTGAAGCCCAGCCTCTGCAAATAACTGTTTCCCGGAGACATTTTACTTAAATCCTCTGTCTGTATTTCTACATCTGTAAAATGAGGGTAACACCTGTTTCTATTTTACATCATTGTTAAGATCAAAGGAAATAGTGTACAAGGAGTGCTCTGAAAAAGTGGAAACCGCTAAACGATTGTTAGAACATTACAGATACTTCCTTATTTTAGAGCGATTACCACCAAGAAAGGAATTTTTCTGGATAACCCTACAAGAAGGAAGACTTGACTAGATAAAAGCTGAAGGGTTGAGGGTTCGGTAAAGGAGATTTGAATTTAACACATGCTTCTTTTGAGCCAACACTGTTTAAAAGATGCTAATGCAATCTTAAAATGCATTAGTAGAATTCCAGTGTCTGTAGCAAGGGAGGTAATAATCCCATTTATATTCTGCAATGGTCAAACTATAATAGTTTGAACTGGAATATCCTGTTCAGTCCAGAGTACCTCATTTTAAGATGTCATTAAGAGACTAGAGTGTGTCCAGGAGAGGATGATTTGACTAACTGGTAATCGTGTCACATTAGAAACGGTTAAGAAACTGAGGATGTGTGGCCCAGAAAAGAGATGAGTGGGAAGAGGGACTGCCTTCATAAGACTGAAGGGCTGCTACGGGGAAAAGGATGACATTATTGCGCCAGAAGAAGCAGAAATAGGACATTACTGGGATGCACAGCACAATAGGGAACTTTGATGAAAATTCAGTATTTATCAGAATTCCTGGATGTATTTATTTAAAAAAAAATAAAAAAGATTCTTGATGCCTGGCTGGCTTGGCTCAGTGGTTGAGCATCAACCTATGAACCAGGAGGTCATGGTTTGATTCCTGGTCAGGGCACATGCCTGGGTTGTGGGCTCGATCTCCAATGTGGGGCATGCAGGAGGCAGCCAATCAATGATTCTCTCTCATCACTGATGTTTCTATTTCTCTCTCCCTCTCTCTTCCTGTCTAAAAACAATAAAAATATTTATCTTAAAAAACAACAAAGAAAAGAAAAACAAAATACAGGATAGTGGTTTCTTACATGGAGAGGAGGGTTAAATTATAGAATACACAGAGGGCTTTAAAGGTACTGGTTAAGAATCTATTTATTTCTTAACTGGGTGATGGGATCACAGAGTATGTATACAGGGTGTCCCAAAAAATATATACACACTTTAACAGCTGATAGCTCAATTTTGAAAATGAAATGTATTTTAATAATTACTTTATAATTATTCAAAAGATATACCTTATATATATACACCATATATATATACCTTATATATATGTTTGAATATATTATATATTATTAGTAAAAAATGTTGCAATTCCTATTATTATTCCAGCCCTATAAAGCAGACCAAGATCATTATCTCCAGTGTTGACTAGCACTTAGTGGTTTCTCTAGAGATGGCATCACTGTAAAATGAAAGTATTACCAGTATAAGGTATGAATAGCTCAAGGGCTTCTTATTTTTAGGAACAGCATGAGCTGATGCACAAGCTTAGCTCTCAATGATGCTATAGTTGCATCTGCCTCTGGAAGGAGCTGTTGGTTGTCTAGGGAGACTAAGGTCTAGGTAGAGACTCTTAAAGGTGGCAGGGGTAGGAGGGTGGACAGAGATTGCCTCCCAGAGGATATAACATTTGGTTGTCACAAGTATAGAGGTGCTACTGGTAAAGGTCGGGGATGCCACTAAACATCCTCAATGCACAGGAAGCCCTCACAACCTAAATCACCTGGCTGATATTGAGAAACCCTGCTCTGTGTAACCACTTGGAGAGCATTCAGGAAGCCCATCTGACTTTAATTTGTGATGACCCAATCTCCCATAAGGATAGAGGGAGCCCTAGTTTGCAAAGTTTGTTGATCCTCAGAATTGTGCACAGAAGGGAGTCTAATTATATGCTCAATTAAAATATAAGGTTTTTCTTCTTTTTTTTTAATCCTCACCCAAAAATATTTTTCCATTGAGTGGAAGAAAGAGGAAAAGACAGAGAGAAATATAAATATAAGAGAAACACATCAATTGGTTGCCTCCTGCATGAGCCCCAACCAGGGCCCAGGTCATGGAGGAGCCTGCAACTGAGGTACGTGCCCTTGACCTGAATCAAACCCGCCCTTTGGTGGTCCACAGGCCGACGCTCTATCCACTGAGCCAAACCGGCTAGGGCTAGAATACAAGCTTTAGCCCTGACTGGTTTGGCTCAGTGGATAGGGCGTCGGCCTGCGGACTGAAAGGTCCCAGGTTCAATCCCAGTCAAGGGCATGTACATTGGTTGTGGGCACATCCCCAGTGGGGGGTGTGCAGGAGGCAGCTGATTGATGTTTCTCTCTCATCAATGTTTCTAACTCTCTATCCCTCTCCCTTCCTCTCTGTAAAAAATCAATAAAATATATTTTTTAAAAAAATAGAATAGTTTTATGGATAAGTATTATGTGAAAGAAGGCTTCTGATAGATTGTAACCTCCTTAAAAGTGCAGACTTTGATTCTTCTTTATATCTTCTGCACTGAAAATCTCAGTATGCTTTGAATCGTTGCTCCTGAAAAAAGACACAGAGCACAGCACCTGGCATATAGTGAGCACTCATAACTTCAGTTAATATTACTTGAAAAAAATCTTTTTCAAATTCAAATTCTAGCAATATAGCTTACAACTTTGTCTATTTTCCCCCTAAGGCAGTGGTTCTCAACCTTGGCTGCACATTAGAATCACCTGGGAATCTTTTTAAAATCCTGATTTCTGGGCCTCATCCTCCGGAAATTGTTTCTTTGTTATGGGGTGGGGCCACAACATTAGTAACAAAGAAACAGAATTTCCAGAGGATGAGACCCAGTAATCAGGATTTTAAAAAGATTCCCAGGTGATTCTAATGTGCAGCCAAGGTTGAGAACCACTGCCCTAAGGTATCCCAAGCATCAGAAAACCTGACACAAAATAGATGCTCAATAAATATTTATGAATGAGTAAATGACTAAAAATGCTACCCCATAGTGCACTTGCATGCCTCCCCCCAAAAAACAAAACATAAGAAAGCAATAGGCACAATGAGGCACCACGTCCAAACGCACCCCCAGATCAGCACAACTTCTGCCTGAGACTCCCAACCTCACCTTCTAGACAACATAAACAAGAAAGCTGAAATCAGTATCATTCACACACTGATGATAAGATCGGTGCATTAGTTCTAAACCCACGGCTGGTAACTGTTTGGCTGGGCATGAATATGCACCCAGTGACTATTCAATAAAAATTACTGATCACCGTGGCTGACCCCTAACCACATCTAAGAAACATGAGAAATGCTGCATCTTTCATGTCACTGAATCTTGCCCTTCTCATCAATTCCTACTCACAGCTGTGCCTGACTAATTAAAACTGCCTGGAAACCTCATCTATCACTTTACTGGATATTTCTTCTACTTAATCAAGATTCCACTTTAGAATTCAAATCCATCTGTCTCCCTCAGTCTGCAAAGAACGAATGTTCGGAAAAACTAACCAACTAGCTAAAATTAAATGTACCTTTTCTAGCTAAGACTTAATATGTTGTTGGAGACTGGGAACAAGGAGTGTAACAATGAATCACTAAAAAGAAGATAACATAAAGCTTAACCATGTTAAATATTTAGATATTCAACTCCCACCTTAGAAATCAGGGACAAATCCAGAAATTATTGGCTAAAATGGGTTTATATCGAAAGGCAAAACTTTCTGATTAAATTAACACATGTCAAATATTGCTCACCCAAAGTAATTACACATGACTATCAACCCTAAAGTTTTACTCATCCATTTGTTTCCCTCTCATTTAAACATCAGAAACCTAAACTGGCTCATAACCTATAGCTTCACCTTCAATATCTGAAAAATATAGCATTCATTGCTGAGCTATAGGTCCTGTCTCATGAAAAAAAAAACACAAAAAAACCCCACCTCTGTCCAAAAAACAAATTCCAAAACTAGCTTAACTCAAGAGTTTCAAAAAAGCTCAACATACTACAGGCACACAGGTGCTAATAGAAAGCACAGGAGACTGGAAACAAATCTGGCAGTAGATCTCTGAACTGTCTCGAGTTTTTCCTACTGCATACAAAAGTTTTGTATTAAGGAAAAAATCAAGAACAACACAAAAACAATAAGCAAGCCTCTAAACCTTATCTATAAGCACAAACAAAAACTAATCAAGCAATAAAAGCAACCTTAATAATATAATAAACACAAAGATAAATAGCAAAATAAGCAATTTGAGGACAATTAAGTATTTTACAAAAGAAAATTACTGACTATATATTAATAACATTATAACATTTGTCTACAGAAAGTGGAAGTAATTTCATGAAAAAAGTATAAATAATTTATATTTTTCTTTTCTTTTTTAAATTTTCTCCAGAGAACATGTACGACTTTTGTAAGAAGTTATTTTAGAAAGAATAGAAAGCAAATAGTCTTTCCTACAGGCTCTAAAGCACACAGGAAGTCTGGTAGTGAGGGAACTACATTTACCAAATGTTGATGTGCCAGAAACTATGCTGAAGCTTCCATTTCCATTTTCCTTAATCTTGAAAATCAGAGCATAAGGTAGGTAAGTAGCAGTGTTGTGCTCATCCTTCCTATATAATAAAAGCCTAATATGCAAATCGACCGAACGGTGGAACAACCAGCAGAACCACTGGTCACTATGTGGTGCACTGACCACCAGGGGGCAGACGCTCAATGCAGGACATGCCCCCAGCCCACAGGCCCCAGGCCAGCCAAGGCAGGTGCCAGCGGGGGGGCCCCCCTAACCGCCCCCGCCAGTTGCCCTGCAGAGGGAGGCAACCAGCGGCGGTGGCAGGGGCAGAACCAGGAAGCGGGCAGCGCCAGGGCAGCCAAGGCGGGTACCAGAGGGGGCCCCCCGATCGCCCCACCGGTTGGCCTGCAGATTAGCCCTGATCGCCAGCCAGGCCTAGGGACCCTACCTGTGCACGAATTTTGTGCGCCAGGCCTCTAGTTCTACAATAAGAAAACAGCTGGTTTAGAAAATTAAGCCAATGGCCAAGGTCACATCATTAGTAAATGGTGAACTAGGATTAAAAGGCAATCTCTAGAGCCCAATTCTGAACCACACCAGCAGCGTTTCCCACACATGCTAAGAATCACCTTAGGGCCCAGCTGGCATGGCTCAGTGGTTGAGTGACAACCTACGAACCGGGAGGTCACAGTACATGCCTGGGTTGTGGGATCGAACCCCAGTGAGTGTGGGGTGTGCAGGAGGCAGCCAATCAATGATTCTCTCTCATCATTGATGTTTCTATCTCTCTCTCCCTCTCCCTTCCTCTCTGAAATAAAACATTTTTTTTAAAAAATCACCTTACGCACTAGTTAGAGAAACATACTGTATCCACAAACCCTATACCTTCCATCAGAGGGCGAAGGAATCTGTATAAGTAATAGGCAACCCAGTGATTCTTATCAAGTATGACTTGGAAACCCTGTCCACCCTTCTCTCCATTGCCACCCAAATTTTCGTTTGGGATGAAGCCTATTACTGAATATAAATTGCCCCTTGTTTAAATGACAGGTTCTACATTCTCCAAAAACAAAAAACACACAAAATAAAATCAAAAACAATCTATTGGTTGAAGAGACTCTTGGGTTTCCAGAGAGAGAGAAATGACCACTCCATGAAGCAGGAGCTAAAGCTTTTGTGTTGAGGCTGCCATGTCTCCTGAATTTCTACAGTCTCCATAATTGCTCTGAGAGTTCCTGGCAGCTTATTTCCCCAACCATGAACCCAGAGTCTGGGGAAAGGAGAAGAGAGCAGGGCAATGTGCTCAATGACAGCCACACTCAGTTGCTCTCATTTTTAAAAACAGGAGAAAGGAGACATGGAATTTCCTATTCCTAAATAAGAGCTTTCCTAGGAGAAACAGGTTATCAATTATTTGGATTAGTATTTCATATACACATAAATACAGAAAACAGTGAGGGCTCTAGCCAGTTTGGCTTAGTGGATAGTGTGAGCCTGCAGACTGACAGGTGCGGTTCCATTCCAGTCAAGAGCACATACCAGGCTGAAGCCCGATACCCAGTAGGGGGCGTGCAAGAGGCAGCCGATCAATGATTCTCTCTCATCATTGATGTTTCTCTCTCTCTTTCCCTCTCCCTTCCTCTTTAAAATCAATAAAAACATACAAAAGAAAAAAAAAGTGAGGTCCACAGTAAACTGGAAAATGCATGTCCCTTCTAGAGGCACTCAAATTCAAGTTACTTTTGAAATTTTACATGCCAAACAAAACCTCTCTGTGGGTTGAATTTGACCTCTGACAATAGTTTGCAATCCTGTGGGCCCAAATTTTTTACATATCATTTTTTCATAAACCTATGTATTTATTATATAAAATGTATGTTTATATATTTCATGGGGTGACAAATGTTGAATTTTAAAATCTCTTGCTAATTATCCTATATAATAAAAGCCTAATATACTAAGTGTCCGGTCAGCCGTTCAACCAATCAAAGCGTAATATGCTAATGATATGCTAAGGCCACTCAACCGCTCGCTATGATGTGCACTGACCACCAGGGGGCAGACAGTCGACCAGTTGGTTAGCTTGCTGCTGGAGTCTGCCTGATCCGGGCTGAGTAAGACAGGCCGGACACACCCTGGAGCCCTCCTGCATCCCTCCCCGCCCTGATCATGCACCAGTGGGGTCCCTCAGCTTGGCCTGTGCCCTCTCGCAATCTGGAACCCCTTGGGGGATGTCAGAGAGTCAGTTTCCGCCTGATCCTGCAGAATTCGTGCACCGGGCCTCTAGTACTTCAATAAAGCTAAAAAAAAAAATCTCTGATGCCCACCGGTGCACGAATTCGTGCCCCGGGCCTCTAGTACTTCAATAAAGCTAAAAAAAAAATCTCTGATGAAAAATGAGTTAGCGTTGGAAGTAGTTCCTTTTGAAAAATGAAACTCCAGTATTAGGAATAACCTAGTGATTCAAATACAAATCATGCAAAATGAATTTACCTGCACGTCAGTTACCTACCATTAACCATCAGCTATTAGGAATAATATTGGCCCCCTCATGGACAGAACTTGGAGCTACGGTTCACAAACGTCCTTCTGTTCCACTATAGCTGAGAAACAGCACCTCTCCCCAGTCACTGTGCTCTCCCAATGCAGCAATGCGCGGGGTAGAAGGAGAGGGGGCCCGAGGCAGGTGTTAGGAACTGCTAATTTAGAACATAAGGACAGTATGTTGGCCCAAGCTGTGTTTGCTCTCACGCCAATTGTTTGCCATATGAACTATAAACACATTCCATTTAAATGGATGACGTGTAACAGGACAATAGACAGAACTCCCTGCTTGAGCTTTTTCAGGCTGTTGACCTCATTGGTTCTGCCAACTCCCTGTCCCAGTTGATTATAATCCTCTGGGCAGAAATAGTTCACTTCTTTTTTTAATATATATTTTTATTAATTTCAAAGAGGAAGGGAGAGGAAGAGAGAGATAGAAACATCAATGATGAGAGTGAATCATTGATCGTCTGCCTCCTGCACACCACCTACTGGGGATTGAGCCCAAAACCCTGGCATGTGCCCTTGACCGGAATCCTTCATCCCAGTACCTCCAATCCACAAGCCGACAGACACTCTATCCATTGAGCCAAAACGGCTAGGGCAAAATAGTTCACTTCTTAGCTGAGAAAGGCCATGGCGATAAAAAAGTAAAGCCCAGTGAACATAAAGGTTGAATGTTTTTAAAGGCCAAGCATTCAAACTGCAGGTGGAAAAACTTTATTTATTCAAGTCACTGCAGCACAGAGAAAAGTTCTGATTGCTTTGATATTAAGAAATAAACTAGATTAACACAAGAAGTGTTCTACCAAGGGATGCAATAAGAGGACTATATATTTTATCTGGATGAGCATAATTAATCTTTCTATTTTTGAGAGTAACCTCTAAAGCAAGAGTTAGAGAACGGATCAATATTATGGTTCAGAAAAATAAGTTTCATTATGTAGACTCTAGGACAGTGATGGCGAACCTTTTGAGCTCGGCGTGTCAGCATTTTGAAAAACCCTAACTTAACTCTAGTGCTGTGTCAC
>NW_005368420.1:36594-36870 GCF_000412655.1 Myotis brandtii | reverse complement strand
ATGTTTCTAGCTCTCTATCTCTCTCCCTTCCTCTCTGTAAAAAATCAATAAAATATATTTAAAAAAAAAAGAAAATACCTCCAAATCAACATTTTAAAAAATCTGTTGAAGTGGCATATAGACAAATGGAACAGAAGAGAGACCTCAGAAATCTACCAAAGCCATTACGCTCAATTAATATTTGACAAAGGAGGCAAGAGCATATAATAGAGTCAAGACAGTCTCTTCAATAAATGGTGTTGGGAAAATTGGACAGATACATGCAAAAAAATGAAA
>NW_005368420.1:14116-36456 GCF_000412655.1 Myotis brandtii | reverse complement strand
TCAATCGCACTGTACATGCGCGCCCGCACGTGGTATTTTGTGGAAGAGTCACACTCAAGGGGCCAAAGAGCCACATGTGGCTCACCAGCCGCAGTTTGCTGACCACTGTCCTAGGGCAAAGGAAACTAAGGAGAAAATAAACAAATGGGACTACATCAAAGTAAAAAGCTTCTGCACAGCAAAAGAAACCATCAACAAAACAACAAGAAAGCCCTGTTTGGGAGAACATATTTGGCAATGATACATCTGATAATGGGTTAATATCCAAAAAATATAAGGAACTCACACAACTTAACAAAAGGAAGACAAACAATCCAATTAAAAAATGGGCAAAGGACCTAAATAGACACTTCTCCAAAGTGGACAGACAGATGGCCAAGAGACAAAAAAAATGCTCAAAGTCACTGATCATCAGAAAGATGCAAATAAAAATGACAATGAGGTGTCACCTCACACCTGTCAGAATGGCTACCATCAACAAATCAACAAATGACAAGTGCTGGCGAGGATGTGGAGAAAAGGGATCCCTAGTACACTGCTGGTAGGAATGCAGACTGGTGCAGCCATTATGGAAAACAGTATGTTGTAACCTCAAAATTTTAAATATGGAACTGCCATTTGATCCAGTGATCCCACTTCTAGGAATATATCCTCAGAAACCTGAAACACCAATCAGAAAGAATGTATGCACCCTTATGTTCATAGCAGCACAATTTACAAGAGCTGAGATCTGGAAACAGCCCAAGTGCCCATCAGTAGATGAGTGGATAAAAAAAGCTGTGGAACATTTACACCACGGAATACTATGCAGCAGTAAAAAAGAATCTCTTACCCTTTGAGACAGCATGGAGGGACCTAGAGAGTATCATGCTAAGTGAAATAAGTCAGTCAGAGAAAGAGACAAGTATTACTTGAGCTCACTTATATGTAGAATCTAAGTAACAAAATAAACTGATGAACAGAGTGGATCCAGAGACATGGAAGTACAGAAAAGACTGTGGAATCTTGGAGGGAAGGCAGCAGAAGGTGGGTGGCTGGGAGGTAATCAACCAAAGACCTTATATGCATATATCCATAACCCATGGACAGACAATAGGGTGGTGAAGGCCCGGTTTTTTGGATCAATGGGGGAAAAAGGAGGACATGTGTAATACTTTCAACAATAAAGAATATTTTTTAAAATAGATCCCAAAACAAATAAATCTGTTGAAGTGATATTTCCATGTTAAGTTATTCTCCAGTGAAGAGTCAAATTGGCAAAGATAAGCCATGCTTCTTGGGAAAGATGAAATCAAAGGTAACATCTAATTTTACTTCTCTCTGGTTATACGAATCTCAACTTATCCATGCTGAGAACAGGGGGCAAAAGAAACTGTTCCAGAATTCAGCTGTGGTAGTATAAACATGGTGGTCAACAGGAAATAAGTATTGTTCATCTTAATCTTTTCCTAGAAACAGTACCTGGAGTGTTATGGAGTGAAAAGGAGGAAGCAAGTGTAGAAGGATTTTTCTTTGGCAAGGGCTGAGGGCAAAGGAGAAAAATGAATTTAACAGAAAAAGCCTATTTATTCTAGAAAAGCAATAGAGTATGTTGGGAATACCTCAAATAATTTTAATATTTTTATATTTTTTTATTGATTTCAAAGAGGAAGGGAGAGGGAGAGAGAGATAGAAACACCAATGATGAGAGAGAATCATCGACCGGCGCCTCCTGCACACCCCCTACTGGGGATTGAGCCGGAAACCCAGGCATGTGCCCCGACCGGAATCGAACCTGGGACCTTTCAGTCTGCAGGACAATGCTGTCTGTATCCACTGAGCCAAACCAGCCAGGACAATTTTAATATTTCTGAAAAAAGAATTTTTGGAAAGGCTAATGGCAATAAAAATACAGCACTTTTTATTTGGGTGTCAAATGTTTTTTTTAGACTCAAACTCCAAAATAAACATACCATTCTCACAACAAGCTAACAGGAAGAAAGTAAGAATCATTTTGGAAGAAATAGTGTATGCTGTTAGGGAAAAATTTTATTTTGTGTAACTTTTCATGCTTTGATTTCACTGATTTTGAGAGCAGTACTTCTCCTTCTTAGAGATCTAAAGTGCCTATTTGGTTTTTCTTTATTAAGGATATGAAGTAAAAGAGGCCCTTCCTAATCTCTCAGTATATATATATATTTTTAATATATTTTTATTGATTTCAGAGAGGAAGGGAGAGGGAGAGAGAGATAGAAACATCCATGATGAGAGAGAGAATCTTCATTGATCGGCTGCCTCCTGCACGCCCCACACCCGAGATGGAGCCGCAACCCTAGCATGTGCCCTTAACCAGAATCAAACCCAGACCCTTCAGTCCACAGGTGGACACTCTATCCAGTGAGCCAAACTAGCTAGGGCTCTCAGTATATTTTTATCTAATAAACTTTATGCTTTAGTGCTCTTGGAAGAATTCATTTTTCTAGGCTTCAAAAGAAGCAAACATCTTTAGTGTACCCTCAAGTGAATAAGACTTTATTTCATTAGAAGAAAAAATAATCCAATATAAAAAGCTAATGCTGTCAGCAAGACACACACTCACTTTCATTCTCCACATACTGTCTGCTCTGATTTATGATGCCAATACTTTTGGCTATACGTCACACCACCCTTTGTCCTCCCAAGTATTAGATCTTTCCGTGTGAGGCCTGGATCAACCCTTGGCTAACATGGCAGCTTAGTCAAACTAGAACCAAATACCAAGTTGTGGTTCAATCTACATTAAGGGCTTTTTAGTTTCTCAATTCTGTGTCAGAAATCCAACTGGGTATGAATGGCAGATAAGTCATGACCTTCACTGATCAACCACTTCATTTCCTAGTCTAGCCATCAGTTCAGTTCGGGTAAGGGCTTATTTCTCTATCTTGCAGATCTAAAAGATCTTGAACCCAGCTTTCTGTGAAGATGCATCAAGAGGCAGCTCTTGCTCACCACCCCTGATTTGCTTTATTTGTGTTTACAAAGAATTACAATCTCTCGCTTCTAAAGTAATGTAAGCTTACTGTAAGAGCAGAAGTTGACGGGGCAGGGCTCAACATCAGCTCCGACACACTATCACTTCTCGCCAAATATGCCAGGTGGGGTGTGTTCACAGTCTGCCAGGACGCCGATAAGGGGGCACAGCTGGCCCTCAGAATTCAGCTTAACATCACGAAGGCCTTCTCTAGGTAACCAATTTAATCATCGTTTAATAGTAAAAACCTAGGTGAGTGTTTTAGGAAAGAGGACTACAGAGACAACTCTTGAGATTTCTAGATCTGTCTATAAACCATTCACAGTGGCTGGACAGATTCAAATGAATCTCATCCTTTAATAAACAGAAATTTCATTTCCAGGCAAGAGGGTCAAAGTGAAAGGTTTTAATTTAATGTATTTAGTTGTTTCACCCCTTCCCCACCCGGTTAATAAGTCACAGAAAATCATCACAGTATTTTTACATATTTTTACTTTACGTTGCCTGACTTAAATTGTGCCAATGCAAGAAATGTTTCATTACCAAGGACATCATATGTACCTACTTAGTAACATAGCTTAACAGATAAACTACTGCTCAGTGTGTTTAAGAGACAAAAATTCAAAGCTATGCAATGTCAATCACTAATCTTTTTATTCCTCTGATTTCCTAGTCTTTAAAACAAAAACAGAATGACCCATACCTAGATACCTCTCAGAAATGTGAATAAAGAAGGTACATGCCTAGCGTGCCCGTTCTCTCTCATATGCTGGTGTTTTTGTTCAATTTACAAATATTCAGTAAACAGCCCTAGCTGGTTTGGTTCAGTGGATAGCATTGGCCTGTGGACCGCAGCGTCCCGGTTCAATTCTGGTCAAGGGCACATGTCCGGGTTGCAGGCTTGGTCCCAGTAGGGGGGGTGCAGGAGGCAGCCAATCCATGATTCTCTCTCATCATTGATGTTTCTATCTCTTCTCCCTCTCCCTTCCTCTCTGAAATCAATAAAAATATATTTTTTTAAAAACCCACAAATATTCAGTAAACATACCACACTGTGGATAGTAAGAAGGAGGAGGAGCTCTCATCCTCAAATGCACGTGCAGTTATGGGGAAATTGAGAATTTTTCCCATTTAGAAGCTTTTTGTTTTGTTTTGTTTTTAATTTACAGAATGCCTCACTTTTAAAATATATCGGAGTAAATGCCATAGTTTCAAAATGACTTGGAAACAAGAAAATCATCAATAAACATTAGACATCTATTTAGTTTGGGTCACATTAAGCCCCTTAAAAGTAAAAACATGGAAAAACAAAAAATAACCCAAAACAAGATCTCTAGGTACAACCCTTGCTAGCCTAGGAGTTTAAATTAACTATTTAAACATATTATTCACTATCATCTTCCTAAGTAATGAAAAGCCTAAGACTAGCAGGGCTGGAACAGAAGCATCTAAAGAGAAAACTTACTATGTTATATGCGTGAATTATTGTCACTGAATATTACATTACATAGAAAAGTAAAAGCTTGTAATTATGCTTTTTGGGGGTAGATTTTACTTCATGAAGTTGCTGAGGATTTTTTTTTTTTAGATAGTATAGCACTATACAGTTTCTATACAAACAGAAGCTACACTTAATGGAAAGGCTATATTTGAGCTGGACTTTACTTCATGATTTGTTTCTACTATTTACTTGCATTCATTCAAATGTTAGAGAGAATAACAATGAGAAGCTGATGAAAGGATGAGAGGAAATGGTAAGGACCATCATAAATCTCTGAGCTGCCAAATTATGACTTAGAGCAAGAACACCCATCTCTCCTCCATTACCTGGAAGCAGGTTTATAAAATTCTCCAAACAGGCCTGGCCAGTGTTGCCCAGTGGATGAGCGTCAACCTATGAACCAGGAGGCCACGACTGGATTTTTCCTTCTCAGAGACTGAAACTTCGCTTGTCTTTTGGAGGAAAAGAAACTTGGCTAGAATATGAAAAAGCACATGAAGCACCTACTGACTAGAACCACATCAGTCCGCTATCATAAAGAAGAGAAATACAGCTTTTTTTCATTTAAAAAAAAAAACCACTCTGCTTTTGAAGGATTCTCTAAAACATTGAAAAAAAGCTTTTAGACCATAATAAGGAAAAGCAAAGCTCTTATATAAAGAAAACTCATTTCATGAAGAAACAAACATATAGAAAAAGATTGTCTGAAGCAAATGGAAGACCAGAGGCCTCAGAGCTGGGCAGGAAATGGCATAGCCATGTAACAAAAAATGTCTCGGTTCTATTTAGGCACTTGAAAATACAAGAAGCAAAGGGAAAAGATTTCAACTATCAACCCGAGTTTTAAACACACAGAGCATAACTTTAATTGATCCTCAAAAATCCAACAGCAGAAACTCGATGAGTGAGACCTTGTCTGCAATGAAGGAAACCTCAGAATTTCTACAAGACAGTCAGTTGTTAAAAGGCTGGAAGCATCATGGTTTTCCTTTAGCAAACATTCGTGACAAGGATGAAGTCTTTGTGTTAGCCCGGACCAAAACAGAATGACAACTCCATGGAAACAAACAGGAGGATTTCATAAGAGCTAAGAACCTGACTAGATAGCCCCTGACCAGTATCCACCAATCCCGGGTTAAAACTATGCTGATCTCTCTACCAAAGTTATTTCGACAACTCTAAAGTTCCAAGCACGAGCACACAGCTTCAGGACAGTCAAGGGGCAATTTAAGAACAGGTGAGGAATTCTTACCCGGTACCTTTCTAGGCAAATGGATATTTTGTCAAATTTGTACTATTTCCCTAAACTCTAACCATGCTACTTGAGAGAAAAGGCTCTGAAATTAACCCGCCTACAGACTGTTTTTATCATCTCTTTCATAGAAAAACATTATTATACCATTAAAAAAGTGCCAGTTTCTTGTCTTTCATATTTCCCCAAAGGTGGCTTTTCCTTGAGGTTCAACAACGACTGCTGAACAGAGATAAACTGCGTTATTTTAAGAAACTACAACCAGATCCTTTCATGTGTCAAAGCAAAATCCCAATATAAATTCTAAACTTTAGACTATATCTCCATGTCCTGCCCCCCCTCGGATCCACCTGCTTGCTAATAATATTACAGAAATATAACTTTTTAAATGTGAAGGGTAATTTTAATCCCATCAGCCAACATTTGCCAAAATGCAATATGTGCAAGACAGAATTAATAATGGTTGTTCTTGCCCTGGCTGGTTTGGCTCAGTGGATAGAGCATCGGCCTGCGGACTGAAAGGTCCCAGGTTCGATTCCAGTCAAGGGTATGTACCATGGTTGCAGGCACATCCCCAGTAGGGAGTGTGCAGGAGGCAGCTGATCGATGTTTCTCTCTCATCGATGTTTCTACCTCTCTATCCCTCTCCCTTCCTCTCTGTAAAATATCAATAAAATATATATTTTTTAAAAAATAATGGTTGTTCTTTTTTCTGTTCTTTAGCCTGGCTCCTAAAAGAGACAGAAAGGGGGGGGGGGGGGGAACCAGAGTGTTACTCAAATGCTCCTATTAAAACCAGGGAACAACACCTGAATCTCAAATTATTTTGAGTCATCACTACAAAACTACTCTCCACCATGGTATTTGCTGGTTATTTCAAGTCCTACCTCAGTTTCAAACACTGCAGATATTAAGAATTTGAGCCTATACAAATAAAAATGAGGTTCCAAACAAAGAGAAACGCTGCCCTACCGAACAAATATTTATTCTATATTTAAGTAAGCATAAGATTAAGGATGTTCCAAATGGAATTTTAAAAAATATATAATGTGTCACTCCATTTCATCACATGGGTAAAGATTTCTCCTCTTACATTATGTGTATGGTTATCACAGAGATGGATGGTATCGCCAACAAAAAGCTATGCAGTCAGATTTCTCAACATTCAAATAATTTTTTAAATGTGCCAAAATGAGACCTAATAAGTCCAAGAGATCTCATTTCTAAAGATTCTTGGATTATAAACAGAATGTTGAAAGGTGTGACATTTGTGTCACTTGGCTCAGTCACTGACATTTCTTTATCTTTAAATAGGGAGTGGACATTTCATGATCCTGATTAGTATGCAAAATATGTCCCTCAAACCTGTAAACACCATGGTAAACTAACAGCTTTTGGTCGTCTATATGTATTGTATCATACATAAACTCAACTACATTTTGATTCAATTTAAAAAATCAGGACAAGCCCTGACCGGTTTTGCTCAGTGGATAGAGCGTCGGCCTGCGGACTGAAAGGTCCCAGGTTCGATTCCGGTCAAGGGCATGTACCTTCGTTGCAGGCACATCCCCAGTAGGAGGTGTGCAGGAGGCAGCTGATCGATGTTTCTCTCTCATCGATGTTTCAAACTCTCTATCCCTCTCCCTTCCTCTCTGTAAAAAATCAATAAAATATATTTTTTAAAAAATAAATAAATAAAATAAAAAATCAGGACAAGATGACTCTAATTCCAAAGACTAGCCCAAGATCACTAAAATTATAAGGGTCACTGCATGTGCACTAAATTGCATCAAAATGGGAAGGATAAGTAATATCATTCCTATTCTTTTCAAAAGCTGAATGTCATGATAAAACTGACAAAAGTCCCACTGCTTCTCACTAGATCTTTTCCTTCTCTTAGCCAATAAAATAATATATAAATACTGCCATGATATATTCAAATATTTATGCATATGGCTAACTACCAAGAAGTTTTAAGTTCCTTCAGCTTTGCTGAACTGAGGGTCTAGCAGTGTGTTAAATGGTATAAAGTATCTACATAAATCAGTACAAATGTGCATCCTATGTCTAAATCATAGGCTAGGAAAAAACTGAGCTACTTGTGTTTAAAAACCAGTATGCCAATTTTAATCATGTTATTTCTAGAAAAGGATGTTTCATTCATCTGCTACTCCACCCAAAATAAATGTAGACGTTAAGACACAGGAGCTATTGGTTTTTGAGAGCCTACTATGTGCCAAACACTGTATTAGATATTTTGCATCTGTGCTTCTCAAATTATCTATGGTGAAGAACCAGTTGAGATTCTTTCTGATCCACTGCAGAACAAAACTTTTGTAAAATAGAGTGAAATCAATTATTACAAAAATAAAATGAAGGGCTAGCTGGTTTGGCTCGGTGGATAGAGCGTCGGCCTGTGGACTCAAGGGTCCTGGGTTCGATTCCGGTCAAGGGCACATGCCCAGGTTTCGGGCTCGATCCCCAGTAGGGGGTGTGCAGGAGGCAGCCAATCAATGATTCTCTCTCATCATTGATGTTTCTATCTCTCTCTCCCTCTCCCTTCCTCTCTGATAGCAATAAAAATACATTTAAAAAAATAAAGTGAAAAAAGGACACAAACTATAAGTCCAAAGTTTTATAATTAAGTTCAGCAGGTATAAAATTAGTCTAGCAACTGTGATGAAATTTCTAAATGCTTACTACTCTCCATTTCTGTGCTTATCTTGTCATTACAGGCAACAGACAGTTCGTGGTATATGGAGCCATGCTCTATTTAGTTTACCAAAGTAATTTTAAAAGTCTCCAAATTCTTAGTAGTGACAACAGGCTAAGCCGTGGTCGGCAAACTGCGGCTCGCGAGCCACATGCGGCTCTTTGGCCCCTTGAATGTGGCTCTTCCTAAGCCTTAGGAGTACCCTAATTAAGTTAATAACAATGTACCTACCTATATAGTTTAAGTTTAAAAAATTTGGCTCTCAAAAGAAATTTCAATTGTTGTACTGTTGATATTTGGCTCTGCTGACTAATGAGTTTGCTGACCACTGGAAAGGAACTCAATGTCTTTTTAAAAAATATATTTTTATTGATTTCAGAGAGGAAGGGAGAGGGAGAAAGAGAGAAACATCAATGATGAGAGAGAATCACTGATGGGCTGCCTCCTGCTCACCCACTACTGGGGACCAAGCCCACAACCTGGGCAAGTGCCCTGACCAGGAATCGAACTGTGACTTCCTGGTTCATAGGTCGAAGCTCAACCACTGAGTCACACAAGTTGGGCGGAACTCAGTGCTTTTTGGAAAAAAAAAGCTGGATTGATTACAGATTTAACTTTTCCCATCCAAGTTCACACACCCTCTGAATTCTATCCAGGGAGCCTATGGATCCTTAGTCCGATTCAGAACCTCTGATGGAAAGGAAATGCTGCTTTAAGCTCATCCAAAAAGTGCTTTCTTCAAAGTTCCCCAAATGTATTTTTACCTCTCTACCCATTTTCTTTAATGTTTTTATCATGGACATGGGCAATAGGGCAGTGAAGACCTGGATGGACAGCTAGGGGCTGGGAGGAGAGAGGTAAAGGGTGAAAATAGGAGATATCTATAGTACTATCAACAATAAAAGATACATTTTTAAAATGTTTTTATTTATTTTAGAGAGAGAAAGCAACAGAAAGGGAGAGCGAGAGAAACAGAGAAACATCGACGTGAGAGAAACATCAATGAGTTGCCTCTTGACCCGGGGATTGAACCCACAACCTGGGCATGTGCCCTGACTGGGAATCGAACCATCGACCTTTTGGTGCATGGGATGATGCTCAAAAAACCGAGCCACACTAGGCAAGGTCATTTTGCTCCTTTCTAAATTAAATAAACCAGTTGATGTCTTTCAGCTACACCACACCTAGATGATCAGGAAGGAATCAGTATCATGAAATAAAGAAGGTAATTCTATTATGTACCACTGTTTTGATGAAAATGCATTGACACAAAGTATCCTTTAACATTCTTAATTATTTTATTTCAACAGTAAAGGAAAGCAAACATATCAATAGAGATAGGAGGTCCAGGTTTGCTACAGAGCACAAAGCAAACAGGATCAGATGTGTTACAAATACCAGTACAAGCTAATCGTTAATATTTTGTTGGTGTAAAACCACTATTTGAATGCTACATCTGTAGTTATTAGCATTACTAAACCTATAATTTGCACAAAACAATTTGCAAATGACGAATCTCCTTACTGTTAATCTAACATTGCTATACACTGTGCTATGACCTAGTAATTCAGTCAACTGCGGGTTTCAGCCAAAACACTAGGGATTCAAGTGTGTACTCCAGGTATCCCATTGTGGAACATTAATTATTCCACAATTGTGCTTAATAGCACTTTAGAAACTCAAAGCTCCACACAAATATTCTACATCATCTGGAGAGGAATCATTTAGCACTATAAACATCCCTTTAAATTATAAACTGTCAATAGTACTGGGTTGCAGAAACACACTTTAATAATTACTACAAATTTAAATTTATCAAATTTCATCAAACAAATAACACTCTAAATGCTAAAAATCTTTTAGCCTCCTATAAGCTTAAATTATCTTTAAAACAGATGTTTAAAAAAAGCAGTAATGTGCAGCAAAACAACTATATTATATCCATAAATTACTATACAACCATTAAAAATTGTTTTTAAGTTATTTGACAAAATGGTTCCAATAAGTGATTAAAGAATACAAAACTGCATAGAGCATATAATCCCAATTATATATGAAGAAAATAGAACCTGAAACTAATATAAAATAACTAGAGGCCCAGTGCACGAATTTGTGCATGGGTGGGGTCCGCCCACCCCAACGGGGGCAGATAGGGCCGGGGCAGAGGGGGAGGGGCCGCAGGCTGGCTCTGCCCCCTGGTCAAACTCCCAGTTGAACTCTTGGTCAAGTGGACTATTTGCATATTAGCCTTTTATTATATAGGACTAGTGGCCTGGTGCATGGATTCATGCACATTGAAAGGAAATTAATTAGAAGAAATCCTATATAACAAAAGCCTAATATGCAAATTGTCCCCTTGACCGGGAGTTCATGATAAATGTTTAAACTTATTCTAATATCTCCCTGTATACCACATTAAGAGTAAAAACACTTTCACAGTGCTTGACTAATTTCACTTGTAATGAAGTATTTACAACTTTAACTTTAATGCCACACACTCTTCAAACTCGAGAGAAAGCAACATGTCCATGTCCGAAACGGGTTCAGGTAGGAATATTCCTACTCTGTCTAGAGTTTGTCCTTGTTATTTTTTAATAGTCATTCCAAATGCTGGCATCATGGGAAACTATCTTTGAATTAATTTAAATGGGAGGCCAGTGTCAGACGGGGACAAATCAATTCTTGGAATCAGAACAACCTCTCCTTCTGCAGATCCTGTTAATACTTCGGCTTTGATTATGTTAGGTCGTAATCTTTTGATAATAAATCTAGTACCATTACAAAGACCCCACTTTTTATTATTAAAATTTCTCAGTAGCATGATGATTGCACCTACTTTCAATTTTAATTTATGACACAGCATTCCCGAAGGACTAAATTGCTAGTGTGCGTCATATGTACCGGCCGGTCAGTTGGGTTGGTCACTTAACCTTTTATATATATAGATACTGAATGTCAACTGTCACAATAAAAACATTTTTTAATTTAAAGAGAAAAAATAGTAAAAACTAATTAATATAGTAAGAAAAATAATTAAGTTTTGCATAGTAAAAATTTAAAATGGTTACCCATGACCCAACAATTCTCCTTCACAAGAACTACTCTAGAGCAGCAGTCACCAACCTTTCGGACCTCATGGACCACCAGTGGTCCACGAACCACCAGCTGGCAACTGCTACTCTAGAGAGCCACTCCCGTGAATGCACAAATAGGCATGCAAGGGTATGCACTAAAGAACCATTTCTAACAGTGAAAAACTGAAACCAACCAAGATGTCCTAATCCCTGGAACCTATGGATGTGACTGCAGTGCAATCAAAGAATATTTCTTTTCCCTCTTACACTTTTAGGTATTTTCTCTATTTTCTGCAACATTTATACATTACTTCTTTAAAATCAAAAAAGTTTTGCATAGCCCTGGCCAGTGTGGCTCAGTTGATTGGGCATCATCCTATGTACTGAAGGGTTGCTGGTTCGATTCCCAGTGGGGGCACATGCCCAGGATCCAGGGTCGATGCCCAGGTTCCAGGCTCGATCCCAGGTCAGGGGTGTGCAGAAGGCAGCTGACTGAATCGATGTTGTGCTCACACATCGATGTTTTTCTCTCTCTCCTCCCTTCCTCTCTCACTAAAAATCAATAAAAATATTTTATTTTTAAAATGTCCTTTTTTTCTAAATATATATTTTTTTATTTCAGAGAGGTAGAGAAACATCAATAATGAGAAAGAGCCCTAACAGGTTTGGCTCAGTGGATAGAGCGTCGGCCTGCGGACTGAAGGGTCCCAGGTTCGATTCCGGTCAAGGGCATGTACCTTGGTTGCGGGCATATTCCCAGTAGGGACTGTGCAGGTGGCAGCTGATCAATGTTTCTCTCTCATTGATGTTTCTAACTCTCTATCCCTCTCCCTTCCTCTCTGTAAAAAATCAATAAAATGTATTTTTTAAAAAATAATAATGAGAAAGAATCATTGATTGGCTGCCTCCTACATGCTCATATTGGAGATTGAGCCCACAACCTGGTCATGTGCCCCAACCGGGAATCAACTGTGACCTCCTAATTCACAGGTTGACGCTCAACCACTGAGCCACATCGGCTGGGCTAAATTATTATTATTTTTAAGTTTTGCATAGCATTAAAATACAATCAATTTAATATCAATTATTTTCCATATAGGTCAAAAACACAAAATTACTCCTTATATTGGCATGTAAAAGAGAAGATTTAAGAGGATCTGAGTTGAAATAGTCTGTGTAACAACTGCTGTACTAGAACATTCTGAACACACTCTAGGGGCCAGTGCATCTCTTCCCTGAGTGGGTAGCTCCCTCGCTCTGCGGGCCTCTGGCAGCATCCCCAGACCATCAGAATAAGAAGCTGTTGCTCCCTCCTGTCTATATATGGACATGGTCTGTATTAACTGGATTACTGACCAAAATGAGTATATGCCAGGAGTCCAAGGAGATCACACCACAAGAGAAGTGCTCTGCAGGGATGTGATAACAGCTAGGCAGCAGGAACAGAAAACTCTGGCTCCTTTCGGCTGACCATGGTTCAGCCTGCATTTCCAGGTGCCCAATTACACCCATTGGACTCATTTTTGGATTGCAAGCTACTGGCGTAAACAAATGAGAAATTTAAGCAAATCCATGAATTCTAAAGTTATCTCTATGGGGATTTGAGGAAAAGAGGTTCTATCAAGCAATGTTACTTGGAAGTCTGAACTGGTATGGTCATTTGGAGAGCAATTGGGCAGTATCTATTAAAATTTAAAATGGTCACCCATGACCCAATATTTCTACTTCTCAGGAACTACTCTAGAGAAATACTCCCATGTGTGCACAAACAAGCATTCAAGAATATGCACTAAAGGACCATTTTTAATAGTGAAAAACTGAAACCAACCAAAATACTTGCTATGGTAGTCTGAAGAATCCCTGAAAGATGTTCTAATCCCTGGAGCTCATGGATGTGACTGTAGATGGCAAAGGAGACTTTGCCGATGTGATTAAATTAAAGATCTCGAGATGGAGAAAGCCTGGATTATTGGGCTCTAAATATAATCACAAGGGTCCTTGGGAAAAGGATGTGGGAGGAGTCAGTGAGAGAAGGAATGAGGACAGATCATAAAATAGGGTGATGGATTTTGAAGATGGAGGAAAGAGCCACAAGCCAAGGAATACAGGAGGGCACGAGAGCTGTGAAGAGGCAAGGGAGCAGTTCTCCCCTAGCATCTCCAGGAGGAACCAGATCTGCCAACACCTCACAGGAACGTAATGTGAATCATTGCTGACTTCTGATCTCCAAAAATGTAGAAGAATAAGTTGGTGTTATTTTAAGTCATTAAGTTGTTGATAATTTGCCAGCACAGCAACAGGAAACCAAGACGCCCATCAATAGGACAATGGCTAAATAAACTATGGTATTTCTGGAGTCTTGTGCAACACTTAAAAAATGTGGTAGATCTATACATAAAGACAGAAAAAGCAAAACAGAGCATTGAGTTTTTTAAAGAAGCAAGTTACAGAAAGACAGGTCTAGCATCTCAAAGTGTTATGTATATACACACACATAAACATACATATTCAAAAATAGTCTTGAAGAATATACAAATAATTTTCTCCCTGATTTAACTGGGGTGGGGAATAGATGGAGACCAGGAGTTGGGATGGTAGTCAAAAAGGAACTTCAGTTTCATCTGTTACTTCCATTTTTTTTTAAATGTATTTCTTTATTTATTTCAGAGAGGAAGGGGGAAGGAGAGAGAGATAGAAACATGAGTGATAAGAGAGAATCATTGATAGGCTGCCTCCTGCACGTCCCCTACTGGGGATCGAGCCCGCAACACAGGCATGCGCCCTTGGCCGAAATCGAACCTGGGACCCTTCAGTCCACAGAGCGACGCTCTAGCCACTGAGCCAAGCCGGCCAGGGGTGTTACTTCCATTTTTTAAGAATGTATTCCTGTATTAGTTTCTAAAAATGTAATAGATACATAAGGTATGTTTAAAATGTATGATCAAAGTAAAAGTTTTACAATTTCTTCTGTCTTCTCTCCTTCTAAAATAACTATGCATTTGTCCCATAGTTGATCACCTGCTGTTATTTACATGTCTGCAACTATTAACTAAACAGCTTGCAAAGCAGATCACACTCCTTGTGTTCACCCAACAACCGCCATTGTAAAACAAGATGGGAAGAGGGAGGAGCGGGGAGGAGAAAGCAGAGGGCATTTTCAAGAATTGACAGTTCTTCCATAATTATCACCACAAATACCTTATGACTTGGGAAAGAACAGGTGGATGACAATCTACCCAGTAGTCCTGGCCAACAGGTATTATTTTGTGACAGTCAATATGGAAGCCAAGAAGACAGATAATAATCAAAACTGATTTATTTAGCAAGACCTTAGACATACGATTGGAGGAAAAGTGAAGTGAAGACTATCTATTATCTATCTAGCCATATTGCAAATAAATTGAGAAGGAAGAAAATCCCAGAAGGATCTCTCTCTCGTTCTCTCTCTTTCATACACACACACACACACCACTACCTCCATCACCCACTACTAGAGGAAAAAAAAAGCTGTTGATGGGATCGTTTGCTTTCATATACAATAAGCACTGACTGAAAGAGCATAAACTGACTTTCAGCAACAGAGCACCATATAGAGAATCCACACACTGAGCATACATAATCACATTCCTCCACAGCTAATCCTGACATTAACCCTATTACTATCCACCTCTTAGAGGTGAAGAGGCAGCCTAGCAAATGGTTTTAGATAGAGCCTGCACCCTGGACCAGACTCAGATCTCTTTCAGTCTGTTTTGCTACTAAGAGTATGACCTTTGTCAAATCACTCCACTTCTGTGCCACAGTTTCCTCATTTGTAAAATAAGGATAATAGTACCATCCTCATACTCACAAAGTTTTTGTGAGGACCGAATGAGTTAATGCATGGGAAGTGCTTAGCACCGAGTCTGGCACACAATGTGCTGACACTGTTGTCATGGTCATGGTAGAGACGGTGACAATAATGACAAAGAAGCTGCAGTGGAAGAGGAAACCAAGGATTACTAAAGGTATGGAATTTGCCCAAAGTTACACAGCTAGTGAGGGGCAGAGCTACAATTTCAACCCCAATCTGGCTCTTTAAACCTGACTTTGACCTCCTGACAATACTGCCTCCCACAGTCCTCAGATACTTCATTCTACCTTGACAGCTGGCCAGCCAAGCCTCAGAGCTTTCATTTTTTTAAATATATTTTATTGATTTTTTACAGAGAGGAAGGGAGAGGGATAGAGAGTTAGAAACATCGATGAGAGAGAAACATCTATCAGCTGCCTCCTGCACACCCCCTACTGGGGATGTGCCCGCAACCAAGGTACATGCCCTTGACAGGAATCGAACCTGGGACCCTTGAGTCCGCAGGCTGATGCTCTATCCACTGAGGCAAACCGGTTAGGACAAGCCTCAGAGCTTTCAAACCATTTGCCCAAGCTCACAGAACACTGCACCAAGCATTCAGTGATTCTTATTCCAGTGCTCATTAATTACATGGTAGCCAATTTACTGGTGAACAAAGGTAGTTTATTCATTTATTCACTAACACTTCTAAATCTAGAATTTAGAATTCAATAAAAGTACATAAACACTTTCCAAAGAATTTTGACCAAAGATAAACAGGCTAGCAGTATCCTCCTAGAGAACAGATCAACATTTATAGATCTAAATACTGTCTCAAACATTTCAGTTAAGTATATCTAAGTATTCAAAGCCTTGACTATTTCAGTTGATCAGGTCCAAAACCAAATCTCCTTTCTTTTTTTTCTTTTTTTTAAGGGGAGAATGATGATTTTTATTTTTTTAAATATATTTTGTTGATTTTTTTTACAGAGAGGAAGGGAGAGGGATAGAGAGTTTGAAACATCGATGAGAGAGAAACATCTATCAGCTGCCTCCTGCACACCCCCTACTGGGGATGTGCCCGCAACCAAGGTACATGCTCTTGACCGGACTGGAACCTGGGACCCTTGAGTCCGCAGACTGACGCTCTATCCACTGAGCCAAACCAGTTAGGGCACCAAATCTCCTTTCTTTACATGGCAAAAAACAACAACAAAAAACAAGCAAACAAACAAACAAGAAAAAAACAGAAAGCCCTGCTGAGCCTTTTTTCCTTTCCTAAATATCAGTAAAGCATTCTGGGCCTGTGTGGGTTTTGTTTGTTTTATTGAGGTATAACTGGCATAAAATAAATCGTACACATATAAAGTGTACAATTTGATAAATTTTGACACATGAAACATACAACATGAACCATGAAACCATCACCACAATCAAAATAGGGAACCTACCCATCACCCTGAAAGTCTCCTCATGCTCCTTTGCAATCCCTTCAAAGATCCCTTCCTACCTGCTTCCATCTTCGGTTAACACTGATCAGCTTTCTGTCACTATAGATTAGTTTTCATTTCCTATTATTTCCATATACATGAAATCTTAGTGTTTGACTGGGTTCTTGCACTCACCATAAATCTATGTTGTGAATATCAACAGTTCGTTTCTTTTTATTGCTGAGTGGTACCATATGGATATACCACACTTGTTTATCCACTCACCTTTTGGTGAACAGTTTTGGGCAAACAGAAATAAAGCTGCCATGAACATTCATGTTCAAGTTCTTTAATAGTGTGTGTGGCGGAGGCAGGGGAAGGTGTGCTTATAAACACACACGATGAAAAATGAGAAACACTAACCAAAATGCCTGGGTTCAAAATTAATCTAATTTTTACTATGAGGTAAAGAATATCTTGGTCACATTGAGCAAGTCAATTAGTATATCTGTCAACATCCATATGTATGATGCCTGTCCCCACCTGGAATTTGTAAAGAAAAATGCGATAGAAAGCAGAAACTTTCACAAATGAGCTATTGTGTTGCTTTTCCCTTATAAAGTCTTCATTTAAAAAAGACTAATGTTCTATAAAATATAGTGCAAAATTCAATATTTGAGTGGGCATTTTTGAGCTAGTTATTTTATTTCTTTTAAATTTATATTTATTTCAACACTTAAAAATAATTTCCTACATGCTTTTTGCTTTTGCCAGCAATGTAAAATTAAATACAGGTAACTATTTTTAAGGCCAAGAAAAAAACCTCACTCTTAATTCACACCAAGTAAGCCCAAGTCCTTATCTACCAGGCCCTACCTGATCTGCATCACCGATACCCCATCTCCTATCGCTATCCTCTTCCCTCTGCTTACTGGGCTCGGAGCTCCAAGCTAAGGATGCTAAGGATGCTTCCCTCTCAGGGACTTGGCTTGCTGTCCTGTCTGGAATGAGCTTTCCCCAGTAGCCATATGGCACTCTCTCACTTCCTTCAGGTCCCTGCTCAAATGCCATCCTGGGATTTCCTTTCCTACCCACACTCACTGTAAAACAGCTATACTTTTCTCCACCACACTTATCATTTGACATTTATGTAGAGTATATGTATATTGTATATTTGATTACTTGTTATTGTCTATATCCTCCCACTAAAATAAAAGCATTAGTGTGTGTATGTCTGTTTTTGTTAATCCTCGCCCGAGGATATTTTTCCATTGATTTTTAGGAGTGGACGAGAGAGAGAAAGACAGAGAGAAATATCGATATCAGAGAAACACATCAATTGGTTACCTCCTGCACATGCCCCAACCAGGGCCGGGGAGGAGCCTGCAACCTAGATACATGCCCGTGACTGGACTCGAACCCAGGACCCTTTGGTCCGCAGGCCAATACTCTATCCACTGAGCCAAACCAGCTAGGACTAAGAATTTTTTTATCCCCTGCTATGCCCCCAACACTGCGGAGAGAGGGCCCATCCCACTCCTGAATTCCACAAATACTCATTGAATAAATTTGTTGATTAAACACTATTTGATTTAAAAAACAAAAACAAAAACAAAACACCTTCCTTTAGCTCTGGCCGGTTTGGCTCAGTGGATAGAGTGTGAGCCTGTGGTTTGATTCAGGTCAGGGGCACATGCCTGGGTTGTGGGCTCGATCCCCACAGCCGATCAGTGATTCTCTCTCATCATTGATGCTTCTGTCTCTCTCTCTCCCTCTCCCTTTCTCTGAAATCAATATATATATATATATTTATAATATATATATATTTTTCTAAATTGTGCTTTTGGTGTCCAATCTATGAAATCTTTGCTTAGTCTGACATTTCCAAAGAATTTCTCATATATATATATAAAACAAAACACCTTCCTTTATAATTTACTGGGGAAAAACTCTTAATTCAAATGCTCATCTTTTGCTTAAATTAAAATGCTAAGTTAATGCTGATCTACTTCTCAGGATGGGTTCTTTTTTCATATTGACATTTAACTTTGAGCAGCACTTACAGAGTGAAAAGAACAGTGGAATTCAAAGGCAGGAAAGCAAGGGTCTAATCCTTTGCTCTTCCTTAACTAGCTACACTACAGGGACCAAGTCATAATCTCTCCTAATCTCAGAAAATGAATGAAATTATTGCTAAGGATCTTCTTGCTCTAAAATTCTGCAACTGTATTTCAGCTAGTGCAGTCTTTTCTTTTCTTTTTTTAAATTTTTGTAAGAATTCACTTGAACCCTAACCACTTTGGCTCAGTGGCTAGAGCATTGGGCCTGTGGACTGAAGGGTCCCGGGTTCGATTCCAGTCAAGGGCATGTATGTAGGTTGCAGGCTTAATCCCCGGTCAGGGTGCATGTAGAAGGCAATCAATCAATGTATCTCTCTCACATCGATGTTTCTCTCTTTGTGTCTCTCCCTCTCCCTTCCACTCTCTAAAAATCAATGGAAAAACATCCTCGGGTGAGGATTAACAACAAAAAAAAGAATTTATTTGAGACAGGCTGATGACAACTGCTGGGAAGCAAGATCACAAATGCTTGCTAATGCAGTCTTATACATTAAGGTTCACAACCATAAATTAGTTGGCTTAATTTGAGTCTCACCTCCCAAAATGCAAAATTGTTAACTGAAGGATTCTATAGAACTCTAAAACCCTGGTGAAAATTTGGCCATTGCCCCTGGCTGAGTAGCTCAGTTGGTTAGGGCATCAGTTGTGAGTTCATTCCCCGGTCAAGGCACATACAAGAATCAACCAATGAATGCATCAATAAGTGGGAAAACAAGTCTCTCTCTCTCTCTTTCTCTCTTTCTCTTTCTTTCTCTCCCCTCCCCCTCCTCTCTCTCTAAAATAAATTTTTTTAAAGTGGCTGTTTTTTTTTTTAAAAAAATGGCCATTGTTCACCCAAATGTCCACTGGAAGGAGAGGCATGAAAAAGAGTAATTCATAGGGGTGGTAGCATTTCAAAAGTTAGTTTTTAAAAAGTTGATGGACCTCTAATCTTTCTCAAATGTGAAAAAATAGTATTATCAGAGCCCATTAATGGAGGAGTGCATAAAAAAGTTGAGGTACATACTGTATGTACAATGGACTATTACTTGACCATAAAAAAGAATGAAATCGCCGAAACCGGTTTGGCTCAGTGGATAGAGCGTCGGCCTGCGGACCGAGGGGTCCCGGGTTCGATTCCGGTCAAGGGCATGTGCCTGGGTTGCAGGCACATCCCCAGTGGGAGATGTGCAGGAGGCAGCTGATCGATGTTTCTCTCTCATTGATGTTTCTAACTCTCTATCTCTCTCCCTTCCTCTCTGTAAAAAATCAATAAAATATATTTAAAAAAAAAAAAAAGAATGAAATCTTACCATTTGCAAAAGCATGGATGGTCCAAGAGGTATTATGCTCAGTGAAATAAATCAGACAGAGAAAAATAAATACCATATGATTTCACTTATATGGGGAATCTACAAAACAAAATAGATACTGACTCAGATGCAGAGAACAGACTAAGGGCTGCCAGATGGAAGGGAGGTTTGGGGACTGGGTGAAAAAGGTGAAGAGATTGAGAAATACAAACTGGTAGTTACAAAATAGTCATGGGGCCTGGCCTTTGTGGCTCAGTGGTTGAGGGTCGACCTATGAACCAGGTCCTGATTTGATACCCAGTCAGGGCACATGCCCATATTTGAGGCTCAATCTCCAGTAGGGGGCATGCAGGAGGCAGCCGATCAATGATTCTCTCTCATCATTGATGTTTCTATCTCTCTCCCTCTCCCTCCCTTTCTAAAGTCAATCCTCCTATATAATAAAAGGCTAATATGCAAATCGACCGAACAGTGGAACGACCAGTCGCTATGATGCGCACTGACCACCAGGGGAAAGACGCTCAACACAGGAGCTGCCCCCTGGTAGTCAGTGAGCTCCCACAGAGGGAGCACCACTCAGCCAGAAGCTGGGCTCACAGCTGGCGAGCCTCTCCTGCCTCTGAGGCAGTGCTAAGGACCCCTCAAAGGATGTCCCCTGAGGGGTCCCAGACTGTGAGAGGGCACAGGCTGGGCTGAAGGACCCCCACCCCCCAGTGAACAAATGTCATGCACCAGGCCTCTAGTAAAAATATATTTGTTTTAAAAAATAGTCACAGGGATGTAAATTACAGCATATTATTTGCCTTTTCTGTACAATGGGTGCAATATTTACAATTGTTATAATGAGTAACAACTTGTAGCTACTAGGATCCTTTTGAGAATTTAGTAAGATGAGGCCAGACACAAAGGATACACTTAATCCATATTATCATAATTAACTAATTAAATATGAACACACCCACACAAATACAAACCTATTAGCTACAAAAACATTCTTAGCTACCCACTTCTCCTGATACTATGTAGCCTATATAACGTGTAAAGAAATAAAAAAAAGTTCTTTACAACTGCCAGTCATAAATGTTTATCACCCTTACACATATTGGTTTCTGAGAGGTCAAACCATAAATTTTTTAAGATGTTTTCTCTTCTTTAATCTCTCAGGCCAGAGATGTTCTTTCTTTTTAAAATCATTCTTCTGTGGAAACGGCTGACAAATTCATTCAACACATTTATACAGTAAACATCTTAGGAAAACCAACTTAACAATTGAAGCATTTCTAACTACTACTCTTTTTAATCCTAAAACAATAAATAAATTGCATATATACATTTTTTGGACCTGTGAAGTTAGATTTGTCTCTAAGGAACAAAGAGCATCCACTTCCCATATCTCGTACAACAGAGCCAATTAAATTAAAAGATTCCACCATCACAGCATAGTACCTCTGAGTTTTCAAGCAGATAAGACACTCAGACACACCTTACTTTTTATAGAGCAAGCCCAAATGAGACACAATAAAACTATGATTCAATGGTAGGAATTCCCTAGCAACTCGTATCTTCCTCTGTTTTGGTGGCCAGACTGTAAAATAAATCAATTAAGGGCTCACAATGGGAATGCTGCAGCCTCAGCCTCAAATCCAGACTCAAAAATACAGTGGACCGTTTTCGCATCTCAGGCACGTCCAAAGGAAGGTCTCAGCCAAGGCGATCCGATCACGGCCGTTTCCAGAAAGGGGCAGTAATGGGTCTTCATCCATTTCCATAGATGTTCCTCGTGCCCAAAGCCAAAGGGCATGCAAACCCGAAAAACACAAAAGATTCCTCCGCTCTGCGCCCTACCCCAGAGAGCCTCCTTCGCATAAGAATTTCATGACACCCCGCGCTACCGACACGTCCGCCTGTCATCCCACCAAGTGAGGGGGGGCAGCGTCAGCATCGCCGGCCTCGAAGAAGCGATCCGGCCGCCTTCCCACCTCTGGGAAGTCGATGGCAGTTCCCATCACCCGAGCCTTCGTGGTTTCCTTCTGCCCCCGAAGCAGGAGCTCCGTGGCTGAGACCTGCTTTTGCACCTGCCACGGCACCTACGCCGAGGGCGTCGCGGCGACCCCCGCGCTCAAAGGGCCCTGCGGCC
>NW_005368420.1:13605-13914 GCF_000412655.1 Myotis brandtii | reverse complement strand
GGCGTGACACACAGCTGCCGATTGCCCACGGCGGACCGGCAGCAGCCGCTAACCTCCACCGGGGTAAAAACAATAAAATAAAATAAATAAAATAAAATAAAAATCAACACAGAATTGGGGAAGGAAAGAGGGGTGATGCGTCGTTAAGATGGAAATGTCCCCAAAGCTAGGCAGCCTGGGTGTGCCCGCGAAGTGAGTCCGGGGGTCCGTGGGGGAGGGGAGAGAGGCTGGGGAGGCGGCAGTGGCTCCCCCGGGGCGTGAAGGCCGCGCCGGGTGTCGGTCTAATAAAATGCTGGTGCCGAGACGAAC
>NW_005368420.1:343-12843 GCF_000412655.1 Myotis brandtii | reverse complement strand
CTGGCCCCGCCCACCGCCCTGCAGCCCCGGGAGCCCGGGTCCGGGGCACTTCCACGTCGCCTTTCAATCCATCTGGCTCTCAGACTGACCTCCCGCTCCCCTTCTTGCCCTAGCCATTTGGGGGCGCCCTGGGTCTGCAGTCCACCTGGGGAAGAGGCTTCCGCCTTCTCCCAACTCAGGTGTGCACCCCTCGCTCAGGCTAGAGCCCCCACAGAGCATTTAGGTTCACTCCCTGCTCTCACGTTTAAATGTGATATATGCAAAAAATAGGGCGCAGAGTAGGCGCTGCACACTTGTTCATAAGCCCTCACAGTAGGTGCTTCATATTTACTAAAAAGTCTAGCACTCAAAACTCAATGAAAGCCCTAGCTGGTTTGGCTCAGTGGATACAGCGTTGGCCTGTGGACTGAAGGGTCCTGGCTTCCATTCCATCAGGGGCACATGCCCAGGTTGCAGGCTCGATTCCTAGTGGGGGGCGTGCAGGAGGCAGCTGATGGGTGATTCTCTCTCATCATTGATGTTTCTAACTCTCTCTTCCTCTCTGAAATCAATAAAACTATATTTTAAAAAAACTCAATGAAAATAAAACACCAGTCACAATGCTTGGTGCCCACTGTCTGGCAATAATAAATCCTCCCTGAATGAAAATTCAAACTATTTGTTATATTTCATCAACATTCAATACTGATTGATATAAACCTTAAATATACGCACACCATCCAATCTTTATACAAATATGAAAAAAAAACTATATGTGTCGAGAAAAATGTATGGGAGAATACATACCAAATTGTTAATGTGAGTTGCCAAGCAGAGTAGGACTGGTCTAGAACTTTGAGATGAGAATGTTATCTTTGTATTGTTTTCATGCTTGCAAAAAATAAAGCGCTCCTTTGTATCAAAGGACTTGAAAATGTGTGTCCACCAAAAGCCTGCACATGGATGTTTATAGCAGTTTTATTCATAATTGCCAAAACTTGGAAGTAACCAAGATGTCCTTCAGTAGGTGAACGCATAAACTCTAGTGCATCCAGACACTGGAATATAACTTGATGCTAAAGAAATGGCTATTCAGCCCTGAGAGATGCTGAGGGACCTGAAATCCATATTACTAAGTGAAAGAAGCCCATCTGAAAAGGCTACATATCATATGATTCCAACTACATGACATTCTGGAAAAGGCGACACTATGGAGACAATAAAAGGATCTCTGGTTGCCAGAGGGTAAGGGGAGGGAGTCATAAATAAATAGAATACAGAGGATTTTTAGGGCAGTGAAAATAGACTGTAGATACCATGATGGCATGTCATTTTATATTTGTCCAAACCCATAGAATATACAACAGCAAGAGTGAAACCTAATGGAAACAATGGACTTTGGGTGATGATGTGTCAATGTAGGTTCATTGATTGTAACAAATGTACCATCTGGTGCCATATGTTAATAATGGGGAAGACTATGCATGTGTGGGGGCAGCAGGTGCACAGGAAATATCAGTACCTTCCTCTCAATGGGAACCTAAAACAGCTCTAAAAAATACTTTTAATAAGGAATCTACATATATAAAAGGCTAAAATGATAAGTGTCCATCCGACCATCCGGTAGTTATGACCCAACTAAAAAGAAGAAATGGTGGACCTTGAAAATGACTTCAGGTTTTCTCACTGCGCAGAATATAGTCAAACATTGCTACAGTTAAATATTTTACCCATTGTTCTCCCTGTGTGATCTACAATAATAATCTGTTGTGTTGATATTTACTGCTGTGTTGCTGACAAATACCTGAAAGAGAAGTTGGGGTGCTTCACTGGGCTGGAAAAAGTTTAGCTAAATCAGAAAGCAGGTCTAATTAGGCAAGTTTATTCTACATATATAGAAGGCTAATATCGCTTCTCGGCCTTTTGGCTAAGATCAAGTGTAGAAGGCTAAGTTGACTCCCACATGCAATATATATATAAAGCTCTCGCTGATGCCAATCGCACGCATATGTTTTGATCTGTCATTGTCGATAGTGAATTTGATCGACACTTCTATTATAAAGGCGAATAGTGATATAAAAATATTTCTTCTAATTAATTTCCTTTCAATGTGCACGAATCTGTGCACCGGGTCACTAGTAAATAAATAAACTTGAAGAACATTAAGATGCATACCCTTTGATTCAGCAATTCAACTTTGAGGAAGTTGTCCAAAATAAATAATTCAATCCATAGTTAAGGATATGTATACAGGGATGTACAGCTTAGTATTGTTTATCAGAGGGGAATTATAATCAGTCTAAATGTCCAACAATATGGGATTGGTTAACTATAATAATGGTATATCCATAAGATAGAATATTATGAAGCCGTCAGAATAATGTTTATGAAGAATATTGACACAAGTAAATGTTATGATAGATTGCTAAATGGAAAAAAGTCAGACCAAAGTAGTAAGGAAATTTTGAGATTTAATCGTGTTTATAGTGTGATTGCATTTTTCAAATTACATGCATGTGTGACCATAGGTGTAGAATAAATGTCTGGGAAGGTATCATTCCTGATAACATTTGGGTGAATCTCGGGAGTGCATTTCCAGGTGACTGGGGAATTTGTGGTTTTTACTTTGGAATGTTTCCCAAGTTTCCTTCCTAGAGCATGCATTACTTTTGAAAAAAGCAAAAAATTAAAAAATAAAAGCTTTGGAGCACCTGAATGAGGGTACATCAATTTATTTATCCATCATAACACCCTTCAGAGTATTCATTAATAACCCCATTTTACAAGGAACTGAGGCTCAGAATTAAGTGACTTGCACCCGCTTAGGAATTAGCAGGATGGAGACTTGAACCCCTAGCTAGCTCCATCTGGCACTGCCTCCTCCCAAACAAATAAATCATATACATTGTACTGTTGCAACAAACTCATGTCCCTTACAATTATTGTTAATTTCATTATGTTTATTCCTCAAGCATTTGTTAAGCCACTAGTAGGTGTCAAATCCTGGGAGGTCTATAGAATGGAGATACAATATATCTGAATGTCTGAAATAATATATGAAAAATTGACTCCCTGCTCTCAAAAACCTGGACAGCTAATCTAACATATGCAGAAAATCATGCACAGGGAGATGGCTATTCTTCTCTTAGTCACTCAACAAGTATTTCTTGATTACTGAAATGTGACAGATGTTGTTGTTGGTGTGGGGTTACCGTGCTGAGCAAGGCAGAAAAGTCTTCTCTGAAAGAAGCTGCCCTGGCTGGGTGGCTCTGGGGATTGGAACGTCCTCCTGTACACCAAAAAGTGGTGGGTATGATTTCTGGTCAGGTCACATACCCAGGTTTCGGGTGCGATCCTCAGCCACCCAGGTGCATGTGGGAGGCAACCAATTGGTGTCTTTCCCTGTCATATCAATGTTTCTCTCTCTCCCTCTCTCTAAAAAAAAAAAGAAGAAGAAAAAAAAGAAGAAGCAATACTGGGGAGGAGGAAGGAGTGGGAGAGGTCAATGGGAGAAAAAGGGGACATCTGTAATACTTTGAACAATAAAGATACATTTTTAAAAATCAATAAAATAAAACAATTTCTAAAAAAAGAACTGACAATCTAGTGTGAGGGGATAGATAAGAAGCAAAGTGACAATAAGTCCAGCAGTTCAGAGCAAATATTGCCATAAAAATAATAACAAAACAGGCAAATGTGAAAGAATGGCCATTTCAGCAAATCCTGGTAAGAGCCCTCTGAGAGAGGTAGTATTATTCTCCCCACTTTCAGCTGGGACACCAAGGCCCAGTTAGATACTTTGTTCAAAGTCTCAAAGCCAGTAAACATTCAACCTCAGAGATGAACCTAGGTCTCTCTCATTCTACAATCCCAGCTTCCTTATTTGGGCTGTAAAGACACCCCTTCATTCCTTTTGCTCACAAGTTCCAAACCAAATGGCAACCATCACAATTTTTTAAAAATATATTTTGTTGATTTTTTACAGAGAGGAAGGGAGAGGAATAGAGAGATAGAAACATCGATGAGAGAGAAACATTGATCAGCTGCCTCCTGCACACTCCCTATTGGGGATGTGTCCCCAAACAAGGTACATGCCCTTGACTGGAATCGAACCTGGGACCCTTCAATCCTCAGGCCAACGCTCTATCCACTGAGCCAAACCGGTTAGGGCAATCATCACAATTTTTTAATGCTCAGGTTTTGGGATCTAAATAACCATGGTGTGCAGCTCAGAGAAAAACTCTCCTGCTTTTGTTTAGATTTCAAGACCAGGAGTCAAGGTGCCCAGGAACTATTGTCTTTCACCACAATGAGCGAAAATAGCACATATCCAGGACTGAAAGTCTGTAGATTGCATAATGAGTAGTTATTTAATATTTTAGCAACAGTTATTAGTCATCGGGCCACATGGCTGCCACTGTACCATGATGAGGCTGCTGATGAGTTAATATTTATAGAACCCCCTCTGGAAAAAAGACCATTTACTGGGAATTTCTACACCGCATCAGCAGGACAAAGAAAGTCCCTGGTCAAAAGAACTGGATGCTGGGAGCTTGTAGGAAAAGAATCTAAATTTAGTCAAGACAAACACACACATACACACACACAATCACACACTGTGCACACAGAAAACATCTATTCACAGATTCATAGAAAGAAAAGCTTATGATTTCTTTGGAATTGCCCTTTACATATTTTCATTTGAGAATGGCGGGCGGGGGCGGGGGGTTGGGGGGAAGTTGGAATGGGAAAAGGAGCAAGAGAAGGTGTTGGCTGGGTAACCTTAAGTTGGAAGCAAAGAGGAAGCATGAGAAAACCCTTAGGAGTTGGGACTCAGTTTCCCCTGGGAGGCACCTCCCCAAGAGAGAGCAAGCTTGTTGATTCAGACCATCTCCTCGCTACCCCAGCCAGGCCCCTCTGGGATTTTGCAATCTCTCTCTCCCTTCTGCTGGCTTTTCTGCACCAGCTGACTGTCTAAAATGAGTCTGTAATCCTTACCGGGCTCAAAAAAATACGAGTGTGGCATAAAGATAAGTAGTCCTTGATAAGCCTAATAGAGCTTGAAATAGCTTTAAACAAAGCAGCCATGTTAATTTTTAAGGTCTTTGAAAACACAAGGAACACACGCACACTTTGCTAAATAGACACACACAAGAACAGAATCTGTGGGGGAGATGGATTATTTCCACCTCACTCGTCACTGTCACAAAGAGGAAACACACACACACACACCTACTCAGTCTTTTTTTCAAGTGATCTGTGGGTCGTTTTTTTGGTTGTTGTTGTTTGTTTTCAAGGAATATTCTTTCAGCTCTTGGGCAGGTTTATGAGGCGACAGGGAAAAGAAATCTGAGGAAAGATATTTGAAAATGAAGAGGGAGAATGTCTCATTAGAGCTTTTTGAATTATCATAACTAAGGGACCAGCATCCACATTGATGAAAAGCCTAACGACAAAGAAGCTTGAAGAACAGCTCTCGCCCGGCTGGCGTGGCTCCCAGGTTCGAAACCCAGTCAGGGCACATACCCAGGTTTTGGGCTCTACCCACAGTGCGGGGTCTGCAGGCGGCAGCCGATCTCTCTCTCCTCCCTTTCTCTCTGAAATCCATTAAAATAAAGAGCAGCTCTACAGAAAAATCAGCACCACGGAGCTCAGAAAGACGCGTTCTCTGGCACCCCCTTGCGAGCATAAAGGGCCTTGGTGCACCAGAATTTCTGATGGGAATTTGCTAATTTGCAAACATTTCCCCGCTGCAAAACAGATTAAGAGGCAGAAGCCCCACAAAAGAAGAGTGGGCAAAAGAGAGGACCATAGTTTGCGCCAGAGGAAAAGCGAACAGTTTTCATTCAGTCGACATTTACTGTGCCTGCTTTGTGCAAGCTTATTGTTAGGTCTGACATTTAGCTTCCCTGCCTCAGGAAGCTTAGGATGGGAAGTCACGTGAAGCAAGTGATTCGAAAGGGGATAAGTCCAGGGACCTGGTCTGAAAAGTGGGAAGGTTCCCTGAGGATGTCGCATCGAGTGCTGATAACTGATGTGTATGAGTTAGCTATATAAACATGAGGGTGGGAGGGGGGTATTTAGTAAACCAAAGGAAAGCATTTACATGAAATGCAATGTACAGGGTGCTCGAATCATGGACTGCCTAGGTTGGGGTCTCAGTTCCTTTGTGTCTGAACCCAGGGATGGTGAAGCTCTGGGGTAAACACATCTGTTCTGGTGGCACTTTAAATTAGCATGGCCCCTTTGCTAAATCACTTTGGCTATATATATGCAAAGGTCATAGAAGGACCATGCCTTCTGAGCCATCATTTAGCTTCTAGAAATTTTTTTTAATATATTTTATTGATTTTTTACAGAGAGGAAGGGAGAGGGATAGAGAGTTAGAAACATCGATGAGAGAGAAACACGGATCAGCTGCCTCCTGCACACTCCCCACTGGGGATGTGCCCGCAACCAAGGTACATGCCCTTGACCGGAATTGAACCTGGGACCCTTGAGTCCGCAGACCAACGCTCTATCCACTGAGCCAAACTGGTCAGGGCTAGCTTCTAGAAATTTACCTAAGGTCTGTGTGGTTCCGTTGGTTGAATGTCATTCCAAATATCAGGAGGTCGCTGGTTCAATTCCTGGTCAAGGCACATATCTAGGTTGTGGGTTTGAACCCCTGTTGAGGCATATACAGGAGACAATCAATGGATGTTTCTCTCTCTCCCTCTCAAATCAATTAAAAAAAAAACACACACATCCTCAGGTGAGGATTTTTTTTAAAAAAATGCATGAGAGACTATCACTGTACACCACTGGAATGGTTAGAATATAAAAAAGACAAACATGGGGAAGTAATGTACAGCATGGTGACTGTCGTTTAGTATCACCCAAGAGAAATGAAAACATGTCCACACAAAAACCTGTATGCAATTGTTTAGTGGCTTTATTCATAATCTCAAATAATTTTAGACAAACCCAATGCCTTTCAACGGGTGAAATTCAGAATAGTAATACTTTGATACAATGGAATACTGATTGGCAATAAGACCTACTGAAGCATGAACAAAAAGTGTTATGCCAAGATTTAGCATACTATCTGAAGCTCTGGAAAAGGCAAAACTCAGAAACAGAAATTCTACCATTGGTTACCTATAGTGGGAGCTGACTTTAAAAGAGCATGCAAATACTGTAAGATTTCACTTATATGTGGAATATAAAAAAACAAACCAAAACAGAAAAGGACCAATAGAGAACAAGCTGATGGCATCAAAGGAATGGGTGAAAAATTTTATTTAAAAAAGAGCATGCAGGATCTTTAGTGATAGTGGTGCTTACAAACTATAGATGTCACAAAGCTGCACACTAAAAATCAGGAATTTCACCAAGTGTAAATATGTTTCAAGAAAATTAACTTTAAAACCAAAACCTATCAGTAGGCCCTATAACAATGGGCCTACTGATGACCCATTGTTTAACAGACATTCTTGCCCAGGAGTATAAACTGGTACAGCCTTGGCATTTTGATAGAAATTCAAATGCATAAAGCCTTCAACTTAGCAAAAAAAAAAAAAATCACTACCTACTTGGCTCTCTATATGCATACTTAATGCCATTTACTACATTGTTTATAATTGCAAATGGAAACCCAAATATCCATAGAATAGTGCTAGTAATTTTTTTTTTCCAGATGTTTCTTTCTAATGAATTGACCATTACATTTCCTAAGTTCTGAAATGGCCAACAGACCATAGAAAGACATTTCTTTAGGCTCCTGCTTGAAACCAGCAGCTTCAGCAAACTGCTGGCCTTGATTCAGGGCCAACAGACAGTTCGTACCAAAGGTTTTGTTTTCCACGGTTTCAGTTACCTGCAGTCAACCAGTCCAAAAACATTAAAATTCCAGAAATAATTCGTTTTAAATTGTGCACCATCCCGAGTCATGTGCTAAAATCTCTCAACAGTCCCTCTTCGTCCGACTTGGGATGTGAACTGTCCCTTTGTCCAGTGTACACATGCTACATATGCTAGCTGGCTAGCTAGTCATAAAAAGACCAACTGTAGAGTGTCATGGCTTCGTGATCCAGGGTCACTGAAGCAGATGATCCTCCGGAGTCAACAGCCTAACACCTTATCACAATGCCTACTTAATCTCAGCATGAAGGTGAATATATTTTAAGACCACATTCACGTAATTTTTATTACAGCATAATTGCCCCATTATTGATGCCTCCAATTTATAAACTTTGTCATAGGTATGTATGTGTAGAAAAAAACAGTATACACAGGATTTGACATTATTCATGTTTCAGGAATCCACCAAGTCTTAGACCACATCCCCAATGGATAAGTGGGGGACTACTGTACTATGTAGCACTAAAGATATACACTTTTTATGGAATTATCAAAATATGTGTATTTCTATGGCCATACAATATACTATATATTAGTTTTAAAAAGGAGAGTAAATAACAATATTCATTTGCTGTGTAAGCTTTAATAAATTAACTAGTGGCCAGAAGCACGAAAATCATGCAAGAGTAGGCCTTCCTTCCCCTAGCTGTTGGCACCTGGGTCCTGGGCTTCACTCGAAGCCCAGGCTTTGTCGTCTAATTAGCTTATCACGTTTTTATTATAGATGATTATAGGGGTGAGGCTGAGAATTAGATGGGGGAGAAATGGGTTGTAAATCATTGAATGGGATGAGTCTGTGACCTAAAAGACCTCTCTCATCCATGTACACTAACTGGCTTAGTGATTGGAGAAATGCTATTTTATATTGGCAGGTGCTGGGTGAACAAGCTGAGAAGCTGGACCCTAAGGAAGTGCTTCCAATTCTCTTTGGCTGAGTCAAACACATATCGAGGCGTACAAGAAAGAAAAAAAAAGACACAGGAAACATATCAGTTATTTAATCAGGTTCTTACAAGAAATTCAGAACACCAGTTTGTGAGGATAAACCCCATTGGTGAGAGCGAACAGAGAGCGGAGGTAGCCCTGGAGCTGAGGAACAGCTTTGATTTTTGGCAGAATTTGTGAGTCCACAGCTTTCTGGTCAACCTTGCGCTGATCTGTAATCTCATATTTCTATAAAGAAAGAGAAAAGCATGTAAGAGTTGGGCACAAGTACCAAACTCCTGGATTAATCATTTCAAATACTCAAATCCCAAGAATATTTAGAAAGCAATTTTGATACCGCTTTCCTTGGAGGGCTGGGAAATATAACAAAAACAACAGCTCTTATCCTTTTGTCACTGCAATAACACACCAAAGACACTTAAGGACGGATTCCCAACAGAACAGAAGCAATAACTCAAGAGTTTTGCCAAAACTTCAGGATTGTGAGTTGAGCTCCCACCTGGTATTAAGAACCGTTTTTAGCAGAATCTGGAACAATATTACTCCTCATTATTTACAACTTTCATTTTTCTTCCTTTTGTTTATTTTCACTCCTGAACTGGGGTGGCATGGCTATGAGAGCAAAGACAGAACCAGCAGCTCACTTCTCTTTCTCTGTCGAAGATCTCGCCCTCCTGGTGTCTGGGTTTGCGCAGCTTCTTCTTCTTAAAGTAAGCGTCATTGAGATGTTTGGGGATTTTCACACCACTGATATCAATTTTGGTGGAGGTGGCGATGACAAATTTCTGGTGTGTTCTACGAAGAGGAACTCGATTGAGGGACAGAGGTCCTAAGGGGGGAGAAATCAATATAATGAGGGAACAGGGAAGCAAAGCTCTAAGAACTGACTTTGAATTTGGTGAAATCGGGGGAGTTGAATTTCTGAATTTTCTCTGGAGCTGAAGAAATTCCAGACTGCTCTTTCTGCTGCCTCCACCAATACTTTTTCACTCTTTCTCTCTGAGGCAGCAGATCTTTGCGAAGACCCTGACTGGCAAGACCATCACCTTCAAGGTTGAGCCGAGTGCCACCACTGAGAAGGTCAAAGCAAAAATCCAAGACAGAGAGCATCTCCTCTGACCAGTAGCATCTCATTCTTGCAGATAAACAGGTGGAGGATGGCTGCACTCTCTCAGGCTACAACGTTCATAAAGAGTCCACCCTGCACTTGGTGCAGGACAGCATTGAGCCCTCTCCCCACCAGCTTGCCCAGAAGTACAATTGAGATGAGATGATTTGCTGCAATGTTATGTCCGCCTGCACCTGGGCACTGTCAACTGCTGCAAGTAAGGCCCACCAACAACCCGTGCCCCAAGGTTAAATAAGGTCCCTCCACCACCTCCTTGGCCTGCAGGTTCAGCCTGAACCCTGTGGCCTCAATTTTTCCCTTGCCCATTTAGGAACTCCATTCTATTGCCAAATGGCAGACCAATTACGAGACTTGGGTAGGATGCATTCCTTGGGGCTGGTAGCCAACCATTCTGCATTTCAGGTGACAGTTACTTAATAATGTTGTTACATAACATTGAAATACCTGATTCCTTAGAACTCATGTATATAAGGCAATGAAATGGGGCTCAGCATCTCATGGCACTAAAACTTCCACATAGGTGGAAGCAAAGTGTGTACTGCAAGCATTTAAAAAGACAAATTCAGCCCAGCCAGCATGGCTCAGCGGTTGAGCATTGACCTATGAACCAGGAGGTTGCGGTTTGATTCCCGGTCAGGGCACATGCCCAGGTTGGGGGCTCGATATCCAGTAGGGGGGCAGCTGATCAATGATTTACTCTCATCATTTGTTTCTCTCTCCCTCTCCCTTCCTCTCTAAATTCAGTTAAAAAAATATAGAAAGACAAGTTTCAGAGAATATAAAATCCAAGGGCTTTCTTACCAGTCACAAGTAGCAAGCCACTCTCCAGCTGCTTCAGGAAAACCACCCTCTGTAAATTAAACAGAAATGGTAGACATTTCTGCAATTAGAAACTGAGTTCTGAATTAACCAAATCACAGGTCTCTAAATTTGGTAAAGGAAATGTCTATATATGCATATACGTAGCAGCTCTGGAAGCAACTGAACCAAACTGCTAAAAGGGGTGACACTAGGATATGAGCAATACTTGTGTGTTTGTTCTCTTTTTAAAAAAGGAGCAGCCCTTACTTTCCACATTAAGAAATTAATAACCTTTCACTCAGTATCCTGCTCCTGCAAATCTAGCCAAAGGAAGTAACTCAAATACATAAACATTTTGGGTATAGGGGTATTTGATTCAACTGTAACAAGTTACATTACCAACAGCAGGAAGTAGTAATAAATTATTGTAACATTGGGCTAAACATCTTATGTTAGTTACTGGGTGCTGAAGAAAGAGTCCTACCCAGAACGCACCCACTACGATCAAGCACCACAAGCTCACCTTGCCTCTGTGGCGCCCAGTGAGGATGATCAGAACGGTCCCGGGAGTGATGCTGGCCCGCAATCTCCGCACATGCTGACTGAAGGGCTTCTTGCCATGGCTCAACAGCTTTCGAGGCACATCTTCAGTAGGATAATATCTAGGCTGGAGAGAACCCACAGGTCCAAATTTATTTAAATAAGCTAATCAGCTTAAGCAGAGCTGATAGTCAATCAACCCTTTGCTACAACCCTTTTACTTCAAACTTTAGAGATTGCATGACAAGCTATCATTCATTACACACTGGTTAACAGTGCTTCTCAAGCTTTTCTCAAGTCCCTGACTATACTTCTCCAGAACGTTATATGTTATAAAGGAGGCATGGCTTGTTTTCCATTCAAATTATGTGTGTTCCTATCTGTCCCATTTTTTTCCATGAAGGAAAACAAACTGTACAAAACCAGACAGTTCAGACCAGCACTGCCAGTTCAATTATAAAAGTAAAACCCCATGCCTTGCCCACATGCTCAATCCCCAGTGTGGGACGTGCAAGAGGCAGCCAATCAATCATTCTCATAATCGATGTTTCTCTCTCTCTCCCTTCCGCTCTGAAATCAATGAAACTACATTAAACAAAAACAAAAGAAACACTGCTCTAGTGGACCAATGAACTATAACCTTGGCAGTGAGTGTCCTAGGCTCTTATTAACTCTCACAAACACCCTGTGCGACAAACCTTTCTTTATATTACATGCTAAGAAACAAAAGCAGAGAGAGTAACTCTACTTAATATCAAACAGCCACATTGCAAACCCAGAACCCATTTTTCTCCATAAGTCTCTGGCAAACATAAAATTCCAAAACCTGAGTACTCAAAAAGATGTTAACAGTTTTCAAGCCTCAACTAAACATCCAACTACACTGTCCCCCAAAGCTTACCATTTTGCGGAGTTTAACCACTCGGGTACCACCATTCTTGTCGCCACCAACTGGTTTTGTGACAGTAGCAGGAACTCTCTCCTTCTTTTTCTTTTCAATCTAGAACACAAATGCGACAAAGCGTCAGAGGCAGGCAAAAAATTTAAGGTTAAGACACAACGTATGGAATCGATGGTCAGGGGTGTCCCGCACCCCTTCCTTACCCTGGACTTAGGGGCCGAATACTTCCTCTTGTACATGGCCTTTCTCGAATACATCGCCGACCGGGAGTATCTGCCAATTCCTCTGACGAGGACGGGGTTT
>NW_005368420.1:0-236 GCF_000412655.1 Myotis brandtii | reverse complement strand
CGGCCTTCTTCTTGGCTTCAGGTTTCTTCTCCTTAGTGTCAGGCTTCTTCTCCTTACTATCAGGCTTCTTCTCCTTAGCATCCGGCTTCTCGGTTTTCTTTTCACCCGCCATCTACCATTAAGTGATATTTTTTAAAAGGTACAATTATCCCCTAACAAGGCAGTATCCTAACTGTCCAAGGGGATTCCCAGACAAGCTCGCCCCCTCCAAGTGGCGGTAACATCCTTTCCATCCC
>NW_005368419.1:0-544 GCF_000412655.1 Myotis brandtii | reverse complement strand
AGCCTCTCCTTTCTGGGCCCCTAGTTTCACAGCTAGCCTCTGCTCCCCAGTCAGATAAGTAGGCTTCTCTGGCCTTCGTGCTGCTGGCAGGGCTACGAGAACTTCTAGGGGCCCTACTGGTCTTTTAGCCACGTCCTTGGTGGTTTGGTCTGCAAGTCGATTTCCCTGTGCTTTGGGACTATCACCCTTCTGGTGCCCTCGGCAATGAATTACTGCCATTTCTTTTGGCCCCCATATGGCTGCCAGGAGGTTAAGTATCTCAGAAGAATTTTTGATGTCCTTTCCTCCTGAGGTCAGGAGGCCTCTTTCCTGATATAGGGCCCCATGCACATGTATAGTGGCGAAAGCATACCGACTGTCTATGAAAATGTTCACTCTTTTTCCTTTTCCCCAACGGAGGTCCTGAGTGAGTGCTATAAGTTCTACCTTTTGGGCTGAGGTGCCTCGTCCTAAGGCCTGCGCCCAGAGAATCTCCTTTTGTGTCACCACTGCCGCCCCCGCATACCAGGTACCTTCCTCTACGAAGCTGCTTCTGCCCGTGTAG
>NW_005368418.1:0-758 GCF_000412655.1 Myotis brandtii | reverse complement strand
ATTTTCAGTAACAACCAGAGGCTCACCCCAATGACAGCTAAGGGCACCCCGCCTTGGTCTGGTGCCCCCGGTCACCTGCTCCATCTCATCTCACGGCCAATGCCCACCATGTTCTGTGCTCTGCCACCTGCTGCCAACGCCTGCCATGTTCCATGAGCACTCCCTGGTGGTTAGCACACGTCATAATGACTTGTTTGGTTGTTCCACCATTTGGTCTATTTGCATATTAGGTTTTTATATATAGAGATATAAAAGCCTAAGCAACCAGAACGACTGGTCGACCAGTCACTATGATGTGCACTGCAGGGGGCAGATGCTCAATGCAAGAGCTGCCCCCTGGTGGTCATTGCGTTCCCACATCCAACCTCCTGCTGCCAGCTGGTAGCGTTAGCGTCCAGTGTACATTCCTTCCGTGCCAGGCCTGGCAACTGTCGCCTCCTCTCCCGACCCCACCCGGCCCTTTGGCCCTGGACTGGGATAGGGAACCAGGGGTGGGTGGGTGAAGACGCGGCCCCTTTCCCAAGTGGGCCGAGGGCTGGCTCCCTCCTCAGGGGCCAGGAGGCAATCTCCCATGCCCCATCCCTCCCCCTGCCCAGCAGGCCCCTATCAACCTGCGGTCCCTCCCCCATTCCTCCTCCAGGCCAGTAGACCCTGATCAGCCTGGCCCTGATCAGCCCTGATCACCGGCCAGGCCTAGGGACCCCAACTGTGCATGAATTTATGTACCAGGTCTCTAGTCTATATATATAAAAGCCAAA
>NW_005368417.1:0-637 GCF_000412655.1 Myotis brandtii | reverse complement strand
TATTTTAGATTTGTCAAAGTATTTAATAATGTCAGATATTGTTTCTTTTTTCATTTTTAACATTTAGTGTCTATCTCTGCTAATATTGAAACTCTACTATTTTCATTCGACCAAGCAACTGAAGAGTGTTGACTTTAGGAACTTCCTTGAGATGCTTTATTTCTAAGGGCTTAAATTACTGCATATGCAAAATAATTGAATGAGATTAGATTAGTAGCCCCTTCAGATTCTACAAAATGCAGATTCATTAAGACTTAAATATTTTTTTGTTATTGTTGTTAATCCTAACTCGAGGATATTTTTCCATTGTTCTTTTAAAGAGAGAGTGGCAGAGAGAGGGAAAGACAGAGAGAAACATCTGTGTGAGAGGAACACATTGATTGGTTGCCTCTTGCACATGCCCTGACCAGGGCCTGGGCGGGGAGGAGCCTGCAACCAAGATACATGCCCTTGACTGGAATCAAACCCGGAACCCTTTGATCCACAGGCTGATGCTCTATCCAGCTAGAAAAAGACCTATATATTGACTCACTAAAAATTATGCAAGAAATTTCAAAAACTTGCATAGTCAAAAAATGTAGGAAATTTAAAATGCTATCGTTCTGTCTTAGAGATTCACAATACACATTTGCAGTTT
>NW_005368416.1:0-645 GCF_000412655.1 Myotis brandtii | reverse complement strand
GACCCTGAGGGGGGGGCAGTGCAGTTCCCAGCCTGGCCGGGGATGTCAGGGCGACATTTGGACTCTGCTGACCAGCCCTGTCGGTGAGACGGAGGCATCAGGGGGGCATCGCACAACCACAGCAGAGAAGGGGCTGGCGGTGGCCAGCGTGGGGTGTCCCGCAGGGCTAGGCCCGCCCCCGTGTCCTGTGGGTCCCAGGCATGTCCCGCTGCAATGACAAAGCTCTGGGGGTGACGGTGGACACTGTTTTGCCCGTCTTATTGAAAACCTGGGGGGCCCTGGCCGGTGTGGCTCAGTGGATGGAGCATCGGCCCACGGACTGAAGGGTCCCTGGATTGATTTCGGTCAAGGGCACGGACCTTGGTTGCAGGCTCCATCCCGGCCCTGGTTGGGGCACGTGCAGGAGGCAATAAATCAATGTGTGTCTCTCACATGGATGTTTCTCTCTCTGTCTCTCCCCCTCCCTTCCACTTTCTCTAAAAATCAATGGGGAAATATCCTCATGTGATGAGTAACCCCCCCCAAAAAAAACCCCCCAAAAACTGTGGAGAGCGAGGCTCTGAGTTCACAGGAACCCTCCCTCCTCACGGGGATGCGACCCAGGGTAAAGGGGGTGGCATGGGCGCCCCGTCCTGGGGGAGCAGG
>NW_005368415.1:0-615 GCF_000412655.1 Myotis brandtii | reverse complement strand
CTCATGTATGTGAAGATATGGCCTGTATATCTCATGTACGTGAAGATATGGCCTGTATACCTCATGTATGTGAAAATATGGCCTGTGTATCTCATGTATGTGAAAATGTGGCCTGTATATCTCATGTATGTGAAAATATGACCTGTGTATCTCATGTATGTGAAGATATGGACTGTATATCTCATGCATGTGAATATATGGCCTGTATAGTTCATGTATGTGAAGAGTGTGAGAGTCACAGAAAGACCCTGGAGGTTGGGCAGATAGGAGGAGGCTGAAGAGACACATCCAGACACACCAATGAAATGTGTGATTCTGAACTGGGTCCTTCTCCTAGAGAGAAATAAAATAATTTAAAAAGTGGCAACATTTGAGTGGAGTCTGTGAATTACATGGTGGAAAGGAATCCATGTTATTGTCCTGATGCTGAGCATTGTGCTGGGGTGTTTAGGAGAATGTCTTTGCTGCCCCCAAATCCTCACTAAACTATACAGAACTCTGAGGACATCAAACAGCTCAAGTGTGGGAAAGGTTTTTAACCCACACAAGTTTGTCTGTAAATTAAAGGCAGTTTAAAGACAAAAAGGTCATTAATTTTGCGTTGGTCGCCAGCCA
>NW_005368414.1:0-530 GCF_000412655.1 Myotis brandtii | reverse complement strand
AGATAGAAACATCAATGATGGGAGAGAATCACTCATCAGCTGCCTCCTGGTGCCCCCCACTGGGGATCGAGCCTGCAACCTGGGCATGTACCCTTGACTGGAATCGAACCCAGGACCCCCAGGTCCGCAGGCTGACACTCTAACCACCGAGCCAAACCAGCCAAGGTGGGACCAGTAAATTTATTGCTAGCTTTACCCAGTAGCCAGATAAGTTTCTATTGAACGAGTACAAAAAACGTTTTACATGAATGTTAAAGGCACGCTTTCAAATTAAATACCCATTGCATTTTGAAGTTATTTATTACATGTTCTTATAAACCAATATCTTTTTAAAGTATGATACTTCGTAAAACACTGTGTAATATGAAGCGAAAATTCTCGTGATCTGTCCGCAACGTGTTACAATTCTGGTATTAATAGTTTTGATATAGAAACAACTCTCACTGCTTCTAACAACCACTTTGCAAACTACATACAGATACTACCCACTTACTTGGCAGAAGTTTAATAATTTGCTTTAACTCCTCTTC
>NW_005368413.1:0-615 GCF_000412655.1 Myotis brandtii | reverse complement strand
TGAGGGAAATGTGCCTGATGATCAGATATAGAGAGAGCTGTAACTATCTCCCCTGTGCAGTCCTCAGCTTATAAGATGCTGGGGGACAGCACATGGCTGCTGCTTTTGATTCCTACGCTGGTTCCGAAACTGACTGATGCTTCACTCCTTCCTGCTGTCTCATATGAGGATAGAGCTTCAGTCTCCATCATCAATCATTCAGGGAGCAATTCAGACTTCCACACGGAGACCTTCCTCTCAGAGACCCTTCCAGGTGAGCCTAAGAGCCCAGTAGGTACAACAGGAAAGGGTCAGAGAGGATGGAATCTGGAACTTTTTCCTGAGTCACTGTGACCCTAATCAGCCTAGTCCAGAGACAAGTAAGTATTGTGTCTATATTCTTGGTTAAGTTACTAATGTGTAATTAATTTAGTTAATACATTAATAAATATGTGTTTGTTTGAATCTGCATTACAAGGACCTTAGTTAAGAATTAAATGATGGGAATGGATGTCCAGTTGGATGACACTATAGAATGAGTGAGATGTATAAAATGATTGCAGTAAAATGAGAACACATCGGAGAAGTTTTGTTGTTCAGGGAGAAGAAAATAGTGTATTAGGTGTGGAGAACAGT
>NW_005368412.1:0-1580 GCF_000412655.1 Myotis brandtii | reverse complement strand
GACCTGACCTCCACCTTTCTCGGTCGGCTGCATTTCCATGTGGGCATCAGACAAAATGTCATCAGGAAGGGAAACCCACACGCAGTTCTCTGGATAGCACAGCCCTCTGTGGACTTGCTGTAGTGACAGTTCCTGACATCACCACAGGCCGTGGGAGAGCACAGAGCCATGGACCCAGGTGCATCCTCAGCCCGCCCCCGACAAGCCCAATGGCCTGAGAGAAGGCACTTAACCTCCCTGAGGCTCACGGTGCTCACCTGCGAAGCGGAGATGACCCAGGAGGAGGGTGCGGAGCACACCTTACAGTCGCCTGGCCCTACCTCGCCAGCTGAGTAGAATCAGGGGCAGGTCACACGGTGAGGACAATACGGGTTGTCCCCCCAAATGTATGCACACTTTCACAGCTGGTAGCTCAGCTTTGAAAATGAAATGTATTTCCATAAACACTGCCTTATAATTGTTCCAAGTGTGTGTATACATTTTGGAGGAACCCGGGCATGCACTCAGGAAAGCCAACACAAGGTGGTGTAGGATTTGTCCTGCTTGTGTTGACAAGACTTGTCGAGTGGTTTTATGTCCTCTACTCTGAAACGTGGGTCGTTACGTTACGTTGAGACTATAACGACGTTGCATGCCTTTATTTGTAATCTAAACAGCAAAGCAGAGTTTACTGACTGTGATCCTGCCTTTCAGCTGTCGGAATCCTGAGCTTTATAGGAAAGAAGGGAACCTTAATATACTCTCCTCAGCAAAAGGAGTCTATTGACATGCACGAAATATGACACATTTCACCAGCTAAAAGCAGAAGGTAAAAATGCTTGCATCCACTCAGTTCTCATACTGGACACTGATCTGAAAGGTTTGCCAAGGATGTTATGAAACCCATGTCGCTGGCGTGCTGTCTTCCCTCTGAGGTGTGACTGCACTTGATTATCTTTTGAACAAAACTGAAATGCGTCTGTGCTTTTTGAGTGATTTCTGTGTTCAGCGCTAAACTGTGGGGCCCCTACTTGCCTAACTCACCTGTTAGATGGTTGGGTAACCATGGTGGAGCCTCAGAATCATAATGAAGCATAGCAATCCCTCCTTTGGAAAACTGCTGTTTGAACTACTCTGTTATTCTTAGACAGTCTCTTATTCTGTAGGTCAACTCTGCTATTTTTAGATAGTCCCTTATTCTGTAAAGTAACTGTTGTAGTTTAAATAATAGAAAAAGATAAAAAAACTTAACTGTCTGACCTTGGAAGCTAGCCGTCTGACGTCATAGGCAAATGCTGATAATCATTCCCATATTCTCATGCCAAGTGTTTGTTCATTATGTAGCCAAGATCACAAACTGCAAAAATAACGTACACAGAGCTCTTTGTGAAATCTGCAGACAAAGAGCTCAAAAGGGTATAAATAGGGAAAACTTCCTCTATGTGTTTGCTCAGAGATGTGGGAGACACCTCCCTCTGGGCCCACGCGTGATAAAGACTCCTAATTAATTGGCTTGTCAAGGCGTCTTGTATCTAGCTCACTGGTTTACGATACAACAATAACAGCAGTGCCAGCTGTGAGCCCGGCCTGCCCGGCCTGTG
>NW_005368411.1:0-622 GCF_000412655.1 Myotis brandtii | reverse complement strand
GGTGGGGCCTCAGAATCTGACCCAGCTCCCGAGTGATGCCAGTGCTGCTGGCCCCAGCCTGTCCTCCGAGGAGCCAGGGAGAGAGGAGGCAGGGCTTAGGTGGGCTGGGCCTCCCGGAGCTGAGCGTGCAGGGGTCCTCCCTGCCTGGCTGCTGGCTGCTGTGGCCGTGTCCAGGGGGAGCCCCGGTGGGTGTGGGGCTCAGACCTCGTCCTGGTGCAGCAGGTGCGTCAGAGGCAACCCAAGCCCATGTTGAAAATTCGAGGGGTCGGGGTGGGGGACATTGATCAGGACTGGGCAGCCATGGAGAAGGAGCCGCACAGGGCAACTGCTGACTTGCTGTGACCTCGGGGTCCCTCTGTGACTCGGGGAGGGGCTAGCCTGGAGGCTCCGGAAGGACTCTCCTGGCCTGGTCTTGTCCTGGGGGAGCCAGACCACACCAGACCATCCTCAGCCAGAGTGGGGGGGGGTGTGGCACGGGGGGGCGTGGAGTCCATTCTGTGACTCCAGAGGGCCGTGGGCATGTCTAAACCATCGTGGGGGCACAGAGGGAGGGGCCTACTGCATAACCCAACCGTCTCTTGTCTCCTCCGCATGGCTCCCACGGCTGCCGGATCCCACAGAG
>NW_005368410.1:0-249 GCF_000412655.1 Myotis brandtii | reverse complement strand
TGATGAGGACTATAAGAAAAGCACGCAGAATTGAATACTTAAGTTTTCCTTTGAATGTTTGTGTGTGTGTGTGTGTGTGTGTGTGTGTGTGTGTGTTCACCATCCTAAGTCGTCTACTTCCATCATCATTTATCTCCCTGCACCCACCTTACCTGCCCCCCCCCACAGTCACCACACTGCTGTTCATGTCCATGAGTTGTTTCTCTCTCTCTTTTTTTTTTCTTTTTTGCTCAAACCCTCCAACCAGTT
>NW_005368409.1:0-692 GCF_000412655.1 Myotis brandtii | reverse complement strand
ACTGACACCTAAGTAGATCGCAAGCACCTTTCAAACTTTTGGGGTAAAACCCCATGAGACCAGTTCCTGACCGCCCACGTAGATCGAACTGGAAACGCCCTGAGACCGGGTCCTGGCTGCCATGCAGATTGCGATGCACCTTTCAAACTGCGCAGGTAAAAACCCCTGATACCGAGTCCTGGTTACCACGTAGATCAGAGCACCTTTCAAACCGCAAACCGCATGAGAACAGGTCCTGACCGCCAGGTAGATCGCGAGCACCTTTCAAATGCAAACCCCATGAGATCGGGTCCTTGCCGCCACGTAGATTGCGAGCACCTTACAGACTGCACTGATAAAACCCCATGAAAACAATCCTGATCACCAGGTAGATTGTGAGCATCTTTCAAACTGCAACCCCCCTGAGAATGGGTCCTGGCTGCCATGTAGATTTCGAGCACCTTTCAAACTGTGTGAATAAAAACCCCTGAGACCGAGTCCTGGCTACCACCTAGATCGTGAGCACCTTTCAAATGCAAACCCCATGAGAACAGGTCCTGACCACCACGGAGATCGCGAGCACCTTTCAAACTGCAAAGCCCATGAGACCGGATCCTGGCCGCCACGTAGATCTCGAGCACCTTGCAAACTGCAAACCCCATAAGAACAGGTCCTCACCTCCAGGTAGATCGCGAGCACCTTTCAAATGCAAA
>NW_005368408.1:0-739 GCF_000412655.1 Myotis brandtii | reverse complement strand
CCGTTGGACATTGCTGGTTTTGAAGATGGAGGAAGTAGCCACAGTCAGGGAATTCAGGCATCCCCTTTAGGGCTGGAAAAGACAAGAAAACAGATTCTCCTATCATCCAGAGGAACAGCCCTGCTAACACCTGGGCATAGCCCTGTAAGGCTCACTTTGGACTTCTGATGCCCAGAACTGAAAAATAATAAATGTGTGTTGTTTTAAGTGATTAAGTTTGTGGTACTTTGTTGCAGCAGTAGTAGGAATCCAATACAGGGACCTTGTGAGCAAATGAATTTCCAAATATCCTTCTTCACAAGATGTGTGTGTATGAAATAAGAGAATACATGCAGAGGGCCGGCCATTCACACAGAAGATGAACCCTGAATGTTAACTCCCTTCTGCCCTCCCTTGAAAATACCCCATGCTGGGAGTAATTTTTTTTTAACCAAAATTTAAGCAGTTCCTGGCCTATACTATTCTCTGAATAACATTCAAAAACACTAAAGATAAAAAAAACAAAAACAAACAAACAAAAAAACACTAAAGAAAACAAACAAACAAATAAAACCCTTCTTCAAAGAAAGTAGGTCTCCACTTTAGCTGCACATGAGCTTTTTAAAAATACAGATGCCCAGCCTCTGTCACGGACCAATCTAATCAGTCTCTCTAGGAGGGAGTCTCAGGTATAGGTCTTTTAAAAGCCCACCGGGTCACTCTAAGGCAATGGTTCTCAACCTTCCTAATGCCACGACCC
>NW_005368407.1:0-915 GCF_000412655.1 Myotis brandtii | reverse complement strand
CGCTGACCGCTGGCAGAGGTAGATGGGGTGTTGGCCCAGGTCTGTGGCCGGGAGACAGAGGCCGGGATCTGGCTCTGCCCGCTGGACACCATGGCATCAGCAACATCCCATGTCCTCTCTGGTGGAATTCCTTCACACGGCAGCCCTTATCGATGGCCTCCTCTGCACCAGGCACAGGTCCAGGCACAGGTCTAGGGTTTTGACAGACCCAGCCCTGCCTGCTAGACCCCCCTGTCTGCGGGGCAGAGGCGGACAGCAGGACATAATCCACCATGACAGTTGTTCGGGGCTTGATAGCGAAGACCCAGCAGGGGCCTGGGGGCCTGTGGCCGGGGAAGCACTGGGCAGTGGGACAGCAGGAGGGGCAGTGGCCCGTGACTGGGGGCAGGAGAGAGGCATGTTCCAAGGTGGGGAAGGCACTGGGCGTGGAGGGGCGTGAGGCCTGGGGGACCCCAGAGGGGACCAGTGAGTGTGAGGATGTGCTAACACTAGGCTGCGGCGGGGCTGGCACAGTCATGCCAGGAGGGTGGCCCGTGTGGAGAATTGGGGACATTGGCCTGAGACCCCCTGGAGAGTTTTAAGGTTAGTTAATATATATATATGATTTCAGAGAGGAAGGGAGAGGGAGAGAGAGATGCATCAATGAGGAGAGAGAACCATTGATCGACTGCCTCCTGTACACCCCACACTGAGGATCGAGCCCGCAACCCGGGCCTGTGCCCTGACCTCCTGGTTCATGGATCGATGCTCAACCACTGAGCTATGCCAGCCGGGCTGCGGTTAGTTTTTTTAAATTTGAGAGGGAGGAAGACAATGTTTTGTTTTACATTTACAGTAGGCATGCTCCCACCGCATGAGTTGTCCTAACATGCAGAACCAGATGACAAGTAGTCAGTCCCGAGAAAATAAAGCAGA
>NW_005368406.1:0-593 GCF_000412655.1 Myotis brandtii | reverse complement strand
GGACTATATAGCCACCCATGTGTGGCCTTGGGCAAACTGCTCTCAGCTTCACCTTTCTCATGTAAAGTAGGGTCATTGTGATGATTACTGTGAGATAATACCCGTGCAGTGTGATAGGCTGTTCCCTGTTGACTGAACTTCTGTTTTCTCTTCATCTGTCTTCTCTTTCTCTGTCTCTTTCCTTTTTCATCATCAGTCCTTCAACCTCAGCCCCATTTTGTCTCCTTTCTTCCCCTTTAATTTCTGTGATTGTGGCCTCTTTCTGCTGCGAATCCTTTTCCCATCAGAGTTTCTCCTATATTTCAGCTCACGCTTCCTTCCCACTAAGTGAGAGCCATCAGGGGTTGTGCAAATAAAGGCTACAGTAACGTGTAGCACACCCACCCTGAACGGCAACTGGAAACAGGGCTTTGTGCTGTTCCCCTCATTCACCCTCCTCTGTACAGCAGACTCTCCACTCACTGCCAGCGAGGGGCCATCCAGCTCTTTCAAAGAGACCTGATGAAGTATTTGCTTCAGTGAGCATCGTATACTCTGTTGAGCGGCTTAAACAATAGAAATTTATCTCACAGTTATGGAGGCGAGAAGCCCTT
>NW_005368405.1:0-533 GCF_000412655.1 Myotis brandtii | reverse complement strand
CCCTCGCTCCCCACTCCGATGGCTCGTTAGGTCCTGCTGACGGCTGCCTGCTGGCACCCCTTCTCCGCAATCCTGCGCCGGCACCCTAGCCAGCACCTTCACACTGGGTACACCAGCACCTTCACACTGGGTCCACCAGCACCTTCACACTGGGTCCAGCTTCCTGCACTCGCTTGCCAACTAGTGACTCTGCCTCAGATTCAGCCACTCCACGCCACTGCCTGCGTAGATCTTCCAAAACCAGGCTCTAGAGTTGGGAGCATGGCCTTTAAATGGCACCAGAATCTGAGCCCCACGCGCATGCATTTTAACGAGTAGCTCTCCCTTTCCAAATTCCCCAAGGCTGCAGGGGCGTCATGCATTTGCCGAGTTCGCCAAAGTCCCTCCACTCTCCCGCCGGCGGTGATGCACGGAGGGTACCGCGGCACTCACCGCCGGCAGCAGGACCTCTCTCGCACCGCCCAACGCAGCCCCGGCTCCGACGCCGCCAGAGCAGACACCGGAAGTGGAGTTAGCCAGAGCTCCGTGTGAGC
>NW_005368404.1:0-744 GCF_000412655.1 Myotis brandtii | reverse complement strand
ATAAAAGCCTAATATGCTAAGTGTCCGACCGAGTGGTAGACCAACCGGTCACTGTGATGTGCACTGACCACCAAGGGGCAGATGCTCCGACTGGTAGGTTAGCTTGCGGCGGGGGTCTGGCCAATTGGGACTGGGCAAGACAGGGCCGGACACACCCTGGAGCCCTCCTGAGGTCACTCCAGTGGTTCCTCCCCAGCCACCAGCCCCAATTGGCCCCAATCGGCCCCAATCAGGACTGGGCGAGATGGCCCTGATCAGCCCCAATCACTGGCCAGTTGGAGGGACCCCCACCCATGCACAAATTTCATGCACCGGGCCTCTAGTAAAATATAAGATAAATAAATTGTGGGGATTCCTTTGTTATTATTAAACTTCCTGCACTGTGAGCTCCACAATGACTAGAATGTTGCAAGACCACAATAAACTTTTATTGATTAAGGGTATGAATCCATTACACTAAAATTAAAATTATGTATTTGTCTTAAGTAAATTACATCAATCCATAGTAGAAGGGACTACAGTTCTTTATTTTGGCCTCCCAGTCATTGTAGGATAACCCTTATTTATGATTATTATGGAAAGATATGTGGGAACAAAGCAGTCCTAGAAAAATGTAATTTGAGGGTAAAGAGTCAGTGGCAAAATACTGTACTTTACAACATTGTTGCAACTGTGCTATTACAAATTAATGAGTCTTAGATAAGATTTTGCACCATGAAAGTACATATTATTAAATTTTAACAT
>NW_005368403.1:0-469 GCF_000412655.1 Myotis brandtii | reverse complement strand
TTTTACTCTCCTTTCATGAGCATGCAGTGGTGTTTTCTAGAAGCTACTATGCAACAGACTGAATGCAGGAGTAGACACGAAAATCCAGCTACCTTCTATTCAGCCCAGAGATGTGCAAAAATCTAAAACAACACCACACTCTTCTCACTAATTTTTGTTGTTTTGGAAAATGGTCATTTTTCATTAAAATTTTATTTAACATACTAGAGGCCCAGTGCACGAAATTCGTGCATGGGGGGGGGGCGTTGTTCCTCAGCCGGGCCTGTGCCCTCTCGCAGTCCGGGACCCCTCGATCCTTACCGCCTGCCTGCTGACTGTTCCTTACCACTCGGCTCGCTGCTCCCTAGTGTTGCCATGGAGGCAGGAGAGGCTCCCACCACCACTGCTGTGCTCGCCAGCTGTGAACCTGGCTCCTGTGTTGAGTGTCTGACACCTGGTGGTCAGTGCACATTATAGTGACTGGTCGTTC
>NW_005368402.1:0-896 GCF_000412655.1 Myotis brandtii | reverse complement strand
GAGGGGCAAGTTCCCCTGCCACTTTGTGGAGGTCCTGTCCTGCACCAAGGGATGCCTAAGCGGCAGGGACTAGGCCTAGGCAGACAATGGGTGTGCGGATGGGGCGCTGCTGCTGCAGATGGAAGCATCTATGCTGCCATCCCGGGGTGGCCCCCGGAGACCAGCGCCCATGTGCAGGAGCTGTACCAGGAGAGGTTGGGGAGGGGGGCGATTCCCCAGGGGCCCAGGTGCCCTGCACACCCACCTAGCAGGGCCCAGATCAGCCTGCCAACAGCTGGGACATCAAGTGGTAAAGGTCCAGCAGACACCCGGCCTGCAGGCCGCCTGAGGAGGGGTGTCAGACACGTGAAGGAAAGGTTTAGTGTCTCTGTCATCCCTTTGGTTTTCAGAATTCCCTGCTCCCCATCTGCCGGCTCCCTCTCTCTGAGGGGCGCTGTCGTCCTCACATGGGTGCAATTAGAATATTGTATCTCGAGAGGATTGCCCCAATGTATGTATCCTTTTATCCAACGATGAAAAAATCCCAAAGAACAAGAATGGAGATAGACTACTGTCCTTTAGGCTTAAAAAACCCCGCAAGTGTCCTGCGAAGAGCTGAGACTTGGTTCTGTCCACACGCCTCAGAGAGATTGGATGAGGCTTGATTTTACCCACTATGTTACTCTTGAAGGTGTCTTTGCCACAATGTGAATAAACTGCCACCTTTTGGAATAGGGGCTCATACGAAAGTCTGCATTCCCAACTTTTCTTGAGGATCTACGTTCTGCATCTGTGGCCACCGTCCTGAGACCAAGTCCTGTCTCTGGGAATCGGGGGGACACTGGAGTGGAGCCCCACCTCCCCCTCCCCCCGTGCCCTTATTGAACTGAACTCAGTTTGGGGGATGCCTGGCAAGG
>NW_005368401.1:0-549 GCF_000412655.1 Myotis brandtii | reverse complement strand
GAGAATCTTGAAATGTAGCTTTCATGGAAATCACATAGTTACATGTTGGCATACAATGAAAACTGTCTTAATACATTTAAACCCACCAACCAAACACATTTGAAGTTCACTATTTTGTGATCTATGGTTGATATGTTGACTACCTGCTACATATCTTACTTGCTCATTAATTCAAAATTATAAAATGCCTATTATGTGACAGACCCTAAATCATCAGACAAAGACAACTGAACCCTTTATTTATAGAACTTATAATCCAACAGGGAAGACAACTATTCACTAAGTAGGTATATATACTTCAATCCTGTGATAACTGTTATCAAGGAAAAGTGCAGGTATGATAAGATAGTACATGAAATATACTGATCTGGTATAGGTAATAGGCAATTATTTCTGGAAAAGTAATACGACAACTTCAAGCTAATAGATATGAGTTGGCAGAGAAGTAAAAGACAAGTCTAAGCCAAGAAAAGAGAATGTGCAAATTATCTGAAGCCTCAGGTGCATGATAAGGAAGGAAGAAGTTAAAGAGCAAGGTGGAGGGAATGA
>NW_005368400.1:0-540 GCF_000412655.1 Myotis brandtii | reverse complement strand
AATATCTGAGCAATCCTGTAGTTCAACTTAAGTTTTGACTAACTAATCAAACTGGAGATCCAATATGGTTGCTAGTGCCTGTAACGCCCCTAGAATTTCTTACCTGACTCCCGATAAACAATAACAATGAGTGTGAGGACACATCACCACATATCCGCATATGAGAAATGTCCCCCTTTACCGCCATGAACTTCATTGTCATCTCTCCTTCACAAGACCCAGAAAAACACAAACGATACGTGTGAAAACACAGAACTTTGTGTAGCGGGACACCTCTGATTAGCTGTGACACTTCCTTATGTAAGACACTATCAACCCTGCCTGAATACTTTGTGGAACTCCTAGATCCGGACCATGGTCAAATATGACAAGCTTTCACCACAGGACAACTGAAACTTATAAATGGTTAGTGCTGTGGTTCGGCCCGTTTGATAAGGACCTTTATACAGCAATCCTTCACTGCTCCCAGGGATAAAGGAAAATATTCTCTAAAGTATCACGTAAAAAACCTGCATCTTGGTAATATTTCCTACCTGAGTA
>NW_005368399.1:0-1289 GCF_000412655.1 Myotis brandtii | reverse complement strand
TGGGCATGTCTCAGAGCCCAGTTTTAGCAGGAACCCTACTAAGTCAGTTTAGCCCAAATACCCAACTCTTGATATTTGATCAAATTACTCATCCCTTATCGTCTCCCTGGTAATATCTGGATTCCCTGGCCCTCTTTCAGCAGAATCCTGGTAGGTCTGTTTAGCCAGAATCCCCTGATATTTCCTTTTAGTAATTTTCTACCCACTGGTCCCACCTTGCTGCTTTGTTATAAATCCCCACTTTCTCTTGTTGATTTGGAATTAAACTCAGTTCTATAGTGAGGATTCTTTTCCTCCATTTCAGTAAAATCTGTCTTTACTGCTTTAATTACTGTCCAGTTCTGGTTTTTCTCAAGCAATTTGGTCATTTACTTTATGTAGAAAGAGAAATGGAATGAAGTTAAGATATACAGACTCTTGTGCAGTGGTGAATGGCATGGTTATCTGATTAGGGGTATGAAAGTAGGATGATTTAGGACAAAGAAGTCTGGGACAGAGGCACAGGATGAACATATGGGAGAGGACACAAAGTAAGAAGGTCTTTTTTTATTATATTAATGCTGCCAAAGCTACCTCAGAAGAGGCACTAAGCAACCAAATAGAGAAAATTACCCACCAGTTGGCATCAACCAACCTCTGTCAATGCCACCCTGTTCTGGCATGAATGACACATGAGCAAGTGGTCAGGGTGGCAGGAATGGAGGCTGTGCTTAGACTCAACAGCATGGGCTCCCACTTATTAAGGCTGAATGTTCACCTTTGAAAGTTAAATCTACCTTCAGAAGAGACCAACACTTGAGTCATTAAAAAAATATCATCCTTTGAGGATAATTGGCTCCTTGGTGGCAAATTGACTAGGTTGAAAAGGTCAACTGTTAATTCTGGCAGGAATAGAACACATAGACTGGTATGGATTTGCCTTTCTTGCAGTTACTCAGCACAACATGCCATGTATTATCACATCAGACTAAGGTCCCACTTATATGAAAAGTGGGCCCATGATGATTGCATCACATACCGCACCACCCAGAAGCTGCTGACCTGACAGAGCTTTGGGATGGCCTGTTAAAGGCAGAGCTGAGGGAGCATTTGAGATCTTGCTTCCCAGTATATGTCATCAATTCGGTTCAGATAAATTCTTTTTTTAAAAAAATTAAATGTCTTTCACCATAAAGTAAACTCTTATAAAAATTCTCTATAGGCTTGGACATTTCTTACATGGACAACCTTTAGGTCTTTTCACTGCCATCTTCTCTGCTGGGGACTCTTCCATGTCTGCCTCATTTCTT
>NW_005368398.1:0-1332 GCF_000412655.1 Myotis brandtii | reverse complement strand
TACTGCCTTTGCCTACTCCTTTTTGCTTTACTTTGGATTAACTAAATATATTTTATAATATTTTTATCTCTTTTGTTTGCTTATTACCTATAACTATTTTAGTAATTGCTTTGGAGTTTATTTTATATATCTTTAACTTATCACAGTCTACCTTCAACTACTATTATAACACTTTACATAAAGGAAGTGTTTATGTAACAGTGTGGTGATTGTGTGTGTGTGTGTGTGTGTGTGTGTGTGTGTAAAATAAAGAGAAAAAGAAATAGGAAATGTAAACCAGTAAGCTTCCTTCTTTTCTTTTTCTTTCCTTGAGACTTTTCACTTTTGTTGTAAAACATTTTACATATAGTGAATTAAAATGTCCTCAGTAAATATTATATAATGACTAGAGGCCTGGCGCATGAAATTCATGCACAGGTATGGTCCCTAGGCTTGGCCTGTGATCAGGGCCATCTTCCCCAGCTGCCAGCAGCTGACCCCACCCCCCACCAACATCCACCCCCGGTTCCCCATTTGCCATCAGGGGATTGGAGCCTGCCAGCCACGGGGAGGGATCCAGAAGTTGGCCATTCCCATCTGTTTGCTGGCCCCGCCCCCACCACCTGTTGCCCTCTATGTGTGGGGCAACTGGCTGGGCAGGGGCCTTGGTCTGGCACTGCCCACGTCTGCCACCACCCATCCCCAATTCTCCTTTCCCTATCAAGCGATCGGTCCTGCAGGCTGGGGGCAGCTCCTGCATTGAGTGTCTTCCCCATGGTGGTCAGTGTGCATCAATAGCCACTGGCCGTTCTGCCATTCGGTCAATTTGCATATTACACTTTTATTATATAGAAACTTTTGGACAGCATCTGGCCAACAAGAAAGCAAGATATCCTTTATGTTAAAGATGAGGCACCTAATGCTTCAGTGACTTACTAAAGACTCTGATTACTGGTGAATTACATCTTTCAAAAATAACATTAGCTCTCAAATACAAATATTTTCCAGATATCAGCTGACCATTACCCTAGAAATCAAACCCACAGCTAATGTGTATAACTGACATTATTTTTATATCACCTTTTAAAATTCATATGAGCAAGCAAGGAATCCTCTAAAACCTGAGGCTATCTTCACTATGATGCCTGTTTATCATAATGACAGGATGTAAGGTATTTTAAGGAAAGAAATAAAGGATCGAAAAAAAGTCTGCAAACCATAACTTTCATGATAATAAATTAAGAAACCCTAACTGCCAGGCTATGAATCTCAATTGATGAGCAGTAGCCCTGAAACAAACAAAAAAAATCACAAGTCTTAGAAACCAATAAAACTGCTGTGATAATAAATCTG
>NW_005368397.1:0-785 GCF_000412655.1 Myotis brandtii | reverse complement strand
CTGATCTCCAGACACCCCAGTTGCACCGAACCAGTGCACAGGCTCCCCTGAGTCTGCCGCCCTGGCAGGCAGCCCCAGGGTGCCTCCTTGAACCTCCACTGGGTGTGTGCATATCCAACTAAGGGAACACGGCCCCTGCAACAAAACTGGCACCTATCCCCCTCCCTGGCTAATGACCTCTGAAAACCATGGTCGTGCTGATCCAGCATGCGGGGCCCCTCTATGAGCTGCCACTGGGCATATGCCTCTCCAACCAAGGGTGCAAAGTTCCCTCAGCAGGATCCATGACTTCCCCCTCCTGGCTGCCTGTTTTGGACACCTGGGTGAGTTACTGAGGACTCCCCACACTGTTCTAACAGATTATGATGAGACTCCCACATCCGCAGCTGCTGGCTCCTGACCCCTTCGTGACTCACAGAGGGAAATCACCTTGGCCAGAGTCCCACTGCCTCTACCGCAGAGTATGGGACAGCTGCCCCCCACCATCAAGGGCTCTGAGATCCTCATAGTGAGCTGCAGAGTGAGACTACCCAAGCAAGAGTCACACAACAATGGCCAAAGTCATAGTACCTGAGCCTCAGGCCCTGAGACCCCTTCCTCCCAGGCTGTGGACTCCAGGAACTCACAGTGAACACATTCCAATGAGACCTCAGGCAACCCTTTTCACAAGAGTCTGAAACACAATCACATCCACAACACCTTGAACAATAAAGCCGGAAGTGTGTCACATTGCCAGACAATCCATGACGAGACTTCATCCATGAACCAGAAACTAACATTCAAGA
>NW_005368396.1:0-762 GCF_000412655.1 Myotis brandtii | reverse complement strand
TTGCATATTAGCCTTTTATTATATAGGATAAGTATACTATACTTACATATTAGACTTATCTACCATAACCAATTTTACTAATTGGTTTATTTTACTCTTGGTTTCTACATTTTTAAAAAATATTTTTTAATTAATTTCAGAGAGAGGAAGGGAGAGAGGGGTAGAAACATCAATGATGAGAGAGAATCATTGATTGGCTGCTTCCTGCATGCCCCCTACTGAGTATCAAGGCCTCAACTCTGGCAGGTGCCCTGACCTGGAATTGAACCATGACCTCCTGGTTTATAGGTCAATGCTCAACCACTGAACCACACTGGCCAGGATTGGTTTCTACATTTTATATTTATCTCTTTTTTCCTAGGCAGCTTCTTTTGAGGTAATCAAATTATTAGTATTTTATTATATTGATCTACCAAAATTTAATTTATAGTGGTTGTTCTAGGAATTTCATTATATATTTTTTTGCACATTCTACATATAATTAACATGGTATCACTTTATATGAAATATTCCAATATTACAAGAGAATAATTCTATCTACCTTACATAATTCATACCTTTTATTATATATTATTGTGAATCTGATTGCTGTGGCTAGACTTCCAGTATTATGTTAAAGAACAGTGGTGAAAATGGACATCCATATCTTGTTCTTGATCTTAAAGGAAACACATTTGGTTTTTGCCCTGAAAGTATGATGTGGGCTCTGGGTTTGTTACATCTGACCTTTATTATGTTGAGGTATGATCCCTCTCTTCTCAC
>NW_005368395.1:0-607 GCF_000412655.1 Myotis brandtii | reverse complement strand
AGCCTGCTCCTCCAACATGAACCTTGAGTTGTAGAGTGTCTGGGGACTCCAGTTCAGGCTGGTGGAGAAGCTTGCTGTGTGCACAGCCTCTGACTCCCGCTCAGTCGCTCAGTGGAGATAAGTGACAGGTGTTCCGCTTTCTCCATTCACGCGTCCAGGGAATGGGGCAGCCCAACCAGGGTAGAAAGGCTTCCCTGTCCCTCCCACACCTGAGGAGCGAGCTCCGGTCCTCAGGTAGCCACTTGTTTTTGAAGATGAAGAATCACATCTTCCGATTCCCGGACCCCTAGATGCTCACCTGGAGCTCCGAGTCCTGCTACGCATGCATCTCGGGCATCATTACCTCTCTGGGCGGCTGGGCTGGGTTGTACTAACCTTGTCTCTTCCTGGCCCTCATCAGTGTTGAGATGAGCCTGCGGAAGTAGAGAAAAGGGAGGCCAGGAAAGAGGAGGGGTGCTCAGCAACCTAGCAAGAGAGCGAGTAAGGATTTGACAACCATTTTATTTTTCCCCCTTCAGTTTCACTGAGTTATAATGGACAAGTAACACTGCATATATTTAAAGTGTACAGCATGAGGATTTGATAGACATATACACTGAAATGATTA
>NW_005368394.1:0-872 GCF_000412655.1 Myotis brandtii | reverse complement strand
TATGTGACTTAGAGTTTCAGGTCTTATGTTTAAGTCTGATCTATTTTGAATTAGTTTTTGCACATGGGGACAAACTGCAATCCAGTTTCATTTGTTTGCATGTAGCTTTCCAGTTTTCCTAGCACCATTTATTGAAGAGACTATCTTTACTCCAATGTGCATTTCTGGCTCCTTTGTCGAAAATTATCTGTCCATATATGTATGGTTTTATAGCTGGGCTCTCTATTCTGTTCCATTGATCTGTTTCTCTGCCAATACCATGCTGTTATGATTATCGTAGCTCTGTAGTATATTTTGAAGTCAGGTAATGTGATACCTCCAGCATTGTTCTTTTTTGTCAGGATTTCTTTGGCTATTCTGGGTCTTTTGACCCAACAATACCACTTCTGGGTATATTTGAAATTAATTATGCACAAAGATATATGCACCCCTATGTTCATTGCAGCATTATTCATAGTGACAATGATGTGAATTGGAAACAGCCAAAATGCCCTATGATAGAGGACTGGATAAAGAAGATGTGGTGTATATATATACAATGGAGTACTATACAGCCATAAGAAAGGATGGGATAGCATCATTTACAACATGGATGGACCTTGAGAACATTATGCGAAGTGAAATAAGTCAAGCAGAAAAAGCTAAAACTATATGACTTAACTCATATGTGGAATATAAAACTGAAAGTTAAGAACACAAACAGCAGTGTGGTGGTTGCCAGAGAGAGGGAGGTGGGCAAAGAAAGGGGCCCTAATATGAGGGACAGGAGATTTGACTTTGGGTGATGGGCATTTGGTCCTATATACAGATGCTGTAAATTAGTAATCCACACATAAAACCTATATGTTCATGTTGAGTAATGTCACCCCAAT
>NW_005368393.1:0-877 GCF_000412655.1 Myotis brandtii | reverse complement strand
AGAACATACAGAAGGCTGAAAGACATATGAAAACATGCAAAAAGTCTCTAATCAAAACATTAATGAGGTACCATCTCACACCTGTTAAAATGACTATCAACAGCAAATCAACAAACGACAAGTGCTGGCGAGGATGCGGAGAAAAAGGAACACTTGTGCACTGCTGGTGGGAATGCAGACTGGTACGGCCACTGTGGAGAACAGTATGGTGTTTCCTCAAAAAACTAAATATGGAACTCCCATTTGACCCAGTGATCCCACTTCTAGGACTATATCCCAATAAATCAGAAACACCACCAATCAGAAAGGATATATGCACCCTATGTTCATAGCAGCACAATTTGCAATAGCTAAGATTTGGAAACAGCCTAAGTGCCCATCAGCAAAGGAGTGGATTAGAAAACTGTGGTACATCTACACAATGGAATACTAGGCTACTGTAAAAAAGAAGGAATTCTTACTATTTGCAACAGCATGGATGGAACTGGAAAGCATTATGCTAAACAAAATAAGCCAGTCAGAGAAAGATAAATATCACAGGATCTCATTCATTTGTGGAATATAATGAACAACATAAACTGATGAACAAAAACAGATCCAGAGACAGAGAAGCATCGATCAGATGCTCAAACCTCAGAGGGAAGGTAAGGGAGGGTGGGAGTAAGGGGGAGAGATCAACCAAAGGACTTATATGCATGCATATAAACCTAACTAATGGACACAGTCACCAGGAGGGTGAGGGCATGAGCGGGAGGTGGGCCAATGGGGGAAAAGGACACGTTTGTAATACCTTAATCAATAAAGAAAGAGAAAAAAGCCATGGTCACAAATGTGAAAGAATCTTCTAAATAAATAAATAAATAAATAAATAAATAAA
>NW_005368392.1:0-1311 GCF_000412655.1 Myotis brandtii | reverse complement strand
CCATTGATACACTTATTGGTTGACTCTTGTATGTGCCATGACCGGGGATGGAAGCCACACCAGTCTACATTCCTACCAGCAGTGAACAAGGGTTCCCTTTTCTCCACAACCTCTCCAACACTTGTTATTACTTGTCTTGTTGATGATGGCCACTCTAACAGATGTGAGGTGGTATATCATTGTCATTTTGATTTGCATTTCCCCAGTAGATAGTCAAGTTGGACATCTTTTCATATATCTGTTGGTCGTTCGTATGTCTTTTTGGGAGAGGTGTCTGTTCAGGTCTTTTGACCATTTTTAAATTGGGTTGTTTGTTTTCTTACTGTCGAGTTTTGTATATTTTGGATAGAAGTCCTTTGTCAGATATGTGCTTTACAAATATTTGCTCCCAGGCTGTGGCTTGTCTTTTCATTCTCTTAAGTCTTTTGCAGATCATGAGTTTTTTATTTTAATAAAGTCCAACTTACAGTTTTTTTTTTTTCTTTCATGAATCATGCTTTTGGTGTTGTCTCTAAAAAGGCATTGCCAAATCCAAGGACCACCTAGATTTTCTCCTATGTTTTTTCCTAGAACTTTTTTTTTTTTCCTAGAACTTTTATACTTTGGCATTTTACACTTATGTCTATGATCCATTTTTAGTTAATTTTTGTGAAAAGATTGGCTAGTTTTGCCCAAAAGATCCAGATTCACTTTTCTTTTGCAAATGGATGTCTAATTATTCCAGCACCATTTAAAAATATGTTTTGTATTGATTTCAGAGATAGGAAGGGAGAAGGAGAGATAGAAACATCAGAGATGAGAATCATAGATCGGCTGCCTCCTGCATGCCCCCTACTGGGGGTTGAGCTCACAACCTGGGCATGTGCCCTGACCTGGAATCAAACTGTGATTTCTTGGTTCATGGGTTGAAGCCACATGAGCCGTACCAGCCGGGCTCCAGCACCATTTTTAAAAAGACTTTCCTTTCTCGATTGACTTTTCTTCGTCCCTTTGTCAAAGATGAGTTAACTACATTGGTATAGGCCTGTTTCTGGACTCTCTATTCTGTTCCATTGATCCATGTATCGATTCTTTCACTAACATCATGCTGTCTTGCTTATTGTAGCTTTATAGCAAGTCTTGAAGTCCAGTAGAGTGAGTTTTCCAGTTTTGTTATCCTTCCTCAGTACCATGTTGGCTATTCTGCATCTCTTACCTTTTCATATAAACTCTAGAAGCAGTTTGTTGATTTCCACAAAAGAGCTTGCTGAGATTTTGACTGAAATTGTGTTTACTCTATAATCACAATGCGAGGAGTTGACATCTTAACAA
>NW_005368391.1:3302-4129 GCF_000412655.1 Myotis brandtii | reverse complement strand
TGAATATGTTGTCATAAAATGTTCCCATTCTCTGACTATTTTAATACTAGAGGCCTGGTGCATGAAATTCGTGCACAGGTAGGGTCCCTAGGCCTGGCCGGCAATCAGGGCCAATCTGTGGGGCGACTGGTGGGGCAATCGGGGGAGCCCCCACTCGCACTCGCCTTGGCTGGCCTGGTGCCGCCCACTCGCCGATCCTACCCTCTGCCGCCACCGCCAGTTGGGGCCTGCAGGCTGGGGGCAGCTCCTGTGTTGAGCGTCTGCCCCCTAGTGGTCAGTGAGCATCATAGCAACCGGTCATTCTGCAGTTCGGTCAATTTGCATATTAGGGTTTTATATAGATAGATCTGTACAAGCATGTCAAACCACTGGCTGTGAGTTTGACATGCTTGCTGTAGAATCTGAAGTAATGTCCTCTTTTCATTCCTGATATTGGTCATTTGTGTCTTCTCTCCTTTAAATAATCAGGCTGGCTAGAGTTTTATCCAATTTTATTAATTTCTTTAAATGAAACATCTCTTAGTTTTATTGATATTCTCTATGTTTTTTTGAATCATTAGTTTATTTTTTTGTCTTTATTTCCTCCTTTCTGCTTACTTCATGTTTAACTTGCTCTTCTTTTTATAGTTTTGTAAGGTAAAAAATAATCTTACTAACTTAAGATCTTTTAAATTTTCTCATGTGATCATTCAATAGAATAAATCTGCCTCTAAATATTATTATAACTGCATTTCACAAATTTTAATGTGAATGTTTTCATTCTCATTTTCTAATTTTCTTTTAAATTTCTTTTTTGACTGGTTTCCAATAATAATTTGTGGATTTTT
>NW_005368391.1:1564-3172 GCF_000412655.1 Myotis brandtii | reverse complement strand
TATCAATTAGGTTATACTGCTCCTTTGAGTTTTCTATAGCTTCCCCTGTTATTTTCTACTTGTGTTATCAATTATTGAGAGAGGAGTGTTGAAATTTCTAACTATAGTTGTGTATTTGTTAATTCCTCCTTTCAGTTCTATCAGATACTGCTACATGAATTTTGAATCTCTATTAGATGCATGCAAATTTAGAATTGTTTTGTCTTCTTTTTTTAATTTGATTTTTAATTGATTTTAGAGAGAGAGGGAGGAAAGGAGAGGGAAAAAGAGAAACATCAATGAGAGAGAAACATGGATCAGCTGGCTCCTGCACACCCTCTATCAGGAATTGAGCCCACAACCTGGGCATGTGCCCTGACCCAGAATGGAATCGGCTACCTCTCAGTGCATTGATGACACTCAACCAACTGAGCCATGCTGGCCAGAACTGTTTTGTCTTCTTGATGAATTCAACATTTTGTCACTGTGAAATGTTCCTTTTTATCTTTGATAATATGATTCATTCTAAAATCTACCTTGTCTATTCTTAATATCACTATTTCAGCTTTCTTTTAATTAGTGCTTGCATGATTTATCTTTTTCCATCCGTACATTTTAATCTATCTGTATCTTTCAGTATAAAGTAGGTTTCTTGTATGTAGCATATATAGGGTATCTCCAAAAATGTATACACACACTTTAAATAATTATAAAGGCAGTGTTTATTAAAAAGAATTTCATTTTCAAAATTGAGCTATCAGCTATTAAAGTGTGTATATATTTTTTGGGTACACACTGTAGTTGGGTCTTGCTTCCTTATCTAATTTGAAAATCTATGGGTTTTAATTGGGTTGTTTCAGCATTTATATTTTATTTCATTTCTTTGGGTCTAAATTTGCCATCTTACTAAGAGTTTCTATTTGTCTTCTGTGTTCTTATTCCCTTTTCCTCTTTTCTAGCCCTCTTTCGAGTCAATTAAATCATTCTATAATATTTCCATTAATGAATTATTAACTGTTCTTTCTTTTAGAGAAATCACTCCAAGCCCTGGCCAATGTGGCTCAGTTGATTGAGCATCGTCCCATGCACCAAAAGGTCACCAGTTTGATTCCCAGTCAGGGAACATCCCCAGGTTGTTGGTTTGATCCCCATTTGGGGTGCACGTGGGAGGCAACCAATGGATGTTTCTCTTTCACATCAATGTTTCTCTCCTTTTCGCTCCCTCTCCCTTCCTCTCTCTAAAAATCAATAAAAAATAATAAGAATAAATTGCTCCAGGATTTATAATATCCATCTTAAATGTATCACAATCTATTTTTATATAATACTATACTTCTTTATCTACTAGTGAAAGAAGCATACAAATTATACTTCCACTTCCTTCTCCTTTCTTTTGTGTTATTATTGTCATGCATTTTACTACTGTATATTTTATTAATTCCACAATATAGTGCTTCTATTTTTGCCTTATATAGTCAATTGTCTTTAGAAATTTTATTTTATTTTATTTTAAATATATATATTTTATTGATTTTTTACAGAGAGGAAGGGAGAGAGATAGAGAGTTAGAAACATCGACGAGAGAGAAACATCGATCAGCTGCTTCCTGCACATCTCCCACTGGGGATG
>NW_005368391.1:0-330 GCF_000412655.1 Myotis brandtii | reverse complement strand
ATAGGATAGAGGCCTGGCGCATGGGTGGGGGCCAGCTGGCCTGTCCTGAAGGGGGCCCCGGATCAGGGTGGGAGGTCCCCGCTGGGAGGCAGGGCCAGCCAGGGCGAGAGGCCGCAGGGTTTGCAGGCTGGCCACATCCCCAATTGGGGTGGGGGTCCCCACTGGGGGGCAGGGCTAGCCTGGGCAGGGGGTCGCAGGCTGTTTGCAGGCCGGCCACGTCCCTGGCTTTGTCAGGAAGCATGTCCGGAAGATGTCTGGTCTATCTGGTCTAATTAGCCTATTACCCTTTTATCAGTATAGATTCTATTTTTCTTTTCATCATGTTCATGT
>NW_005368390.1:0-828 GCF_000412655.1 Myotis brandtii | reverse complement strand
GCTTGCCCAGGATCTGCCCATCAGGCGGAGGCCTGTCCGTGCGCCTGCAGACCCCATGGCCGGGGCTCCTGGCGCCGCTTTGCCGAAGGTTCCTCTACCTTCAGGCTCTTTCCTCAGACCCCCGGGAGCTTGGCGCCCACGGTCCTGCCCTTCCGTGGCTCCCTGCAGCCCCCGCTCTACTCAGCTCTCCCGCCACCCACCTGTCAGGAAGCTGCCTGGAGCCTTGCTGCGGGCAGTGTGGTTCTGGGGCAGGGTCTGGGGTGTGGGGAGCAGCTCCAGTAAAGCTTAGTAAACCCCAGGCCCCCAGCCCCTCCTTGAGCAGAGCCCAGGGCAGGCTGGGGGCCTGGGTCTGAACACTGCAGCTGTGGAGGCAGTGGCAGCAGAGAGGCGAGGCTACATTGGACTGCCAGAGTGGGCGGGTCATGCCTTCCTGCTCACCCCCCGAGGCCCGGCCTGGCCCAGCCCGGTCTGGGCCACACTGCCACAATCGGCCCACAGGAGTGGGTGGGTTGTGCCTTGCTCCTCGGCCCCGCGGCTCCCGGCCGGGTCCACGATAGTCCCCCTGGAGTGGCTTGGGGCTGCTGGGTGCCGGACTCCCCTGCGTGTTTGTGTATCCAATCCAGCCCCCAGGAGCCCCAGCACCGAGGTGGCGGGGCTTGGGGCTGCTGGGGCCTGACGGGAGACAGAAACACACAGGGCTTCCCTTAGGCTTTGCTGCCAGGAGCCATCAGACTTCGCTCGCAGCTTGGAGCCTACATGTACAAATTAACAGCCATCTTTGTTGGCGGTTGATTTGCATATTGCACTGATTAGCCAATGGGAGGCATA
>NW_005368389.1:0-897 GCF_000412655.1 Myotis brandtii | reverse complement strand
AGGAAGGGACAGAGGGAAGACGCTGTCACAGGCTGAACGGAGGGGGCCAAACCTTTCTCCAGCGTGATACCCTCAGCAGCCCCGGGGAGCACGCCCCTCTACACAACTGAGTCACCAAAGGAGTCTCAACCCTAATGTTGCTGAATCACAAACTACAGTCATCGCCGCATGCGGGCCCCGTCCCACGGATGCCTCCTGGGTTCTGAGCAATTCACTGTTTCTTAATAGCCATTCCACACTCTTCTCCCCCCGCCGGCCCCCCAAAGAAGCCTCAGCACAGGAGGGGAGCGTGGCATCATCACAGTGACAGTCCTGAGCGAGCCAAACTTCCACGGGGTGGCTCCTGTGCACATGGCATTGCTGGAGCTATGATTATGAGTTATTGACGGCTTGAAACAGCGTCTCATCAATGCCACAGTCTATGGAGGCACTGGGCTGAGCCTTTCTTTCTCTCCCCAGGCGTTCCTTCAATGACGCCCTGCATGTAATCCCAGTGAGCACCAAACCAACACCACCGGGTGCCCCATCAGGTTGAGCAGGGTCCAGAGAGAAGGTGTGCCCTCTCCACCCTCCTATTCCAATAGGGGGCTGTCCCCACGAGACGCCTGCAGTCTCCACAGCCTCTCCACGGTGCTCTGCGTCTGCCTCCCAGCCCAAGGCCCCCTGACACACCTGCTACCCTGACTGGCTCAGGGACCCCTGAGAAGACCCCCTATCCAGTCCCAGGACTCTGGCTTCTCCCTCTAGTAGCTGTAATTCCAGATCAGTTTCTCCTTGAGTGAATAAGAGGCCAAAGAGCTGCCTGCAGGTCCCAATTCCAGGGGAATCCTGTCTGGTTAAATGGCCCGGATTTCCTTCCTACTAACTGGGGGCAAACTCAGGATGTGCAGGGGCTTC
>NW_005368388.1:0-264 GCF_000412655.1 Myotis brandtii | reverse complement strand
ACTGCTCAGGTGAAAAGCATCAATAGGCAATAAAAACTCAGTAAAAGTTTTGGTGTTTGTGTGTGTGTGTGTGTGTGTGTGTGTGTGTGTGTGTGTGTGTGTGTGTGTGTGATGAGAACAGGGTACTCAAATATTCTCAAAACACCTCCCCCCAAATTAGTTATCTATATATATAGAGGGGGAAAAATAGTAACTTATGGAAAAACTTGGCTGGCCCAGCTTAACCGTATAGAATGGGACAAATAGACATTATGTGCCCTGTGC
>NW_005368387.1:48366-52755 GCF_000412655.1 Myotis brandtii | reverse complement strand
GGGCTGCAGGCTGAGGACGAGGCCGACTATTACTGCTTAACATGGGATAAGACTCTTAATGCTGCCACAGTGCTCCAGGCCTGTGAGGAACTGAGACAAAAACCCGCTGTCCCTCTTGAAATGGGGCTCCCCTCGCAGACCCCACTCCCCCGACAAGCCAGCTGCTTCCTGTGCTTGCCCGGGCACATGGGCCTGAGACCCACTTCAGTGAACTTGGTTCAGAAAACCTGTCCCCATTCTTTCCATTGCGCCCCCTCCCCTCCAGCCTGGATTTCCTCAAATGGAGCAGAAACTCCCGGATGCGGGGGCAGCTGCCCTGGGTCCGAGTCCACGATGGGTCAGGGCAGGACCAGGGCCCCAGGGTCCAGCTGTGTCTGAGTCGAGCACATCCATAGTGTCCACTAGGTCCCAGGCTGTACTGACAGGGGCCCAAATGGAATGTAGGGGACCAGCTGGAATTCTAAGAAATACGAATCCTGCCCTGTTCACCGTGACTGCTTTGTTCTGATTAAAGGAGGCACCTTCTCACCTGGCTGGGAGTTGCACCTGGGACCTGGGAGCTCACCTGTCAATGTGACCCGTTCTCCCCATCGGGGAGCTGCCTGTGATCATGGAAAGATGACCAGCCTGGTTGCAGAAACTAGAGCTGCCAGCCCTTTGCACACCCACAGGCCTTTGCGAATCTCCTGCCCCCATTACCTGTGAACTGCCATTTGGCAAACCTTTTGCCTAAGTCCCCTTTAATCCTTGTCCTTCTCCCCGATACAAGCAGCTGGTTTACGAGGAGTGGGGGGCCGAGCAGATTTCTGTGGGTGACCCGCTGCTCTCCCAGGCTGCGGCAGGATGGGAATCAACGCTCATATGATTCCTCCCTGTCTCTGCTTAATTGGCTCCAGTAGGGACAGGCAGCACGGCCCATGGATTGTCCAGTTACTGTATCAGACCTTTGGGCTGGGGAATGACTCCTGTCCATTACCATCCATGCTGAGGTCTAACCACTGAGCCCTTCCTGTTTCCTTCATTGTCTAAACTCGCAGAGTCATGTTGACTCCTATTGGAGGGAGAGTCCCACGGGCCTGTTCCTGATGGTTCTGATGTCCTCCTCCACCCATTAGCTAAGAGCTGCTGTGGGATTAAGTCTCATGTCTGTGGAGCGAGTGAAGTTTCCATATTGTAAACATCTCTGCTTCTATCTGATGAGTTTTTATTAGAAATATGTTTTAGATTCGGTGAAAGGCTCTGTCAGAATATGGATTGAGATAATCTGAGTTTATCTGTTGATCTAATAAAATGATATAGGATATTAAGGGCTGATCAGTATGAAGCACACCTTGGAAGACTAATATATCACACCTGCCAGCACAATTGATGTCTCTCTCTCTCTCCCTCTCCCGTCCTCTCTCTCTAAAATCAATAAAAACATTTAAATTTAAAAAGGTGATCTTCCCTCCTCTTGTCTTAGCTGAGGCGGGAATGTGGCTGCAGCTGGAGGGGAGGCTCTGATGGGTTCCCTTTGGGGCGGGGCCTCTGGGCTGAGTGTGAGGAAGGTGGTTCCTCTGTGCAGGAGCCTGGCAGCCCCTCTCCCACGTGAGAAAGTCCTGCCTGGACAGCAGGGGGCGCCGCCACACAGCACTGCAAAGGGTCTGCTGGGCGCCCTCAGCTGGAAACCCACATGTCTGTCTGTAGTGGGTGCCCTCTGCCGGGTGGTTACTGGGTTCCCCGAGGGAGCCCCAGACCAGGCCTGTCCCAGCTCCTCATCCCTCCACCCCCGCATCCCAGGACCTAGACGCTACAGAGAGGATGTTTCTGGGAGAGTCCATGGGAGGGACAGGTTCGCATGAAGGGACCTTCTATCCCTGGGGCCTGGGGAGGGATAAGAGAGATGGGGTGCTCCCTCCCGGCTCAGGGCCTTAGAAGGGGGAGCCCTGGAGCACGCCCACCATGGCCTGCACCCCTCTCACCTCGGCCTCCTCCCTCACTGCACAGGCGCCTGAGTCTTCACATCTGCGAACAGGTCCCAGGAAGACACAGGCTCTGTCCTGCCCCCTGGGCCCCAGCCTGTTGTTAGACCCAGAGACTCACAATCCTGGTGTCTTTCTCCCCTTCATTCCAGGGGCCTGGGCCCACGCAGTCGGGGCTGCACAGGAAACCTCCATGTTAGGGTGTGGGGTCCCTGGGTCAGAGGGTCTCCATCACCTGCACCAGAGACAGCAACATCATCAAGATATTTCCAACCAGCCCGCCCAGCATGGCTCAGGAATTGAGTATCGACCTATGAACATGAAGGTCACGGTTCTATTCCCAGTCAGGGCAACTTCCAGATTGCCGGGCCCAATCTCTAGTGGGGGGCGTGCAAGAAGCCCCCAATGAATGATTCTCTCTCATTGATGTTTCTATCTTTCTCTCCCTCTCCCTTCCTCTCTGAATCCAATATAAATATATTATCTATCTCTCTTTCGTCTTCCTGCCTCACAGAAACCAATAAAAAATATTTTAAAAAAGGCTTAGAGGCATGCAATGGCAAACTTATAAGAAAGAAGAAGGTTCATGCGAACTGGCACCCACAGCTCCTCAGGCTGCCCCCACCCCTCACCTGGGGCAGCCCCGACTGACCCTCAGGGTCTCCCTGGCTCTCTGCCCCGGAAGCCTCTGCCTGTGGGTGACTCTGACTCTGAGCGGGAGCCCCCTCCATGTGATGCGGCCTGAGTGACAGGCAGGTTGTTGCATCAGGACCTGGGGGGACGCCTCAGGTCTTTCCAGCTGCCCTTCCCCCCTGGCCAGCGGGCCGTGACCTCCCCCCACGCCTCTTGCTCCTCCCATCATGCTCTGTCCCTGATGGTCCCTGACACTTGTCCCAGCATCATTGGCTCATACTTGTAGGATGGAGTGAATCTAATGGAGGGAAAGGTCCCCTTTGCCTAGGTCTGTGACCATGGCTCACCATGGCGTGTCTGGGCCTGGACACTAGAGGGGATCTGGGTGCTCAGAGCTGGGACCAGCCCCTGACAAAGCCCAGGACCATCTGCTCAGGGCTGTCAGCTGTGACTTCCCCAAACCTGGGCCCCACACAGCCCCACCCCCGCCCACACCAATGGCCATCCTCAGGCAGAGGGCCCTGCCCAGGGCCCAAGTAGAGATAAAAAAATGGGGTCTCATTTGCATAACAGGACCCTCCCTCCCACAGACTATGAAGAGGGGAAGGGAGAGGTGTGGGGAGCTCTGCTTCAGCTGTGGGGCCTCAGGAGGCAGGACTCAGGGATGACCTCCACCATGGCCTGGGCCCCTCTCCTCCTCACCCTCCTGGCTCACTGCACAGGTGACTGGATAAGGGGATGGGGAAGGGGCCTTGGGAAGACACATGGGCCCTGCTTCCTCCTCTTGTCTCTAGACCCAGACTCACCATCTCTGTGTCTCCCCCTCTTGCAGGATCCTGGGCCCAGTCTGTGCTGACTCAGCCATCCTCAGTGTCGGGGTCCCTGGGCGAGAGAGTCACCATCTCCTGCACTGGAAGCAGCCTCAACATTAGATATAGTTACGCTATATACGCTGTGTCCTGGCACCAGCAGCTCCCAGGAACGGCCCCCAAATGCATCATCTATGGTGATAGCAACCGACCCTCAGGGGTCCCTGATAGATTCTCTGGCTCCAGGTCTGGCAGCTCAGCCTCCCTGACCATCACGGGGCTGCAGGCTGAGGACGAGGCAGAATATTACTGCTCAGTATGGGACGATAGTCTTGATGGTCCCACAGTGCTCCAGGCCTGTGGGGAAGTGAGACAAAAACCCCTCTGGTCTGCGAGGGGGTGAGCTCCCCAGCAGCTGCCTGCTTGGCTCAGCCTGTGACCTGTGGCTTCTGCTTATTCCCTAGCTGACCCCTGGACCCAGGTTCATCTGGGGACCCTGCCTGGGGGTGAACGGACCTCCCTCCCCTCCGGCCTCCATGTCACTCAGAGCAGCGCTTTCCCAGGCTCAGGGTCCTGGAGGAAGGGAAGGCCTCTCCCACCTGCAGGGCCCAGTTCCCTCCCCCTGGGCTGCACTCACTGGGCCTGTGAGGCTGAGATGATTGACAGCTTGTGGGCCCCGCCCCTGCCTGGGGCTCAGCACTGTGTGCTGTGCGGAAGGACCCCTGGCCCTGTTCCATCCCATCAGGATTTACTCCCTTTAAGCCATGGGATGGTTTCCATTCGCTCTGTGATTTTAAGCACAAACATCGGCAATTCACAGCTGTCACTATAGCAGATTGGGGGGTGCCATGGTGGGCGCTGAAGGGGGTGGTCCCAGTGGGTGAAGGGGTCCAGGAGGAGACACTTCTGGCTGTGACTACCTGGCTCTGGGAGTGTGGACAGCATGGGGACCTGGCATAAGGCGCTGTCACACTGTGTCTGTGAAA
>NW_005368387.1:39256-48101 GCF_000412655.1 Myotis brandtii | reverse complement strand
TCTCCCATCCTCTCTCTCTAAAATCAATAAAAAAATATTTGAAAATTTAAAAAAAAAGAGATATTCCCTCCTCTTGTCTAATTGGGCGATGCCACCCACACAGAGGTCCCTAAAGTGGGTCTTACTTTTCCTTTTACAGAAGCTGAGGCAGGAATGTGGCTGCAGCCTGGAGGGGTGGTTCTGATGGGTTCCCTTTGGGGCGGGACCTCTGGGCAAAGTGTGGGGAAGGTGGTTCCTCTGTGGAGGAGCCTGGCAGCCCCTCTCCCACGTGAGGAAGGCCTGCCTGGTCAGCAGGGGGCGCTGCCACAAGCACTGGACAGGGTCTGCTGTGTGTCCTCAGCTGGAAACCCACATGTCTGTCTGTAGTCGGTGCCCTCTGCCGGGTGGCCCCAGGGGTCCCAGAGGAGCTGCAGACCAGGCCTGTCCCAGCCTCACTCATTACAGGACGGAGACACAGAAGCGGGGACGATTCTGGGAGAGTCCGTGGGAGGGACAGGTTCGCATGAATGGACCTTCTATCCCTGGGGCCTGGGGAGGGTAAGAGAGATGGGGTGCTCCCTCCAAGCTCAGGGCCTTAGAAGGGGGAGCCCTAGAGAAGCCCACCATGGCCTGCACCCCTCTCACCTCAGCCTCCTCCCTCACTGCACAGGCTCCTGAGTCCTCACATCTGGGAACAGGTCCCAGGAAGACACAGGCCCTGCCCTGCCCCCTGGGCCCAGCCTGTTGTTAGACCCAGAGACTCACAATCCTGGTGTCTTTCTCCCCTTCATCCCAGGGGCCTGGGCCCACGCAGCCTGGGCTGCACAGGAAACCTCCGTGTTAGGGTGGGGGGTCCCTGGTCAGAGGGTCTCCATCACCTGCACCAGAGACAGCAACATCATCAAAACGTTTCACACCACCTGGCCGGTGTGGCTCAGAGGTTGAGCTTCGACCTAAAACCAGGAGGTTATGGTTCAATTCCCAGTCAGGATACAGGCCCAGGTTGTGTATTTGATCCCCAGCAGGGGTCATACAGGAGGCTGGCGATCCATGATTCTCTCTCACCATTGATGTTTCTATCTCTCTCTCCCTCTTCCTGCCTCACTGAAACCAATAAAAAATATATTTAAAAGGAGGATTAGAGGCATGCAATGACATGCTTACGAAAAAGACTAACGTTCATGCCAACTGGCACCCACAGCTCCTCAGGCTGCCCCCACCCCTCACCTGGGGCAGCCCCGACTGACCCTCAGGGTCTCCCTGGCTCTCTGCCCCTGAAGCCTCTGCCTGTGGGTGACTCTGACTCTGAGGTGGGAGCCCCCTCCATGTGATGCGGCCTGAGTGCCGGGCAGGTTGTTGCATCAGAACCTGGGGGGGCGCCTCAGGTCTTTCCAGCTGCCCTTCCCCCCTGGCCAGCGGGCCAAGACCTCCCCCCACGCCTCTTGCGCCTGCGGTCATGCTCTGTCCCCGATGGTCCCCCTGAGCCAGGGGGTCAGTGCACAGAACTGGGGGAGGCAGGACCTGTCCCTCATGGGCTCAGTCAGCAGGGGACACAGTGGTGCATCCAGGCCTGGGCACCAGGGGGCGCTCAGGGGCTGCTGCTGAAGGGCTGGGCTCATTGGAGCTGCAACCTGTTCCCTGGCCCTGCCTGGTGCCCTGTGCTCAGGGCTCACAGCTGTGACCTTGCCACCCCCTGGGCCCCACACAGCCCCACCCCCGCCCTCACCCTGCCATCCTCAGGCACAAGGACCAGAACCAGGGCCCAGGGAGGGATCAGATAGATGGGGTCTCATTTGCATGAGTGGGCCCTCCCTCCCGCAGACCATGAAGAGGGGAAGGGAGAGGTGTGGGGAGCTCTGCTTCAGCTGTGGGGCCTCAGGAGGCAGGACTCAGGGATGACCTCCACCATGGCCTGGGCCCCTCTCCTCCTCACCCTCCTGGCTCACTGCACAGGTGACTGGATAAGGGGACGGGGAAGGGGCCTTGGGAAGACACATGGGCCCTGCTTCCTCCTCTTGTCTCTAGACCCAGACTCACCATCTCTGTGTCTCCCCCTCTTGCAGGATCCTGGGCCCAGTCTGTGCTGACTCAGCAGTCCTCAGTGTCGGGGGCCCTGGGCGAGAGGGTCACCATCTCCTGCACTGGAAGCAGCTCCAACATTGGGGGTGGTTACGCTGTGTCCTGGTACCAGCAGCTCCCAGGAAAGGCCCCCAAATGCATCATCTATGATAATAGCAACCGACCCTCAGGGGTCCCTGATCGATTCTCTGGCTCCAAGTCTGGCAGCTCAGCCTCCCTGACCATCACGAGGCTGCAGGCGGAGGACGAGGCCGACTATTACTGCTCAGCTTGGGACAGCAGTCTCAAAGCTCGCACTGTGCTCCAGGCCTGTGGGGAACTGAGACAAAAACCTGCTGTCCCTCTTGAAATGGGGCTCCCCTAGCAGACCCCACTCCTCCGACAAGCCAGCTGCTTCCTGTGCTTGCCCGACACCGGGGCCTGAGACCCACTTCAGTGAACTTGGTTCAGAAAACCTGTCCCCTTTCTTTCCATTCCTCCCCTTCCCCTCCAGCCTGGATTTCCTCAAATGGACCAGAAACTCCCAGATGTGGGGGCAGGCTGCCCTGGGTCGGAGTCCACGATGTGTCAGGGCAGGACCAGGGCCCCAGGGTCCAGCTGTGTCTGAGGGGAGCACATCCATAGTGTCCACTAGGGGGCCCACCTGTTCCCAGCAACAGCCCCCCGATCCTCAGCCCCTCTGTGGAGGTGGACCCTGGGGTCTCGGATGGACCCTTGGGCTCAAGTCTGGGGAGGGAGCTTCCTGTCCATCGCTGTGCTGAGGGCTAGAGAGCGAGGCTGCTTCTCAATGTGCCCGCCGAGCGGTCGGCCTGCCCCTCTGCTGGGATGGAGCCCCCACAGCGCCCTCTCGGTCTCAGCCGTGACTGCTGCTGCTGCTGGGGCTGCAGCCACCTGGTCCAGGTTCATGCGGGGGTGTCACCCGGGTGGGAAGCCCCTCCCCTCCCTTTGTCCTCACAGTCACCCACCACAGCTCCTCCTGAGAAAAAGGGACCCAGAGGAACAGGAGACCAGTGGCCTTGTAGCTGCGGACACAGGGTCTCTGCACAGCAGGCGGGGCCTGAGGGGCGGCTCCTTGTGGTCATCTCAGCCCTGGGCTGTGACCGACGAATCCAGCGTCTCCATCCTCAGCCAGTTCCCTAGTTCCAGAGGCTCCGGAGCTGCCTCATCCTCCCATTGGTCTCCATGGAGCCGTTCTCTGTGCTCACCCGGAGGCTCCTCCATCGCTGCTGGGCCGGGACCAGTGGCCCGGGCTGGGTCAGAGCCTCGGGGCTGTGGGAATGACTCCTTTCCATTCCATCCATGCTGAGGTCTAACCACTGATCCCTTCCTGTTTCCTTCATTGTCTAAACCTGCAGAGTCACGCTGACTCATAACGGAGTGAGAGTCCCACAGGCCTGTTCCTGATGGTTGTGGCGATGCCCTCCTCCCACCCATTAGCTAAGAGCTGCTGTAGGACGAAGTCTCATGTCTGTGGACCGAGTGAAGTTTCCATATTGTAAACGTCTCTGCTTCTATGTGATGAGTTTTTATTAGAAATATGTTTTAGATTCGGTGAAAGGTTCTGTCAGAATATTGATTGAGATAATATGAGTTTATCTGTTGATCTAATAATATGATATAGGATATTAAGGGCGGATCAATATGCAGCCCACCTTGGAAGACTGTAATATATCACACCTGCCAGCCCAATTGATGTCTCTCTTTCTCCCTCTCCCGTCCTCTCTCTCTAAAATCAATAAAAACATATTTAAATTTAAAAAGGAGTTCTTCCCTCCTCTTGTCTAATTGGGCGATGCCACCCACACAGAGGCCCCTGAAGTGGGTCTTACCTTTTCCTTCCACAGAAGCTGAGGCGGGAATGTGGCTGCAGCTGGAGGGGAGGCTCTGATGGGTTCCCTTTGGGGCGGGGCCTCTGGGCAGAGTGTGAGGAAGGTGGTTCCTCTGTGCAGGGCCTGGCAGCCCCTCTCCCATGTGAGGAAGCCCTGCCTGGACAGAAGGGGGCGCTGCCACAAGCACTGGACAGGGTCTGCTGGTCACCCTCAGCTGGAAACCCACATGTCTGTCTGTAGTCGGTGCCCTCTGCCAGGTGGCCTGGAGTCCCTAGGGAGCCCCAGACCAGGCCTGTCCCAGCCCCCACATCCCAGAACCTGGACACAGCAGAGAGGACGTTTTTGGAAGAGTGTGTGGAAGAGACACCTTTGCATGAAGGGACCTTCTATCCCTGGGGCCTGGGGAGGGTAAGAGAGATGGGGTGCTCCCACAAAGCCCAGGGCCTTAGTAGGGGGAGCCCTGGAGCACGCCCACCATGGCCTGCACCCCTCTCACCTCGGCCCTCCTCTCTCACTGCACAGGCACCTGAGTCCTCACATCTGGGAACAGGTCGCAGGAAGACACAGGCTCTGCCCTGTCCCCTGGGCCCCAGCCTGTTGTTAGACCCATAGACTCACAATCCTGGTGTCTTTCTCCCCTTAATTCCAGGGGCCTGGCCCACAAAGCCTGGGCTGCCACAGGAAACCTCCATGTTAGGGTGGGGGGTCCCTGGGTCAGAGGGTCACCATCACCTGCCCTGGAAGCACAACATCATCAAGAGGTTTCACACCAACACGGCCAGTGTGGCTCAGGGGTTGAGCAACGACCTATGAACCAGGAGGTCATGGTTCTATTCCCAGTCAGGGCACCACGGTTCTATTCCCAGTCAGGGCAACTTCCAGATTGCCGGGCCCAATCTCTAGTGGGGGGCGTGCAAGAAGCCCCCAATGAATGATTCTCTCTCATTGATGTTTCTATCTTTCTCTCCCTCTTCCTGCCTCACAGAAACCAATAAAAAAATATATTTAAAAGAAGGCTTAGAGGCATGCAATGGCATACTTATAAGAAAGAATAAGGTTCATGCCAACTGGCACCCACAGCTCCCTCAGGCTGCCCCCAACCCCTCACCTGGGGCAGCCCCGACTGACCTTCAGGGTCTCCCTGGCTCTCTGCCCCGGAAGTCTCTGCCTGTGGGTGACTCTGACTCTGAGGCGGGAGCCCCTCCATGTGATGCGGCCTGAGTGCCGGGCAGGTTGTTGCATCAGAACCTGGGGGGGCGCCTCAGGTCTTTCCAGCTGCCCTTCCCCCCTGGCCAGCGGGCCAAGACCTCCCCCCACGCCTCTTGCGCCTGCGGTCATGCTCTGTCCCCGATGGTCCCTGACACTAGTCCCAGCATCATTGGCTCAAACTTGTAGGATGGAGTGAATCTAATGGAGGGAAAGGTCCCCTTTGCCTGGGTCTGTGACCATGGCTCACCATGGCGTGTCTGGGCCTGGACACTAGAGGGCGCCCTGGGCTCGCTCCTGAGGGACCTACAGGGTTTGACTGGGGCCAACCTCCTGGCACCATCTGGTGCTGCTTCAGGGCTCACAGCTGTGGTTCCCTTAGCAACAGGCCCCACACAGCCCCGCCCTGCACACACCCAGGGCCATCCTCAGGCAGAGGCACCTGCCCCAGGGCCCTGGGTGGAATCAGATAGATGGGGTCTCATTTGCATGAGTGGGCCCTCCCTCCCACAGACTATGAAGAGGGGAAGGGAGAGGTGTGGGGAGCTCTGCTTCAGCTGTGGGGCCTCAGGAGGCAGGACTCAGGGATGACCTCCACCATGGCCTGGGCCCCTCTCCTCCTCACCCTCCTGGCTCACTGCACAGGTGACTGGATAAGGGGACGGGGAAGGGGCCTTGGGGAGACACATGGGCCCTGCTTCCTCCTCTTGTCTCTAGACCCAGACTCACCATCTCTGTGTCTCCCCCTCTTGCAGGATCCTGGGCCCAGTCTGTGCTGACTCAGCCATCCTCAGTGTCGGGGTCCCCGGGCGAGAGGGTCACCATCTCCTGCACTGGAAGCAGCACCAATGTTGGGAGTGGTAATGGTGTACAGTGGTACCAGCAGCTCCCAGGAAATGCCCCCAAACTCATCATCTATGGTACTAGCACTAGACCCTCAGGGGTCCCTGACAGATTCTCTGGCTCCAGGTCTGGCAACTCAGCTACCCTGACCATCACGGGGCTGCAGGCTGAGGACGAGGCCGACTATTACTGCTCAGCATGGGACAGCAGTCTCAAAGCTCCCACAGTGCTACAGGCCTATTAGGAACTGAGACAAAAACCTGCTGTCCCTCTTGAAACGGGGCTCCCCTCGCAGACCCCACTCCTCCGACAAGCCAGCTGCTTCCTGTGCTTGCTCGACACCGGGGCCTGAGACCCACTTCAGTGAACTTGGTTCAGAAAACCTGTCCCCATTCTTTCCATTCTGCCCCCTCCCCTCCAGCCTTCATTTCCTCAAATGGAGCAGAAACTCCCGGAAGCGGGGGCAGCTGCCCTGGGTCAGAGTCCACGATGGGTCAGGGCAGGACCAGGGCCCCAGGGTCCAGCTGTGTCTGAGTCGAGCACCTCCATAGTGTCCACTAGAGGGGCCACCAGTTCCCAGCAACAACCCCCCAATCCTCAGACCCCATGCCCTCCTCCCACCCATTAACTAAGAGCTGCTGTAGGACGAAGTCTCCTGTCTGTGGAGCAAGTGAAGTTTCCATATTGTAAACGTCTCTGCTTCTATCTGATGAGTTTTTATTAGAAATATGTTTTAGATTCCGTGAAAGGCTCTATCAGAATATCAGATGAGACAATCTGAGTTTATCAGTTGAGCTAATAATATGATATGTGATATAAAGGGCTGATCAATACACAGCCCACCTTGGAAGACTGTAATATATCACACCTGCCAGCCCAATTGATGTTTCTCTCTCTCTCTCTCTCTCTCTCTTTCTCTCTTTCTTTCTCTCTCTCTTTCTCTCCCATCCTCTCTCTCTAAAATCAATAAAAAAATTAATTTAAAAAGGAGATCTTCCGTCCTCTTGTCTAAGCTGGCGATGCCACCCACACAGAGACCCTGAAGTGGGTCTTACCTTTTCCTTCCACAGAAGCTGAGGCGGGAATGTGGCTGCAGCTGGAGGGGAGGCTCTGATGGTTTCCCTTTGGGGAGGGGCCTCTGGGCAGAGTGTGGGGAAGGTGGTTCCTCTGTGCAGGGCTTGGCAGCCCCTCCCTCGAGGAGGAAGCCCTGCCTGGGACAGCACCGGGCACTGCCACAAGCACTGGGCAGGGTCTGCTGGGCGCCCTCAGCTGGAAACCCACACGTCTGTCTGTAGTCGGTGCCCTCTGCCGGGTGGTTCCTGGGTTCCCTCAGGGAACCCCTACCAGGCCTGTCCCAGCTCCCCCCACCCCCCATCCCAGGACCAGGACACAGCACACAGGACATTTTGGGGACAGTTGGTGGGAAGGACAGTTTTGAATGAAGGGACCTTCTATCCCTGGGGCCTGGGGAGGGTAAGAGAGATGGGGTGCTCCCTCCCAGCTGAGGGCCTTAGAAGGGGGAGCCCTGGAGAAGCCCACCATGGCCTGCACCCCTCTCACCTCGGCCTCCTCCCTCACTGCACAGGCTCCTGAGTCCTCACATCTGGGAACAGGTCCCAGGAAGACACAGGCTCTGTCCTGCCCCCTGGGCCCCAGCCTGTTGTTAGACCCAGAGACTCACAATCCTGGTGTCTTTCTCCCCTTCATTCCAGGGGCCTGGGCCCACGCAGCCTGGGCTGCACAGGAAACCTCCATGTTAGGGTGTGGGGTCCCTGGGTCAGAGGGTCTCCATCACCTGCACCAGAGACAGCAACATCATCAAGATATTTCCAACCAGCCCGCCCAGCATGGCTCAGGAATTGAGTATCGACCTATGAACATGAAGGTCACGGTTCTATTCCCAGTCAGGGCAACTTCCAGATTGCCGGGCCCAATCTCTAGTGGGGGGCGTGCAAGAAGCCCCCAATGAATGATTCTCTCTCATTGATGTTTCTATCTTTCTCTCCCTCTCCCTTCCTCTCTGAATCCAATATAAATATATTAAAAGAATAAAAAGGCTTAGAGGCATGCAATGGCATACTTATAAAAAAGAAGAAGGTTCATGCCAACTGGCACCCACAGCTCCCCCAGGCTGCCCCCACCCCTCACCTGGGGCAGCCCCGACTGACCCTCAGGGTCTCCCTGGCTCTCTGCCCCGGAAGCCTCTGCCTGTGGGTGACTCTGACTCTGAGGCGGGAGCCCCTCCATGTGATGCGGCCTGAGTGCCGGGCAGGTTGTTGCATCAGAACCTGGGGGGGCGCCTCAGGTCTTTCCAGCTGCCCTTCCCCCCTGGCCAGCGGGCCAAGACCTCCCCCCACGCCTCTTGCGCCTGCGGTCATGCTCTGTCCCCGATGGTCCCTGACACTAGTCCCAGCATCATTGGCTCAAACTTGTAGGATGGAGTGAATCTAATGGAGGGAAAGGTCCCCTTTGCCTGGGTCTGTGACCATGGCTCACCATGGCGTGTCTGGGCCTGGACAGTAGAGGGTGCCCTGGGCTCGCTCCTGAGGGACCTGCAGGGTTAGACTGGGACCAACCTCCTGGCTCCACCTGGTGCCCCTTCTCAGGGCTCACAGCTGTGGTTCCCTTAGCAACAGGCCCCACACAGCCCTGCCCTGCACACACCCAGGGCCATCCTCAGGCAGAGGCACCTGCCCCAGGGCCCTGGGAGGAATCAGAGAGATGGGGTCTCATTTGCATGAGTGGGCCCTCCCTCCCCCAGACTATGAAGAGGGGAAGGGAGAGGTGTGGGGAGCTCTGCTTCAGCTGTGGGGCCTCAGGAGGCAGGACTCAGGGATGACCTCCACCATGGCCTGGGCCCCTCTCCTCCTCACCCTCCTGGCTCACTGCACAGGTGACTGGATAAGGGG
>NW_005368387.1:35784-39101 GCF_000412655.1 Myotis brandtii | reverse complement strand
AGGATCCTGGGCCCAGTCTGTGCTGACTCAGCCATCCTCAGTGTCGGGGTCCCCGGGCCAGAGGGTCACCATCTCCTGCACTGGAAGCAGCTCCAACATTGGGGGTCACGTTGTGTCCTGGTACCAACAGCTCCCAGGAAAGACCCCCAAATACATCATCTGTAAGGATAGCAGTCGATTCTCAGGGATTCCGGACCGATTCTCTGGCTCCAAGTCTGGCACCTCTGCCTCCCTGACCATCACGGGGCTGCAGGCGGAGGACGAGGCCGACTATTACTGCTTAGCATGGGACAAGACTCTTAATGGTCGCACAGTGCTGCAGGCCTGTGGGGAACTGAGACAAAAACCTGCTGTCCCTCTTGAAATGGGGCTCCCCTAGCAGACCCCACTCCTCCGACAAGCCAGCTGCTTCCTGTGCTTGCCCGACACCGGGGCCTGAGACCCACTTCAGTGAACTTGGTTCAGAAAACCTGTCCCCTTTCTTTCCATTCCTCCCCTTCCCCTCCAGCCTGGATTTCCTCAAATGGACCAGAAACTCCCAGATGTGGGGGCAGGCTGCCCTGGGTCGGAGTCCACGATGTGTCAGGGCAGGACCAGGGCCCCAGGGTCCAGCTGTGTCTGAGGGGAGCACATCCATAGTGTCCACTAGGGGGCCCACCTGTTCCCAGCAACAGCCCCCCGATCCTCAGCCCCTCTGTGGAGGTGGACCCTGGGGTCTCGGATGGACCCTTGGGCTCAAGTCTGGGGAGGGAGCTTCCTGTCCATCGCTGTGCTGAGGGCTAGAGAGCGAGGCTGCTTCTCAATGTGCCCGCCGAGCGGTCGGCCTGCCCCTCTGCTGGGATGGAGCCCCCACAGCGCCCTCTCGGTCTCAGCCGTGACTGCTGCTGCTGCTGGGGCTGCAGCCACCTGGTCCAGGTTCATGCGGGGGTGTCACCCGGGTGGGAAGCCCCTCCCCTCCCTTTGTCCTCACAGTCACCCACCACAGCTCCTCCTGAGAAAAAGGGACCCAGAGGAACAGGAGACCAGTGGCCTTGTAGCTGCGGACACAGGGTCTCTGCACAGCAGGCGGGGCCTGAGGGGCGGCTCCTTGTGGTCATCTCAGCCCTGGGCTGTGACCGACGAATCCAGCGTCTCCATCCTCAGCCAGTTCCCTAGTTCCAGAGGCTCCGGAGCTGCCTCATCCTCCCATTGGTCTCCATGGAGCCGTTCTCTGAGCTCACCCGGAGGCTCCTCCGTCGCTGCTGGGCTGGGACCAGTGGCCCGGGCTGGGTCAGAGCCTCGGGGCTGTGGGAATGACTCCTTTCCATTCCATCCATGCTGAGGTCTAACCACTGATCCCTTCCTGTTTCCTTCATTGTCTAAACCTGCAGAGTCACGCTGACTCATAACGGAGTGAGAGTCACACGGCCTGTTCCTGATGGTTGTGGTGATGTCCTCCTCCCACCCATTAGCTAAGAGCTGCTACAGGATTAAGTCTCATGTCTGTGGAGCGAGTGAAGTTTCCATATTGTAAACATCTCTGTTTCCATCTGTATGTGTTTTTATTAGAAATATGTGTTACATTTGGTGAATGGCTCTGTCAGAATTTCGATTGAAATAATTTGAGTTTGTCTGTTGATCTAATAATATGATCTATCTATCCTATATAATAAAAGCTAATATGCAATTGACCAAACGGTGGAATGACTCTTCACTATGATGCTCAATGACCACCAGGGGGCAGACACTCAATGCAGGAGCTGCCCCCTGGTGGTCATTGCACTCCCACAGGGGGAGTGCCGCTCAGCCTGAAGTCGGGCTCTTAGCTGGTGAGTGCAGCGCAGGTGGTGGGAACCTCACCCTCTTCCATAGTAGTGCTAAGGATGTCCAACTGACGGCTTAGGCCCCAAGGGCTCCTTTTCTGCGAGAGGGTGCAGGCTGGACTGAGGGACCCCCCGAGTGCACAAATTTTGTGCTTCGGTCCTCTAGTCTATACTAATAAAAGGGTAATATGCTAATTAGACCAGGAGACCTTCCGGATGTCCTTCTGGACAAAGCCATGGTGGCAGGGTCGAGGCAGAGGCGGTTAGGGGTGATCAGGCCAGATGGGAGGGCAATTGGGTATGAGCAGCATGGGGGGGGCACAGTTGGGGGTGAGCAGGATGGCAAGGGGGGCAGTTGGGGGCGAGCAGGCCGGCAGGCAGAGTGGTTAGAGGTGATCAGGCAGGCGGGCAGATGAGCGGTTAGGAACCAGTGGTCCCGGATTGCGAGAGGCATGTCTGACTGCCAGTTATCCCCCAAGAGGTCCCAGTTTGGAGAGGGTGCAGGCCAGGCTGAGAGACCCCCCCATGCATGAATTTTGTGCACCGGGCCACTAGGCAGGTGGGAAGGAGCGATGGGTCCCAGACTGCAAATGGGATCCTGGACTATAAGAGGAATGTCTGACTGCTGGCTTAGGCCAATCCCCTGATATTGGGCCTAAGCTGGCAGTCGGACATCCCCCGAGGGGTCCCAGACTGGGAGAGAGTGCAGGCAGGGCTAAGGTACCCTCACCTACCCCTGGTGCAGGAATGTCGTGCACTGGGCCTCTGGTATGATCATATTTACTGATGGGTTAATATGTTGTGTCATATTTAAAATTTTATTAATATAAAGAAAAACTTGTATCATTGGGATAAATCACACTTCATAATAGCACTGGGCCATCTGTTAATATTTCATTTTAAACATGTGTAGGAATCTTTAATACTATTGGTCTGTAATTTCCCATTTTGTATAATTTATGTGTAAGCTGTGTTTATCAATATTAAAACAAATGATCTATGACATCCTGATCTCTGAGGGTTTGGTAGAGTTCCCTTTGAAATGTCTGTATCTTATGCTCTTCAGTGGAGTGGTTACATTACATTTTTAATTTTTCTACTAAAATTTGTCCATTTAATTACTTTACTTCTTTCAGAGCCAATTTTGTATCTTCCAAGGAAAGTGTATATTTTATCTATTTTTACTAGACTTTATAACTCAGTTTTTACAAGTTTCCATTTCTACATGACCAGCAGGGGGCACTGTTGGGTTGCCCTGTGATCCCTGCACAGCTGCTCAGTGAAGACTGTTCACTCAAAACACCTGGGCCTCAAGGCTGGGCCCTGTGCTCACTGCTGGAGACTCAGCAGCTGAGTCCGCTCTGGATGGCGGAGTCCCCTGAGTGGGGACAGTTGTGCTGTCTCAGCAGGTGCTTCCTCCCAGGGCCCCCCAAGGGGTGAGCCCACCTCCATGCTCCTCAGTCTGGGGTGTGAGCTGAGCTCCAGCCCCAGGGCCCAGGGAGGGGCTGGGCAGTC
>NW_005368387.1:32620-34865 GCF_000412655.1 Myotis brandtii | reverse complement strand
GGGGGGGGGGCGGGGAGAGGGTCTGGGACGGTGTCTGGACAAAGAGGAGATAAACACCTACATAGGGCTAGGGATGTTGGGGAGACATAGCAAAGGTACCTGTCTGTCAAACCTGGGAACAGAAATCATTGGCCAGAGGGGGCAGGGCCAATGCAAGCCCGAGAACACTGGGGAGCACAGGATCCCCTGGACCAAAGAGCGCTCTCTCTTTCTCTCTCTCTCTCTCTCTCTCTCTCTCTCTCTCTCTCGGCTCTTGGCTCTCTTGTTCCTTTGGCGTTGCTCCTGCCCGTGTTTCCTCCCCATCCACGTGGCCCTGCAGACCCACAGGCAGGGAAGGGACGGACCACGGCGGGAGCAGCCTAAGCCGGCCTGATGCTGGGCCGGGCCTGTGGCCAACGTGGATGGGAATCCGGGCCCTGGCGTAGAGCTCGGCCCCGCTGAATCGGACGTGGGACTTGATTCTTGGTGGGACAAAGGGGAATGGGGCCTTGGGGACTCAGGGGTTTGATTCCAAGGGAATAAAACCTTCTGTTACACCGCATTCTCCCACGGGGGCCCCCAAATCCTCAATCCAGTGGCACCCAAGACACTCCCTGCCTCCAGGAACCGGCGGGGGCGAGGAGCTCTCTCCGCCATGGCTGTCTGAGCGCCTGGTGGGTCAGTGGGCCCCGCTGACTCCTCACTCATCTCCCGGGACCAGCACCCAGTGCACTGCCCTCCCTCTCCCTCTGCTCCCTGCGCCAGGCTGCGGGCCGGCTCCTTCCCTCCCGAGGCTCAGAGGAAGCAGGTGTCTGGGCTCCAGGGACGCCGAGAGGAAGCAAAGAGTCCTTTCAGAGGGAGAGGTGACTGTGTGACCTCCTTGTGCGCCAGGGACGCCGGGCGGCTTCCCCGCCCGAGGCAGGTCCTGGAAGAGCCACTTCTCTTCTTCATCTTGTTTTTATTTTTTATCCTCACTCAAGGAAATTTATTTCATTGGTTGTTAGAGAGAGTGGGAGGGAGAGGGAGAGGGAGAGAGAAACACTGATGGGAGAGAGACACATCGACTGGTTGCCTCCCACATGACCCGACCAGGGCCGGGAGCCTGCAGCCAAGGTACGTACGTGCCCCTGACCGGAATCGAACCCGGGACCCTTCAGTCTGCAGGCCGACGCTCCATCCACGGAGCCAAGCCAGCCAGGGCCTTCTTCATCTTAAGGTGGCCTAAGGGTCAGGCTGGTGCCGCCGATGAAGCCGGGACGTGTAAAGTTCAGGAACATTCCGATGATGAAGGTCCAGCCCACAATGCTGTGACAGGGGACCGTGAAGGTGCAAGAAGTTGTAGGAACTCAACTCCGAGGACACCCGAGGCTGGGCCTGCGGTCCCCTCCTCCTCCCCTTCTCTTTGCACAGGTGCGGGGCTGAGGATCCCCGCAGGTCACCGAGCACCTCCTCTGTCCCCTGTTCCTCTCCCCGGCACAGGCCAGCCTTGCGCCATCTTCCCTTCCTGCTTAGCGAGACTCAGCGCCTGCAGGTGGCTGCACGGTCCCTCTCCGGTGCTCTGACCTGAGCTGGGCTGGGAGGCCGTCTGTGCACCCCCACCCCCAAATACTGGACTCCCCCGAGTTTCTAGGTGCCTTGCACTTGGGTCCTGTGCAAATGGTTCCCTTCATGTAATGCAGCGGTTCTCAACCTGTGGGTGGGGACCACTTGGGCAGGGGTTCTCCAGTAAACAGGTGAAGGGGAGGAGCTGGAGTGGCTTCAAGGAAGGAGTGATTCCCGCCGGGACCAGCAGGGGGCGCTGTAAGACCGTCTCTGGGGTTTGCCTGGACCTGGTCTCTGCCAGGAGGCCCCAGGGCTGGCTCTGGGGTTCCTGTGAGGCCTGCGTCCTCTCTGGGAGTGTGGGGTCCCCTGCCCGTGGCTGTGGGCGCCTCTAGCAGCTGCTTCCTCCCGGCCCCACCCACGGGCAACCAGTGCACCGGGCTGGCCTCCCTGCACAAGGCCCAGACCCTGTCAGCGCCCCTGGGGAAGGGGGGGGCGGGGACACATTTGCATGAGCAGCCCCTTCTCTGTGGCCAGGGCGGGATAAGAGGCCTGGGCAGTGCAGCCCCAGCTCTGCGTCCTGGGAACGGGCTGCGCTCACCATGGCCTGGACCCCTGTGCTCCTCGTGCTCCTCGCTCACTGCACAGGTAGCCACAGGCCTCGGGGACCCAGAGCACCTGCCCCCCGACCCTTATTCTCACCCCCATGTGTCTGTGTCCACAGGGT
>NW_005368387.1:30511-32034 GCF_000412655.1 Myotis brandtii | reverse complement strand
TCTGTCAGGTGGGCTCCTCTGCAGGGACCTGTGTCCCCGGGAGGAGGGAGGTCGCACACGATGTAGCAGCAGCACAGGCGTCCCAGGGGCACACGCGGGTGGTCGTAGAGCCCAGCTGACCACCCCCCGTGACTGGGGAAATTCTAACAAGACTGAAATCTGGGGGAGGGGATTGGGGTTCAGCTTATCTTATTAGATAAATAAAGCCATACCCCAGAATGCTCTTCGTCCTTTATGGCGACCTAAGATGCCACGGAAATAAGCAATAACCTCTCATTATCCTGAGGACTAACACCCACTGAGAGCTGACCATGTCCTCACTGTACGAGCGTTTAATATCCTCGCCACAGCCATCCTTCATGTTGTCATGAGCACATTGAAAGCTGAGGAAACTGAGTGAAGATATTTAGGAAAAAAACTTAAAAAAATATTTTTATTGATTTCAGAGAGAAGAGGAAAGGAGAGATGGAAACACCAATGAAGAGCGATAATCATTGATCAGCTGCCCCCTGACTGCCCCACACTGGGGATTGAGGATGCAAGACGGGCATGTGCCCTGACCGGGAATCCAACTGTGACCTCCTGGTTCATAGGTCGACGCTCAACCACTGAGCCGTACAGGCGGGACTGAGTGAATATTTTTATAAGTACCGCGCGCTAACCGATCGCGCCACTGGAGCTCCAATATTTTTAAATAAAAATCCCCTTCTTTACCTCACCACAGCCATCCTTCATGTTGTCATGAGCACATTGAAAGCTGAGGAAACTGAGTGAAGATATTTAGGAAAAAAACTTAAAAAAATTTTTTTATTGATTTCAGAGAGAAGAGGAAAGGAGAGATGGAAACACCAATGAAGAGCGATAATCATTGATCAGCTGCCCCCTGACTGCCCCACACTGGGGATTGAGGATGCAAGACGGGCATGTGCCCTGACCGGGAATCCAACTGTGACCTCCTGGTTCATAGGTCGACGCTCAACCACTGAGCCGTACAGGCGGGACTGAGTGAATATTTTTATAAGTACCGCGCGCTAACCGATCGCGCCACTGGAGCTCCAATATTTTTAAATAAAAATCCCCTTCTTTACTATTGTGAGTCTTGTCTTCTCCTCACCCAGAGCCCTTCACCCCTGACCCCTCTGGTCCCCGATGTGTGAGGATTTCTCTTCCCAACAGCAGTTCTCTGACACCAGCTGATGTCCCACAGCAGCACTCAGTCCTCACACCATCTGCCCAGAGACGGCGTCAGACCCACAGTTAAAGGGCCAGTCCCCCTGACTGCCCGCAGGTCAGGTGCCACTCACAGGAGGGAGGTCCCAGGTTTCACACAACCTCTTGGCGATACAGCAAAGGTTCCCACTATCCCTCACTGGGTTCATTGAATTTGCTAACTGCACCTGATCCCTCTATTCTTCTAGCAAATGGGGGGCAGGTGTGAGGCTTCTAAGCTTCTAATCCTCCCCGGCCTCTCCAGTGGCCCGTCCTCACCCAGGAGCCCACCCAGCGTCCCCTCATCAGCAAAG
>NW_005368387.1:27756-29637 GCF_000412655.1 Myotis brandtii | reverse complement strand
CTCAGTCTCCTGGGAAACGTCCCCTGGTCCCTGCCCATCACTGACAAGTGTCTGTGTCTGCAGGGTCCCTGTCCCAGCCTGTGCTGACTCAGCCGCCCTCCCTCTCTGCATCTCTGGGAGCCACAGCCAGACTCACCTGCACCCTTCGCAGTGACGTCAGTGTTGTTGGTAAAGCCATACACTGGTTCCAGCAGAAGCCAGGGAGCCCTCCCCGGTTTCTCCTGTACTACTACACAGGTACAAATTTGGGACCTGGGGTCCCCAGCCGCTTCTCTGGATCCAAAGACGCCTCGGCCAATGCGGGGCTCCTGACCATCTCGGGGCTGCAGCCTGAGGACGAGGCCAACTATTACTGTATGATCTCGCACAGTAGTGCTTCCCACAGTGTCACACACAGATGGGGAAGTGGGACAAAAACCATCGGACAAGTACTCTACAAGCTTCTACAGAGATAGAGGCCGTTAATAATCGTACTGATAATCAGGAGAGATCATAGGTCCTGGGCATTCTCATTGAAAATGGTGCCAAACTAGATTTCTGTTCAGACTCTGATGTGGCGCCGTAATGAAACCACACTCACAGGCATTCACCCAAATCACTTAACTGTGTTCACACAAGAACATCCACGTAACGTTTATAGCTTCTTATTTGTTTGTTAAAACTTAAACGCAACAGACATGTCCTCTATCCGGTGAAGGAATAAACCAACAGTGCCATCTCTACCATCGAAAGTGACTAGGCCATTAATGGTGGAACATGACACTCCTGTTTCTGAGTGAAAGGAGCCCATCTGCAAAGGCTGGAGCTGAGGGAGGAGGGAGGGGGGCAGGGGCCCTGAGCCCCCGCTCCCACCTGGGGCTGCCTGTCACCTGCATCCCCTGGAGGTGCCCTGCTCCCCCTTCCTCTTTCCTGCGCCCTCTCCCTGCCTCTTGCGGGCTCCGTGGGTAGCCCTGGGCTGAAGCCCCTCACCCTACGTTCTCATTTTCTCAGCTGGAGCCCTGGGTGGGTCCAAGGAGGGGCTTACACGCCTCCCTAAGGGAGAGCTGTGGGGGGGGGGGGGGGGGGGCGTATAAGGTGAGGGCTCCGGCTGCCTGGGGGGCTCAGGAATCAGGGTTGGGGACCTGTCCACCATGGATGGGGCTCCCCTCCTCCTGGTGAGGAAAATAAATGTGGTTCATTTTATTTTATTTTCTCAAAAATATATTTTATTGATTTAAGAGAGAAAGGGAGAAGGAGAGGGAGATAGAAGCATCACTGATGAGCGAGAATCATGGACTGGCTGCCTCCTGCTTGCCTCGCCTCTCACTGGGGATCAAGCCTGCAACCCAGGCCTGTGCCCTGACTGAGAATTGAACTGTGACCTCAACCACTGAGCCATACTGCTAGACAACAGACTCTTATAGTCAGAGGGGCCCTCCAGGACCAGAGAATCCAGAAACTCAGGCTGCCTCTCTGCCACTGACTGGCCGCAAGGCCTTGGGCAGCTTCCAGCTTCTCTGTAGGCCAGCGGTTCTCAACCTGTAGGTCGCGACCCCTTTGGGCAGGGTTCTCAACCTGTGGGTCGGGAACCTTGGAAACACAGGAGTCAACTAAGCAGGTGAAGGGGAAGATCTGGAGAGGCTGAAAGGAAGGAGTGGTTCCCGCTGGGACCAGCAGGGGGCGCTGTGAGACCGTCTCTGGGGTTTGCCTGGACCTGGTCTCTGCCAGGAGGCCCCAGGGCTGGCTCTGGGGTTCCTGTGAGGCCTGCGTCCTCTCTGGGAGTGTGGGGTCCCCTGCCCGTGGCTGTGGGCGCCTCCAGCAGCTGCTTCCTCCCAGCCCCACCCACGGGCAACCAGTGCACTGGGCTGGCCTCCCTGCACAAGGCCCAGACCCTGTCAGCGC
>NW_005368387.1:17821-20326 GCF_000412655.1 Myotis brandtii | reverse complement strand
GGCTTCTTCCCTTCCTGCTCAGTCTCCTGGGAAACGTCCCCTGGTCCCTGCCCATCACTGACAAGTGTCTGTGTCTGCAGGGTCCCTCTCCCAGCAGCCTGTGCCTACTCAGCCGCCCTCCCTCTCTGCATCTCTGGGAGCCACAGCCAGACTCACCTGCATCCTGAGCAGTGACGTCAGTGTTGGTGGTAAATACATATACTGGTACCAGCAGAGGCCAGGGAGCCCTCCCCGGTACCTCCTGAACTACTACTCAGACTCAGATAAGCACCAAGGCTCCGGGGTCCCCAGCCGCTTCTCTGGATCCAAAGACGCCTCAGCCAATGCGGGGCTCCTGACCATCTCGGGGCTGCAGCCTGAGGACGAGGCTGACTATCACTGTGCTGGATACTATAACGATGGGAGTAGTGTTCATTACTCACAGTGTCTCAGATGAGGAGGAAGTGAGACAAAAACCCCTGGGCCCCGAGGTGGTGGCTCTGAGCCTCCCTTCAGCGAGGAGCGTCCGTGGGGGCCTCTGTCAGGGGGGCTCCTCTGCAGGCACCTGTGTCCCCGGGAGGAGGGAGGTCACACTCGATGTAGCAGCAGCACAGGCGTCCCAGGGGCACATGCAGGTGGTCATGGAGCCCAGCAGACCACCCCGTGTCGGGGGAAATTCTAAGAAGAAGGAATATAATTATGTTGCTGCAGCTCATCTTCACTGGAGTCTGGACAGATTGAAGCCACACCCCAGAATCCTCTTCGTCCTTCATGGCGACCTAAGGTGCCACTGAGAGAAGCAATAACTTCATCATTATCCTGAGGACTAACACCTACTGGAGCTTCCTAGGTGCTCACTGTACGTCAGAGCTTCCCTCTCAGCACAGCCCTATTTCATAGGCATTGTCATGAGCGCATTTATCGCTGGGGAAACCGAGTGAATATTTTCATTAAAACATTTTAAAATATATTTTCACTGCTTTCAGAGAGGAAGGAAAAGAAGAGAGATAGAAACACCAATGAAGAGAGGCAACCATTGATCAGCTGCCCCCTGCACGCCCCACACTGAGGATCCAGCCCGCAACCGGGGCCTGTGCTCTGACCGGGAACCCAACCCTGACCTCCTGGTTCACAGGTCGACCCTCAACCACTGAGCCACACTGGCTGGGCTCAGTGAATATTTTTAAACATTCACTCACGTTCTTTTCTAATGTTTATCTTGTTTTCTCCTCAAGAAAACTTCACTCCTGACCCCTCTGGTCCCCGATGTGTGAGGATTTCTCTTCCCGACAGCAGTTCTCTGACACCAGCTGATGTCCCACAGCAGCACTCAGTCCTCACACCATCTGCCCAGAGACGGTGTCAGACCCACAGTTAAAGGGCCAGTCCCACTACTGCCCGCAGTTGAGGTGCCACTCACAGGTGGGAGGTCCCAGGTTTCACACAACTTCTTGGATAACCACCAAAGATTCCCAGGATCCCTCCCTTGTGTTCACTGAATTTGCTAACTGCACCTGAGCCCTGTCCCCTTCAAGCGAATGGGGGCAGGTGAGGGGTTTCCAAGCTTCTAATCCTCCCCGGTCTCCCCAGTGGCCCGTCCTCACCCAGGAGCCTACCCAGCGTCCCCTCATCAGCAAAGGCCCACCCGTCCGCCAGGGAGTGACAAGGGTTCAGGAGCCTGTGCCGGGGCCAGGGGCCGAGACCAGCGTATGTTTCCTATCAGCTCACATCCTGTGTCTGCAACTGCACATGGTCACCCAGACAGCCATGCTCCCCACAGATTAATGTCATGTGTGTGAAGCTGTGTCACTACTGACCCATCATGCCTGATATGTTAGTGTCCACCCTGGACATGGACACGACCTTCTTCTCTGATCAAACCCACAGAAGGTTGGTCACAACCAGCACAGACTCTCAGTGACACCCTCCCTCCCCCTCTTCCCTCCTCTGCTGCTGCCTCCCTCACCTCCTCCTCTCCCTCGGGCTCCTCAGCTCTTACCTCCATCCTCACATGAGGGTTTCAGGGAAAAGGGACAAGTTCCTGCTGTAATTGAAAAATTAAGAAATATTTAAGGTAAAACAAAAGAAGAAGAGGGAACTTCCCCTGGAATAATCTGCTTTTTTTAACTCCCTTTCCACCCTAAAGACAGGGTTTCTCAGGCAACAGCTCACTTCTCCAGAATCGTTTCACTTGCTTCTTATTTATTTACTGAATTATTCTCCTTAAGATATCAGTGTCTACAGCACACTGAATATATTAACATTAGTTACATTAGCTCCTAGCCGGTGTTGCTCAGTGGATAGAATGTTGGCCTGTGGACCAAAGGTTCCTGGGTTCGATTCTGGTCAAGGGCATGTACATCCGTTGCAGGCTCCTCCTTGGCCCAGATTCTGGTCCGAACCTGCAGAAAGCAACCAATAGAAGTGTCTCTCTCACCTCGATGTTTCTCTGTCTCTCCCTCTCCCTTCCACTCTCCCTAAACATCAATGGGAAAATACCCTCGGGTGAGGATTAACAAACACACA
>NW_005368387.1:11727-14726 GCF_000412655.1 Myotis brandtii | reverse complement strand
CCACAGAAGGTTGGTCACAACCAGCACAGACTCTCAGTGACACCCTCCCTCCCCCTCTTCCCTCCTCTGCTGCTGCCTCCCTCACCCCCTCCTCTCCCTCGGGCTCCTCAGCTCTTAACTCCATCCTCACGTGAGGGTTTCAGGGAAAAGTGACAAGTTCCTGCTGCAGTTCCGTCCCCCAGGCCTCCGTCTCTAGGGAGGGAGAGTCACAGGAGTTAATCAGCATCGAATCCCTTCAGAGTCCTGTTCCCTCTCTCACCTCCCACCTGAGGTTGTCCACTCCTCACAGCCTCAGCCAGTCTCTTCAATGTGACTCGACAATTACTGATTTTTCCAAAGAGGATGAGTCCGATCTCCTTTGCCTGTTTGCGCACGGGAGCTACTAATGTAATTGTCTCCTTCTCCCGCGTCCCGAGGCCCTACCTGCCCCCTTTGGGGTGCAACCAGCTATTTTCTTGTTCCTGAGAACACTCTGTTCTAAGAACGTCAGGACCAAGTGCCCACACTCACATTTCGCTCAGATTAGCGAAGCCCATGCAAGCCTGTTTGCACACGGGAGCTACTAATGTAATTGTCTCTTCCCCCCGCTTCCCAAGGCCCTACCTGCACCTCTGGGGTGCACACCAGCTATTGTCTTGTTCCTGAGAACACTCTTTTCTAAGAACTTCAGGACCAAGTCCCCACACACACATTTCGCTCAGATTAGCAAAGTCCACGCAGTAGCCCTTTTCCTGTAAATGTACCCACTCTCCTGGCCCCCACCAGGGAGGAGCTGGGGGATGTAGGGAGCTGGGGGGCAGGCTGTGCTGTCAGCGCAGAAACAGGGGGGCTGGTGCTCACCCTGCCCTGTGCTTCCTGAGGCCGGAAGGCCCTACAGCCGAGGGTCGTGTCCCCGCAGAGATGAAAGGGGACACACGCCTCTCCCACCACAGGACCGGGCTCCTAACATAGTGAGCAGCCCCTATGAGCCCTTCACACGGGCCCCACTGCCCCTTCCCTGTGCTGCTGGGTGAGGAGCTCACTGTGCATTAGCTTTGCAACAGCCTCATTGAAAGTGAGACCCAATTATTATGTTATTTACGTGCACTTTGCACCTTTCCCAAAAGAGGACCCTGGGACTAAAACACCACAGTCGTCACAGCAGTGTGTCAGGGTGACAGCAGCTGGGAAGGAGCCTTCACACATGTGCAGAGTGACCTGAAGCTGTGTGACCTGTGACCAGCAGGGGGCGCTGGGGGACCGCTCTGTGGGCCTCACACTGCAGCTTAGGGAGGACCATTCACTCAGAGGCTGAGCCCTGTGCTGCCTGCAGGGGACTCAGCAGCTGTGTCCTCTCAGGCCTGGCAGCGCCCCCTGAGCAGGTCCCTGTGTGTGGTCTCAGCAGGTGCTTCCTCCCAGGGCCCCCCAGGGGATGAGCCCACCTCCATGCCCCTCAGTCTGGGGTGTGAGCTGAGCTCCAGCCCCAGGGCCCAGGGAGGGGCTGGGCAGTCCCTGGAGGGGCTCCCATTTGCATGGCAGCCCCTCCTCTGGCAGAGGGTGGGGGAGAAAAGGAGGCCTGGGCAGCCCAGCCCCACTGTGGGCTCAGGGCTGTGAGCACCATGGCCTGGACTCCTCTGCTCCTCGCGCTCCTCTCTCACTGCACAGGTAGGGACAGGCCTGGGACCAGGCTTCTTCCCTTCCTGCTCAGTCTCCTGGGAAACGTCCCCTGGTCCCTGCCCATCACTGACAAGTGTCTGTGTCTGCAGGGTCCCTCTCCCAGCCTGTGCTGACTCAGCCGCCCTCCCTCTCTGCATCTCCTGGAGCCACAGTCAGACTCACCTGCACCCTGAACAGTGGCTCCAATGTTGGCAACTACTACATATCCTGGTACCAGCAGAAGCCAGGGAGCCGTCCCCGGTACCTCCTGGCCTACTACTCAGACTCAAGTAAGAACCAGGGCTCCGGGGTCCCCAGCCGCTTCTCTGGATCCAAAGACGCCTCGGCCAATGCGGGGCTCCTGCTCATTTCGGGCCTGCAGCCTGAGGACGAGGCTGACTATTACTGTATGGTTGGAGAAAATTCTGATTCCCACAGTGACACACACAGATGGGGAAGTGGGTCAAAAACCTCAGCCTCCCCACGGGCCTCATGACTAATGCCCATTGTAAGATGAGCTGTTCATGTGCAAGCCGTACTTGGCAGCACCTTCCTGTGCAGAATGGGTCTACTCTTCATCTTCCTTTCCACGTTTCTGACGTCTCAGTGTTCTCTGTAAAACTACCTGTGTTTTATGCATGTTTGTGGACTAATTCCATAATTATGTTTTCTAGTTTTTTCTAAGGATATTGGTCCATTTACTCTGTTTTCTCTAATATTTCTAAATTCTATTTTTCTAAGAAAATCTGCATTTTATCTATTTTTCAATCAAGTTTCATATTTATATATTTCCATTTTAAACTTTTTCTCATGTCTTTTTTACTTGTATATTATTGAATTATTCATTTTCATGTAAAAGTAGCAAGTGGTTGTTCTGTTCTGTCATTGAAAAACATGATATCAATGTGCCCAATTAGATTACAGTTTTTCTACTGTCTCCCTCGTTCACTGTTGCATTTATTATGAGGGAGAGATGATGTGTCATATTTGTTGTTTTTCTTTTCTTATAGTTCACCAAACTCGCAATTTTCCCTCTTGGTTGTTTTTCTCTTTACCACATGGAAAAAATGCTCTATCAGTATTTCATCAAAAAAGTATAAAGACAAACATACGCCTGATCGGTGTGGCTCAGTGGATGAGCATTGACCTAGGAACCAGGAGGTCACGGTTAGATTCCCAGTCAGGGCACATGCTCCGGTTCTGGGCTTGATCCCCAGTGGGGATGTACAGGAGGCAGCCGATCAAGGATTCTCTCTCATCATTGATGTTTCCATCTCTCCCTCCCTCTCCCTCCCCTCTGAAATCAATACAAATATATATTAAATACACACACACACACACACACACACACACACACACACACA
>NW_005368387.1:9607-11318 GCF_000412655.1 Myotis brandtii | reverse complement strand
GGAACCTTATGGAGTGAACGCCCTTAGTTAGCAACCCTCCATCCTGCACGGCTCCGAGTCCTCTCCCCGGGGCGCACCGGACGCGCGTGCAAGGCCGCGGGAACTTCTTGCACGGCGCTCACCACACCTGCTGGCGTCCAGCACGTGGCTGGTCTCCTGGGACCCCCTCAAAGTCACGGTCTTCCTGCTCCATGCCAAGTGCAGGGAGTGCGGCTGGGCCTCCAGGCATGCTCGACGCTCTCACGGTGAACGCCGACCCCACAGCTGAGTGACTCCTGCAGTCAGAGGTTCAGAGCATCAGACTTGCCTGGCCCACCCATTGGCGGCTCCACATCAGGACCCCAGAGCCGGGGCCATTGACGCCAGCGCCTCTGTCTCTCCAGCTGCTGAGCGGACGGGAGGTGGGGGGTGGAGGGGGACACAGCCCCAGGGATTGCTGGGGTGTGTGCTGTAGGAGTTCATTTTAAGAAAGCCTGCGATTGTCATGGGTTCGATTTCAGAAGCAGCTGTGTGATGTTAAGGAAGAATAACTCCTGGGGAAACACACAGACACACACACAACTCACACACACATGTTCACAATCACACCACACAGAATCAGCCAGGCCCCTGCCAGCTCTGTAAACTGTCAACCACCTGGGCAACCCAGTCTCCAGGTGGGCAGGCCACGCCCATCCCGACAACCTGGGGGCCTGCCTGGTGGAGGAGCCCATCCCCCTACATGCGCCCTGAGCCCTGGCTGGCTTGTCTCCGTGGATAGAGCGACGGCCTGCAGACTGAAAGGTCCCAGATTCAATTCGCAGTCAGGGCACATGCCTGGGCTCAATCCCCAGTGAGGCAGCCCATCAATGATTCTCTCTCTGTCTCTCCCTTCCTCTCTGAAATCAATGAAAATATCCTATATAATAAGAGCGAGGGCCTGCAGACTGAAAGGTCCCAGATTCAATTCGCAGTCAGGGCACATGCCTGGGCTCAATCCCCAGTGAGGCAGCCCATCAATGATTCTCTCTCTGTCTCTCCCTTCCTCTCTGAAATCAATGAAAATATCCTATATAATAAAAGCCTAATATGCTAAGTGTCTGGTGGTCCATTGAAGCAATCAAAGTGTAATATGCTAATGATATGCTAAGGCCACTCAACTGCTTGCTATGATGTGCACTGACCACCAGGGGGCAGACGCTCCAACTGGTAGGTTAGCTTGCTGCTGGGGTCTGGTTGCTCAGGACTGAGGAAGACGGGCTGGACACGCCGTGGAGCCCTCCCGTGGTCCAGCCCCAGCTGGCCAACCTCCCACCTCCCTCCTGGCCTTTATCATGCACCGGTGGGTCCCTCAGCCTGGCCTGCGCCCTCTTGCAATCTGGGCTGAGGGACCCCCCTGAGCGCACTAATGTGCACCGGGGGGCCTCTAGTATTTACATAAATGAATATTCCCTGAGCTGGCAGCTGTGAATGGATGGTAATCAGTCCCCATGCGGACCTCATACCTGGCAGGACCCAGGTGTCTCCTCTGAAGGATGCCCAGGCCGGGCCCCTCCTGGCCAGGCCCCTCCTCCAGCCTCTGCTCAGTGAGAGCATGTGCCTCCGGGTAGGTTAAGCCTTGGAAGGAGCAGTCCCCTTGTTCCCCCAAGAGCCCAAATCTATGGCTAAGACTCTCATGACCCCTTGTGGGGCTCTGATTGCAGCTGCCCTAGGCTACGCTGACCCCGCATGC
>NW_005368387.1:5649-9485 GCF_000412655.1 Myotis brandtii | reverse complement strand
CTCCGTCGGGTTCATGGGCACGATACCCGGCCCCACCCCCTCCGTTGCACGCCCTCCGGCAGTTACAAATTGAGGACACAGCACAGTCATCCTGGAAACATAAAGAAAACGCCAACTATGAGCAAACCCAGCATGAATGCATACACACATTTACCAGGAAATCATCATTTCCATCCACAGATGAAATTTGACCGGTGAACGGTAGGGGTGCTGTGGGTCCACAGGGTTAGACAATGGGTCCCACCCCTTGTGTAGCCCCCAGGCCCCCAGGGCTGGGGCCTGGGTGCTCGTGTTTGCTGATGGGCACTCAGCAGCGGTGTCCTCTCCGGCTGGGCAGTCTCTTGCCCGCAGGTCTGCGAAAGGGCCCAGCAGCTGCTTCCTTCCCAGACCCTCCCAGGGGGCAAATCAGTTTCACTCTCTGTCCAATAAAGAGGCTCAGACTTAGCTGGTTCTCAGGGTGGAGAAAAGTTCATCATCAGGGGAAACAAATGAGTGTGAACAGCGCCTCCTCTTTCCAGCCAACGGGGAAGATAAAAGAGGCCAGGCCCCCGCAGCCCTCACCGGGGCACAGGAGCTGTGAGCACCATGGCCTGGGCGCCTCTCCTGCTCATGCTGCTCGCCCACTGCACAGGTAGGGACAGTCTGTCGGGGCCCAGGGTCACCTACCTGTCCGCTGTCAGTCCCCTGTGGCTTAGATCCTTACGCAGCTTAAACTTCATTTTTGCTCCAGTACCCACGCCCCTGTGGCTTAGATCCTTACGCAGCTTAAACTTCATATTTGTTCCAGTACCCACGAGTGTCTGTGTTTGCAGGGTCCCTCTCCCAGCAGCCTGTGCTGATTCAGCCGCCCTCCCTCTCCGCATCTCCGGGAGCCACAGCCAGACTCACCTGCACCCTGAGCAGTGGCTTCAATGTTGGTGGTTACAGGATAGCTTGGTTCCAGCAGAAGCCAGGGAGCCGTCCCCGGTACCTCCTGAACTATAAATCAGACTCAGATAAGGGCCAGGGCTCCGGGGTCCCCAGCCGCTTCTCTGGATCCAAAGACACCTCAGCCAATGCGGGGCTCCTGACCATCTCGGGGCTGCAGCCTGAGGACGAGGCTGACTATTACTGTGTGATCTGGAATAGTGGTTCCCACAGTGACACACACAGATGGGGAAGTGGGACAACAACCTCCACCTCCCAGAGTCTTGGTTCCCAACAACTCAACCTGTTGAAAAAACATCCATGTGCCAAGTGTATGTGGAAGTGGGACAAAAACCTCCACCTCCCAGAGTCTTGGTTCCCAACAACTTAACCTGTTGAAAAACACCCATGTGAAACGTATACATGGAAGAGAGAGGGAGAGAGAGACGGAAACATCAATGATGAGAGAGAATCAGGAATCGGCCGCCTTCTGCATGCTCCCTACTGGGGATGGAGCCTGCATCCCAGGCATGTGCCCTGACCGGGAATTAAACTGTCACCTCCTGCTTCCTAGGTAGATGCTCAACCACTGAGCCACCTGGCCAGGCCTACAGGGCCTTTGTGACCACCCCTGGTCTCTAGGCCGGCATGTGACTTGATAAACCCTCTCCCACAAGGAGCTGCCCCGCCACACACAGCTGAGGGAGCACCTGCCTCCTCTCCTGCAGGCCCATCTGGGCTGCCTCTGTCCCCTGTTATGTAAACCAGGGGACACCCTGCTCTCCCCGTCGTCTATCTCCATGGGCTCAACCAACCCTCTCCCTTTCTTCCTGGTTTCCTAATGCAACCGGGTCACCCTGTACCCGCTTTCAAAACCATGACTCAGCATTCCTGGGCGGCATGACAATGACAACTGCAGTCCCTCCTCTGTGACCTGGTCCCCCAGGGCCGCCTGCTCCCAGCTGAGAACCGAGGGACACGGAGTGTTACCTGTCACTGCTCCACTCGGGAAAGGATTTGTGCAAGATTTACAATAGGATTTCAACAGCTTCTCCTAATCCTCTTTCAAACTTCATTCCCTTAATCAAAGTCACTGAGCTAATTTCTTTCTAAGAAATAAAAATGCAGTTTAGTTTACACCCACAGTGATATTAATATTGGATGTGAACTTACAACCTAGTGAGCTCTCCCCCTTTTGTAAACAATAAATAATCTCTCTCTATATAAAAGGCTAATATGCAAAGTGTCCCCTCAGGAGTTTGATTGCTCGCTATGACGTGCGAGGGGGGGGGGGGGGGGGGGGGGCGCGGGGGGGGGGGGGGGGGGGGAGGTGAGGAACCTGATAGGCCCTGTTCACCAGCCAGGCCTAGGGGCCCTACCTGTGCATGAATTTCATGCACGGGGCCTCTAGTGTGTAATAAAATGGGAAGTGAGTGGTTTATTCCATGCTTGTCATGGCCTATGTTTCAGCTCTTTGTCGCTGCACTCTCAGACCTTCTCCAAGACACAGATGCAAACTCAGGTGGCCTTTTGTTGTTGATTTCAGCAAACATTGAGGTGAGAAAGAATAAGTGCTGTACACACAGTTTTAAGGGAAACAGAGGGGGATGGATCCTCCCCCAGTTTATTGAGTGCCCCTCGTTCTCGGTGTTATAACCAAACAACACAGTGGCAAGGGTTCCCCCAGTGCCTCGCTGGTCTCCACCTCACCCTGCAGCAGTGAGGCTGCAGGAGGGGATGCAAGGAAGAGCGGTTCTGCTCCCCTGCGCCCCCTGCTGGTGCCTCTGGGGATCACTGAGAGCATAGCCTGGACACCCACCTGCATGACCAGCTCGGAATGAAAGGTGGGGCAGAGGCGTTAGCACCTCAGGGGCCCCTCCCCTGCCTGGTATCAGTGAGGATGAGGGCCCCGTGGGGACCTGAGTGCCACCCCGAGTGAGCCCAGCAGCTCCCTGAGCCCTGGGCGCCCTCCCTGAGGTGAGCAGACCCCGGCAGGGGGCTTGTCTCACACCCACGTGTAGGGAAACAGCTGGTGACCATCATGTCCCCAGGAAGGTGCAGCAGCACGGAGCAGGGGGTCAGGGCCCGACGTTTTCTGGGGCCTCTGGGAGCTGAACACACCCCCTCCCAACCTATACCTCCCCCCCTTCTGCTGCGGCTCAGCAGGAGGGTCACCTGAGGGAATGAAGAGTGAATGGGACTCAGGGGCCTCCTCATAGCATCTTCACATTGTCCAGATTCTGTGAAAATTCCCCTCGTTATGTCAAGACCCAGGAAACTAAACACGTGAAGGAGGAAAGAGAATCTACCGACACCAACCCTGGGGCGGCCCAGAGGAGGGGGTTCTGGGCGGATATGAGGACAGCGACCCCACAGTCCATGGAGGAGCAGCACACGCTTCTTAGTCCAAAGGGAGGAAGAGACACCCAGGATTTAATAGACTCTGTGAACACAGCCCAAGGGCAATTATAGAACCAAAAGCAAAACAGGGGAAATCAGGGGGGAACCTCTCTGCAGGGAGTCAGAAATATAATATTTGCATCTATCGACTAGGTATCAATCAATCAATCTATTATCTATCTATCTATCTATCTATCTATCTATCTAATCTATTTTCAGGGGCCACCATCATTGTTTCCACAGTTCCTACCTCTATGACTATTCCCTAGGGCGTCACCAGGGGGCGCTGTGGCTCTTCTCAGAGCCGCAAGGCCTGAAGCCAACTCACATGGTTCTAATTGAGTGGGCCCTGCGCCCATGCTCATGGTCTGGGTTAGAGGTGACAGCAGGTGCTTCCCCTCAAGGGACAGACTCAGAGCCCACAGCCTCCCCAGCCTCCTCCTCACAGTGAAGCTTCAAACTGGGCCCAGGACCCAGGACAGGAGGGTCCTGTGGGCTCACATTTGCATAATGACCAGCAAACACCCCCT
>NW_005368387.1:3542-5420 GCF_000412655.1 Myotis brandtii | reverse complement strand
ACTCTCACCTGTGGCTCCAGCACAGGGGCTGTCACCGATGGTCACTACCCGTACTGGATCCAGCAGAAGCCTGGCCAGGTCCCCAAGGCGCTGATTTATGACACAAACAAGAAACACTCCTGGACGCCGGCCCGGTTCTCAGGCTCCATCCACGGGGGCAAAGCTGCCCTGACCCTCTCAGGGGCGCAGCCTGAGGACGAGGCCGAGTACTACTGTGCCCTGTGGTACAGCAGCCGTCCCCACAGTGACAGGTGCGGGTGGGGAAGTGGGGCACAAACACAGGGCTCGGTGCACCCTCTGCTTCTGGGGCCCCGTCTGCTGTTCACGGGGCTGCGTCCAGCTGGTGTGGCTCTGAGGGTTGTTCTCTGAGGCCCCAGACCAGACAATCTCATCAATTTTTTTCAGCTGTTTAAGGTTTTGATCATTTTATGAAAACAAAGTAAAATTAAGAACAGGAGCAAATATCATGAACAATCTCACAGGGAATGGACAGGAGCAGCAAAAGGAAAAGTTACACAGAACAACACACACACACACACACACACACACACACACACACACACACTCAGCCACTTCTGAATTTCACTCGGCCAGCATATAATAATCAAGATAAATCTTAACAGTATCGTATAACAACAGTAGAAATGGAGCCACTTAGAAATGCAGTTGGGGCCTCCTGCCCAGCAGAATTTCCTTCACGTCTTCCCTTCACACCCGTGTAAGGTCTGAGGGCCAAGTTAACTGTAGGCTGGGTCCCAGCACCATTGATGGGGGAAAAGAGACATTTTTGGGGGCTAGCAACCTGAATCTGTGCCAGTAACCTAATGCACATCTAGTTAGCCTATTGTCTAGTCACTGCCCCTTTAAATATCTGGTCCTGCAAAACCTGTTTACCTAAAGTACTTCTCCCATTGTAGAGAGACCATAAACCATGAACAATACACAACCCCCAGACGGAGTATCAGTGCTGGCACCAGGCCCACCCTTGAGATGTGGTCTCACTGCCCCATTCGAGCCCATGGGGCTTTTTGCAAAGCCTGCGAAGTATAATCCATATTTGGGGGACAGAGAAACCAAAGGGGAATAAAGGGAAGGCTTCCTCCACAGTGTTTACTCGGGATTTGGAGAGAAACAGACTCCCCTGAGTCACTGTGCGGGTACATGTGAGACATCTGGAAATAAATGGTTTTTCCTGTGCTTCCGGTACTCCAGCGTATTTTTCAGTCACCGGGTAAATTCTGTAACACCGTGTCTCCCAAAACCCGGTCCCTCTGCCCAGGAGCAGGTTCCCACAGTCTCTCTGAGGACTGGGCGCGTGTCCAACGGGGCTCAGCTGTGAGGACAGATGAAAGGACCGAAGCCCAAGCTGAGATCATGTCAGGGTTTGACGGAGCCTCCAGATGCTGGAAAGAGACAAGAGAGCACCTATCCGGGGCCTTGCTGGGAGCGTGGGCCTGCCAGCACCTGACCTCAGACCTTGAACCCCATCCCTGACAGGGACCCTCTCCCTGGCTCTGAGGGGCTCAGTCTGTGGGCCTTTGTGGCAGCGTCTCCAGGACACAGCCCGTCAGGACAGTCCATCCTGCTCAGCCTGGGGGTGAGCTGAGCTGCAGCACCAGGGCTCAGGGGGCTGGGCAGTCCCTGGAGGGACCACATCTGCAGGGACGGCCCCTCCTCTGGCCGAGGGCGGGAGGGAAGGAGGCCTGGGCAGCCCCAGCGCCTGGCGCGGGCCTGGGGACCCTCCTTGAGCTCGGCCACCTGCTCAGAGCAGGGATTTGCTCTTTCTCCTGAGAGGACATCGCCAGGGACCTCTGAGCTCCCAGGAGCGGGAACTGGGCTCCATGCCCTGCTGACCCCGTGGCTGGGAGGTGTGGGTCC
>NW_005368387.1:2088-3521 GCF_000412655.1 Myotis brandtii | reverse complement strand
ATGGGCCCTGGGCCTCCCTCTGCCCCACCCTCCTCACTAGTGCATTTGGGTCTGGACACCCAGCAGGGAAACCTGCAAGGTAGTTCCTGCCTCACCATGACCAGCTCTGACCCCTGACCTCCCCATTGTCCTGACACATTCAGGTCCAATAAAAGCCACAGCCACTCCCATCAGGGGGCAGTGACCTGAGGTCCAGTTCCCCCAGGAAAGTGAGAGCAGCACCAACCCCACAGCCTGGCCGCCCTTTCCCAGAGGGAGGACCTGGAGGCAGGCTCATGGCTGCCATGGAGACGCTGCCCCCCTCTCCTTGGAGCCTCTGCCTCCCCCACCTCCCTCAGGGGGGGACAGGCTCCGAGGCCCCACACACGACCTCCGACCCCACACCCCACAGTGCATCTCCCTCTGCTTTTATCCCCAAAAGTGCTCCCCCAGGTCCCCTTGAATCATCACTTAGCATCCCCCCCTCACAAGGCCCTGGTCCCGGTGGTGCTATCACTGTCCCTTCCCCTTCTGTGTCCAGGGAGCTGGGGTCACAGTTAGTCTCAGTCAGACAATCAGATACCAGATTCTCCTATGGACAGAAAACAGACGAGTGGAAAATATTATATTCAATTTCCCTATCAATGTGGATGCCAGTTACTAGGTAAAGCTTGACCGAAAAGCATGTGCAGAAACACAATATGTATAATCTACTCGACAAAATGGAAGGACATTGAGAGAATAATATTTGTCACTAGGAAGAGAGTGATTAATTTCTAACAAGGGAGGAATCACATAAAAAAATAAAACTATGCTCTGAAAATTAGGGAACTCGCCTCTTTGGACAGTCGCTGCTTTGGACCTGATCCTGGGAGGAAAGTAGTTCTGACCATGAACAGCCAGGGAGAGGAGCCCAGACTCCCAGGAGGAGGCGGAGGGGAACCTAGAGAGTGACCTGAGGGGATGAGGAGGCCACCACAGGGGTCACCTGGACGCCCTGAGCCAGGGGGTCAGTGCACAGAACTGGGGGAGGCAGGACCTGTCCCTCATGGGCTGAGTCAGCAGGGGACACAGTGGTGCATCCAGGCCTGGGCACCAGGGGGCGCTCAGGGGCTGGTGCTGAAGGGCTGGGCTCAATGGAGCTGCAACCTGTTCCCTGGCCCTGCCTGGTGGCCTGTGCTCAGGGCTCACAGCTGTGTCCTGCCATCCCCTGGGCCCCACACAGCCCCACCCCCGCCCTCACCCTGCCCTCCTCAGGCACAGGGACCCGAACCAGGGCCCAGGGAGGGATCAAACCAGGGGGTCCTCATTTGCATGAGTGGGCCCTCCCTCCCGCAGACTATGAAGAGGGGAAGGGAGAGGTGTGGGGAGCTCTGCTTCAGCTGTGGGGCCTCAGGAGGCAGGACTCAGGGATGACCTCCACCATGGCCTGGGCCCCTCTCCTCCTCACCCTC
>NW_005368387.1:1083-2018 GCF_000412655.1 Myotis brandtii | reverse complement strand
CCTCTTGTCTCTAGACCCAGACTCACCATCTCTGTGTCTCCCCCTCTTGCAGGATCCTGGGCCCAGTCTGTGCTGACTCAGCCATCCTCAGTGTCGGGGTCCCCGGGCGAGAGGGTCACCATCTCCTGCAAGGGAAGCAGCTCCAACATTGGGGGTGGTTACGATGTGCACTGGTACCAGCAGCTCCCAGGAAAGGCCCCCAAACTCATCATCTATGATAACAGCAAACGACCCTCAGGGGTCCCTGACCGATTCTCTGGCTCCAAGTCTGGCAGCTCAGGCTCCCTGACCATCACGGGGCTGCAGGCTGAGGACGAGGCCGACTATTTCTGCCAGTCCTATGACAGCAGTCTCGGTGCTCGCACAGTGCTGCAGGCCTGTGGGGAAGTGAGACAAAAACCCGTTCTCCCGCTGCAGTGGGGCCTGGGGTAGCCCCATCCTCTGATGAGACGGCTGTGCCTTTGCTGGTGGCCCGAAACCGGGTCTGAGGCCCCCCCAGGGAACTGTGTCAGCAAATCCTGTCCTCACCCTTTGAACCTGCACATCAAGCCCGCCCTTGGCAGCAGCACACTTTGTGCGCATTTCAGCCTGAGCAGACCTGCCTGGGCATCAGGGGACAGCTGCCCTGGGCGGCCAGGACGGGCAGGGCAGACCCAGGGCCCCGAGTCCAGCTGTGCCAGTGTCAGAGCCCCTCAGGAAGGACCCATGTGTGTGCTGTGACCTCGGGCTCCCCACACAGCCTGGGACCCCCATCCAGCCGGAGAGCAGGCGCCTGTGTGGTCCCTGATCTGCTCCCTGGGGCAAGTCCGGTAACTTGGGCTCCGGGAGCCCTGCTGGGCAGGCACTGAGGCCAAGGCAGCCTGTCCCGGCCCCTCCTGTGCCCGCAGCCCCAGTGCCCACCCAGAGCCCGTCCTGTGGGACTGAGGCAACAGGGA
>NW_005368387.1:0-448 GCF_000412655.1 Myotis brandtii | reverse complement strand
GGGTCTCAGGCCGCAGCGCCCACCGGGGTCCTTGGGCACAACCGCTGTCCCCCCCTCAGTGCGGAGCTCTGACGCTCACTCCTCCTGTGAGTCACTGGCGGCTCCTCTCGGGTTCCCTGAGCCCTGAGGAGTGACGGCCACAGTGTGGCTCCTGGTCTTTGGGGCAATGCCCTCCCCCCTCAGGAGCTCACACGCTGCTGTGGGCCGCGTCCTACGTGTGGGGAGAGTGTCAGTCACCACGTCTGCCAGCTCCTCACCATCCCCTGTAGCTTGTGCCTCAAATGAGGAAACAGGCACGAAAGGACAGGCAGGTAATTTAAAATATAAGCACATTTTAGGACACGAAGACAACGTTGGTACAGAAAGCAGCACATACAAATGTTGGAATATAACATTTCCTAAATTAAGAAATTTCCTAAATTAAGAAAAACCCATGAGCTACAGGATC
>NW_005368386.1:0-525 GCF_000412655.1 Myotis brandtii | reverse complement strand
AAAAAACAAGTATTACCAAAACCACTTATAAATCAGCTAGGGATGCATCTGAATTTGAGTAAAAGAAAATTTGCACTAGGTTTCACAAAAGTCTATTGAACCTATGAACCAAGAAGTAGTATCCTAATTCCAAAACCACATAAAGACAGTACAAAGAAAGAAAATTATAGGCCAATATTCCTGATAAATATAGTTGGCAAGGATGTGGAGAAAAGGGAACCTTTGTGCATTGTTGGTGGGAATGCAGATTGGTGCAGCCACTGTGGGAAACAGTATGGAGTCTCCTTTAAAAATTAAAGATGGAACTGCCTTAAGACCCAGTGAATCCACTTCTGGGAATACATCCAAATATACCTGAAATGCTAATTTGAAAGACTATATATAGCCCTATGTTCACTGCAGCATTATTTACAAAATCTGAGATTTGGGAGCAGTCCAAGTGCCCATCTATATATATACAAGTCTAAGTGACCATCGCTACCGAACAAATGACCGAACAGGCTGTGTGTGGTGACCAGGCCGGCA
>NW_005368385.1:0-264 GCF_000412655.1 Myotis brandtii | reverse complement strand
ACCCAGGGGCCTCCCCTACCCGCTCCCAGGCCCCGTCTCCCATGCCTGCAGGGTTTCGGCTTCCTCCTGCGTCCGCCATCCCATGTGCCCACCCCCTGCCCGTGTGGGATACCCCATGCCCTCTCCCCTCCAGAAACAGGGCCCAGGGACTGCAGAGTGGGTGACGGGGGCGCTCACCGAGGCTCGTGTGGCCGAAGGAAAAAATGCAGCCGTCAGCCCCACTGACCACGGACTGGAGCACGTCGGCCACGGTGCCCGCGCAGA
>NW_005368384.1:0-549 GCF_000412655.1 Myotis brandtii | reverse complement strand
TATTAAAATACAATACAGGGCCCTGGCCGGGGAGCTCACTTGGTTGGAGTGTTTTCCCAAAAGGTTGTGGGTCCAATTCGTCAGGGCACCACATACCTAAGCTGCGAGTTTGATCCCCAGTCGGGGTGCATATGGGAGGCAACTCTCTCACACAGATCTCTCTCTCTCTTTCTTTCCCTCCCCTCTCCCCCTCTCTCTAAAGTCAATAAACATATCCTCAGATGAGGATTAAAAAATAACAATACAGGGAAGCTGTTTTGGCAGTAGTCAGTTGCAAATCTAGGAAGATGCACCAAGTCCCAAAGGAATAAACCAATTTGATTTTTTTCCACCAAGTGGCAATTATACTGCAAAGATATCCCTGAATTATCCTGAAAATGTCAGAACTTCAATTTCCCCTGAATAACTTCTGTCTCATTCACAGTCTCCCATTATGTACCTCACTCTTATTTCTCCCTTTCTTTTCTCTCTCTCTCTCTCTCTCAAGACTGGGGTCCTGATGACCCTTGCCTCAGTTCATGAGGCATTGGTTCCATTCCAGGAGAGGCA
>NW_005368383.1:0-846 GCF_000412655.1 Myotis brandtii | reverse complement strand
ACACACCGAGCTCAAGAGGTTCGCCATCACTGCTTTAAGGTCTCGTCAAATCCAGAGGAATTTCCCACCTCCTCCTTCCCCTGGCCCATTAACCAGCCATGGAACCAGATGTGTCTGAGAAGGACCGGCCATCCCTACTGAAGGCCAGGCTCAGCGGGTAATGCATTAAAAGTGCCAAGGGGCTGGAGGGCAGGGAGAGCTAGAGGAGAGACTCTGGGGGACGAGAGAGTGGTCTTAGCTCATCAGAAGGTGGCCACAGGCAGTGTCCCAAGTCTTCCATACTGGGGCGCGGCCATGGTGACCCATTCAAGCAGAATAGAGGAGTCACACCAAACCCTGACTCCATGGATTCTCTATGGGAAGACCTGAGACTCTGGGTGCCCTGCACGTGATGGAGGCCAGCAGAAAGACCTCTTGGTTTCCGTTCTGTACCACACTTCCTTTCACAACAAGGACCCAACGTGAGGTTACTTTAACTTGTCTCCTAGGTACCAGGCACTTTAACACTCATAATCACCTTGGGTGAGAGAAGCCACGTCACCCACCCAAGGTCGGCTGGGGAATGCACAGCAGGGCAGCAGCTGACAGGCTAGTGTGTGCACCGCAGATAAGAAGCCTTTTACAAAAGAATTTTTTAAAGCACAGGCTGGGGCCCACCTCCAGTCCCAGGCGCCATCACACCCTGCCAAGATCCTCTTCACCAGGCTGCTTTCCTGCCTGTCTTGGTCACGTCAGGCACGAATCCACTTTGCACCTCCATCATTTCTATGGAGGCAGAAATATGGAAATATGTTTTCTATGTGAAAAATCATGTTGAAAAGAATGCTGTGAGAATAAGAAAAATGA
>NW_005368382.1:24216-25973 GCF_000412655.1 Myotis brandtii | reverse complement strand
GTATCCAATAGACCTTCAATTGGTTTTCCCTGAATTTTTAAAATTTTTGTAGGTCTAGCAGCATGGATTTTTGTATCCAAAATGCTGCATCACTAGATCCAAAGCCTCCGGCCCCTCTGGCTTCCTGGGTGAGGGGCTGAATAAAAACAAAAAAAGAAAAAAAGGAGAGGCTGGGAGCTTTCGTCGCTGGGGGGGTGGGGCTTGGCCAGCCGGAAAACGGCCCTCAGCTCCTCACCCAGACTGGCCAGGCATCTCAGTGGGGAGCCCCCACCCTAAAGAGGGTATGGCCAGCCTGCAAACAGCTATCAGCCCCTCACCCAGGCTGGCCAAATCTCTATGGGGTGAGGGTCCCCACTGGGGGGAGGGGCTTGACCAGCCTGCAAACAGCCATCAGCCCCTCACCCAGGCTAGCCAGGCACCCCAGAGGGACCCCCACCCTGATCCGGGACACCCTTCAGGGCAAACCAGCCAGCCCCACCCATGCACCAGGCCTCTATGCTATATAATAAAGGGTAATATGCAAATGGACCCTAACAGCAGAATGATTGGGAATGACTGGTCACTATGACACACACTGACCACAGGGGCCAGATGCTCAATGCAGGAGCTGCCCCCTTGCCGGGATCAGGGCTTTTGTTTGCTAGGAGGTTTTTTTCTTTTATTATTATTACTGCTTCTATTTCCTCAGTTGTTATTGGCCTATTAAGTTTTTCTGATTCTTCCTGATGAAGTTTTGGAAGATTGTATTTTTCTAGGAATTTGTCCATTTCCTCTACATTGGCCTGCTTGTTGGCATATAGTTTGTACATAGTATTTTCTTACAATCCTTTGTATTTCTGTGGTGTCAGTGGTTACTTGTCTGCTTTCATTTATGATTTTATTCATTTGGGTCCTCTCACTTCATTTCTTAATTAGTTTAGCTAATGGTTCATCAATCTTGTTTATCTTTAAAAAGAACCAGCACTTCGTTTCATTGTTTATTTAGTCTCTATGTCATATATTTCTGCTCTAATCTTTATTATTCCCTCTCTTCTACTTACTCTGGGTTTTCCTTGTTGTTTTCTTTCTAATTCTTTAAGTTGTAGGGTTCAGTAGTTTATTATTATTTTTTCTTGTTTTTTGAGGTAGGCCTGTAGTGCTATAAACATCCCTGTCAGGTCTGCTTTTGCAGTGTCGCATACACTTCAGGTAGTTGTGTGTTCATTTTCATTTGTTTCAGGAATTTTTTTATTCCTTTCTTGATCTTGTTGGTAACCCATTCATTTTTTAATAACATGCTATATAGCCTCCATATGTTTAAATGTCTTGGGGTCTTGATTTCTAATTTCATTCTATTGTTATCTGAGAAGATGTTTGATATTATTTCAATCTTCTTTAACATGTAGAGCAAGCATGCATGTCAAACTCATGGCCGGTGGGCCGCCTCTCTGACCATGAGTTTGACATGCTTATTGTATAGACTTGTTTTATGTCCTAACATATGATCTATCTTTTTGAATGGCACATGTTCATTTGAGAAGGTTATGTATTCTGCAGCTTTGTGGTGAAATGTTCTATAAATGTCAATTAAATTCTTATGATCCAGGAGAACCAAGATGGCGGCATAGGTAAACACTGGAGTTTGCTGCCTCAAACAACCACTTCAAAAATACAACTAAAAGACAGAATGGACATCATCCAGAACCACAGGAAGGCTGGCTGAGTGGAAATTCTACAACTAGAAGGAAAGAGAAAAGCATACCGAGACTCAGAGGAGG
>NW_005368382.1:3450-23265 GCF_000412655.1 Myotis brandtii | reverse complement strand
CCCTCGAGGATATGAAAAAGTACCAACTAGAAATTAAGCATTCACTGACTGAAATAAAGAATATTATACAGACACCCAATAGCAGACCAGAGGAGCGCAAGAATCAAGTCAAAGATTTGAAATACGAAGAAGCAAAAAACACCCAACCGGAAAAGCAAAATGAAAAAAGAATCCAAAAATACGAAGATAGTGTAAGGAGCCTCTGGGACAGCTTCAAGCGTACCAACATCCGAATTATAGGGGTGCCAGAAGAAGAGAGAGAGCAAGATATTGAAAACCTATTTGAAGAAATAATGACAGAAAACTTCCCCTACCTGGTGAAAGAAATAGACTTACAAGTCCAGGAAGCGCAGAGAACCCCAAACAAAAGGAATCCAAAGAGGACCACACCAAGACACATCATAATTAAAATGCCAAGAGCAAAAGACAAAGAGAGAATCTTAAAAGCAGCAAGAGAAAAAAAGTCAGTTACCTATAAGGGAGTACCCATACGACTGTCAGCTGATTTCTCAACAGAAACTTTGCAGGCCAGAAGGGAGTGGCAAGAAATATTCAAAGTGATGAATAGCAAGAACCTACAACCAAGATTACTTTATCCAGCAAAGCTATCATTCAGAATTGAAGGTCAGATAAAGAGCTTCACAGATAAGAAAAAGCTAAAGGAGTTCATCACCACCAAACCAGTATTATATGAAATGCTGAAAGGTATCCTTTAAGAAGAGGAAGAAGAAGAAAAAGGTAAAGATACAAATTATGAACAACAAATACACATCTATCAACAAGTGAATCTAAAAATCAAGTGAATAAATAATCTGCTGAACAGTATGAACTGGTGTTTGTAATAAAATCAGGGACATAGAAAAAAAAATTCTTATGATCCAGTTTGTCATTCAGAGTATCTGTTTCCTTGTTAATTTTTTGTCTAGATGATCTACTCATTGAAGTCATAGAGGTGTTAAAGTCCCCTACTATGACTGTGTTGCTGTCAATCTCTCTTAAATTTCTCTGGAATTCTTTTAGGAACTCCTATATTAGGTGCATATATATTTACCATGGATATATCCTCTTTTTGGATCAATACTTTTCTTATTATGTAGTGACCTTTGTTGTCTCTTATGATGGACTTCATTTTGAAGTCTATTTGTGAGCTATGAGTATTGTTACCCCAGCTTTTGTTTGTTTGTTTAAATAAGCATGGAACATTTTTTCATACCTTCATGCACATCTTGTGAGTCTTTTGTTCAGAGGTTGGTCTCTTGTAGACAGAATATAATTGAGTCTTGTTTTTGTATCCATTCAGCTGACTTTCCCTTTTGATTGGAGGATTTAATTCATTTATATTTAAGGTTATTGCTCATAGAAACTTATTTATTGCCATTTTTTCTTTTTTTCTTTTTTATCGATTAAGTTATTACATATGTGTCCTTATCCCCACATTATCCCCCATCCCCTCCCCTCATGCCCTCACCCCCCTGTTGTCTGTGTCCATTGGTTAGGCCTATATGCTAGCATATAAGTCCTTTGGTTGATCTCTCCCCCTACCCCCACCCTCCCCTACCTTCCCTCTGAGGTTTGACAGTCTGATTGATGCTTCTCTGTCTCTGGATCTGTTTTTGTTCATCAGTTTGTGTTGTTCATTATATTCCACAAATGAGTGAGATCATGTGATACTTATCTTTCTCTGACTGGCTTATTTCACTTAGCATTTATTGCCATTTTTATTCTGTATGCCTATGTTTCTCTCTCTATTTTTTCTTGTCATTACAGCAGTCCATTTAGAATTTCTTTCAGACCTAGTTTGGTGGTGATAAATGGCATTAGCCTTTTTTAGTCTGTGAAGCTCTTTATTTCACCATCTATTTTCAATGATAGCCTTGGTGGATATAGTAATCATGGTTTCAGATCCTTGTTTTTTATTACCTTGAACAATTCATGCCATTCCCTTCTGGCCTGTAGAATTTATAGAAATCAGCTGACTGCCTTATGGGAGCTAGTTTGTAGGTAACAAATTTCTTTTCTGTTGATGCCTTTAAGATTTTTTCTTTGTCTTTATTTTTTGGCATTTTAATTATGCTGTGCCTGGGCATGGGCCCCTTTGGATTCTTTTTGCATGAGACTCTGTGCCTCCTGAACTAGTGTGACTTTTTCCTTCATCAGATTAGGGAAGTTTTCTACCATTATTTCTTCAAACATGTTCTCTATCCCTCCGTCACTTTCCTACTCTTGTGGTACTCTTATTATATGAATATTGTTATGTTTTATGTTGTCCCACAGCTTCCTTAAGCTGTCCCCTTGTCTTTTCATTGTTTTTTTCTTTTTGGTTCTCTGATTGAGTGATTTTTTTCTACCTTATCTTCTAATTTACTGATCCAATCCTAGGCTTCTCCTAATCTTCTGTGTATTCCTTCCACTGTGTTCTTTATTAGTGCTATGTCATTCTTCATAGTTTCTATATCATTTCTCATGCAGTTGAGAATCTTTGCCATCATTATTCTGAACTCTATGTTTGGTATATTTCTTATCTCCATTTTATTTAGCTCTTCTTCTTGAGAATTCTCTTTTTTTCATCACAGGCTTGTTTTTTCCTCCCTATTCTGGCTGCCAAGTTTTGGGTTGTGTCTGTGTTTTAGGTAGATCTGCCATGACTTCCGATCTCTAGTGTAGGACAATGTCAGATGCTGTTTGTGACTGGTCCAGAGTATTGTTTGGAGCTATCAGCAATCCACCACTTGTGGCTCCCTCTGCTGGGGCTGGATGTCTTCAGAAAGAACCAACATGTGCACCAGGGTCTGCTTTTCCTAGCCCAGGGCCAGAAGTAGATCAGGCAAAGACTCAAAGCCTCCACAGATCCTCCTCTGCCTGCAGTCTGATTGTTATCAGCCTTTATTAGGCTCAGGCTATCGACCAAAAGTAGGGCAAGAGTTCTTCCAACCAGGTGGGGCAACTGGCTTCCCCCAGTTGATAACTGTCTGGATAGCAAACATCCATGGGAGAAAGATGTCCTCTGCTGGGTGAGGAAATGCCTCAGCACAGGAAACCACAGTGGTTGACCTTTTAGCTCCAACTCCAGAGCCCCCAACCCTGCCTTATGTTCACACAGGTCCAGACCACTCTGCTCATGCTCTGTTGGAGCCCAAGTTGAGTGGATGCATACAAAATTGTGTGCCTTGGCCCTTTAAGAGGGTGCCTGCATTTCCAGCCACCTCTTGCTGGCAGATAGCAACCCTTTTCTTTTTCACAACCTTTCTCAGTTTTGGCGCTATGGTCTGTGCATCCCAACTTTGGGATTAAACCTCAGAATTCTCAGTGGGAACCCCCACAGCTGAGATATCCCTCCAGACCTTCCGCTGCTGTCTGTGGGAACCTGGCCAGCCCTTTCATGCCTTGGCACTTCCTACCAGTCTCTATGCAGTCTCCACTTTGCATCCTTGGTTATCAGGGTTCTCTCCAGCTAGTCTTCAGTTGATTATTCAGGGGTGTTCTTCTGTATTTTAGTTGTATGTCCAGTTTGGTCCCAGGAGAGTGACAGTGTGGCTTCTGCTTGCTCCATTGCCATTTTGAAATTCTACTCCTGCAGGTGAGGGCAGTGAGTGTGTAGTGCTGGGAGGAGTGGGGTGGCTGAGACACCAAAGCTATTCCATGGCCTCTATTCTTCACTGTTCACTCCACAGTGGAAAAAATTTCCACTTTTTGTAGACACACCAATTATATTTGCTTTTGGGTTCACAGTACTTTAATGTGACCTCATCATAACAAATTACATCTGCAATTACTCTATTTTCAAATAAGATTACATTCTGAAGTATTGGGGTTAGGAATTCTACATATGAGTTTTTATGGGGAGTACAAATCCACCTATAATACTCTCCATCTATCTTCTAAACATGGTGGAAGAGGTCTTTCATTTATTATTTCCAGGTTATACATTGATTATTGACACAAATGTTACATGGGATATCTTTTAGGCCCATACCAAACTATTTTAGAGTATCAATTTTATATTAATATTATCAATATTATGACAATCCATTTTAACTTTTTTACATATTAACTTAATTAAATATTTTAACTCAATTCTTCTTGACTAGGGACATGTTGATATTTATAGTACTTTTTTTCCTTTTTACCATATTATTAGGAACTTCATTTTGAACTATCTGTATTTACTAACATACCACCTCCACTAATCCCTAGCTCATGTACATGTGCACTATAGTGTGAGTCAAGTTAGAGGTAAAAAGTGACTAACTAACTTTTTAGTATAAATTTTTTAATGCATAGATCCAGACCTTAATAATTCAGTATATATTGAGCCCACTCTCTCATTCCCTCCCAGTCAGGAATTTGTAATCTGACACTCAAATAAAATATTTGAATTCACTCTTAATTAAGCCATCAGCAGAAGCCAAAACTATTTTTTCTAAATAAGTTTCAAGAAGAATTCTTAAACAAAATGTTGAAATACCTTTTCCTTCTTAAATAATAAAAATGTTTAAAATTAACACACTATTCTGGCAAGAGAAATGAGAGCAATTGCATGAAATAAAAAATAAATAGTTCAACAATCTCATATCTCAGTTATAGAAAGTAATTTTCAATTGTGCCTAGAAGGAATTTCACTTCACACAATGTGATTGGAAGCTTTCTAATTATCTATTGTTTATCTAATGCTGCCATCTAGTGAACATATAAAGCTCAAGAGTATAGTTTCTTCTAGGCATTGCAGTGTTTATTAAACAAGATTATACACACAAAAGTGCCTTAAAAGTTTATCATATATATGTTAGTTTGTAGATTAAAGATAAAGAAAGAATTCTTAGTCTAAAATATGAACAACATAACTGGCTATATCTTGAGCAAAAAACTTTTATAATGTAATATTTTTTATTATAGCCGTTTATTTCTCTTGAATTCAATTTTGGACTTTTTTTTTTAATACAGCTAGGGCTTCGACTTCATAAGTGGAGGTTGATTTTGGTGCTGTACTAAATATGAAATTACTTCGTATATTTCTCTAAACAATAATTGAATCGCTGAAGTCTAATATGGTATAAATAAATTTAAGCATTGTAGGTCTATCTTTGGAGAACATTTGAACTTATTATAGTCATAGCTGATTCTTACTGAAGGCCATAAAATCATACTACACTTATTAATATTGGTAGTTAACTACTGCGGAGAGGGAGAGAGAGATAGAAATATCAATGAGAATCATTGATCGGCTGCCTCCTACAGGCTCACTACTGGGGATTGAGCCAGCCACCCAGGCATGTGCCCTGACCAGGAATGGAACTGTGACCTCTTGGTTCACAGGTCGATGCTCAACCACTGAGCCACACCGGCTAAGCTGTACTTATTCAGTTTTATATGGGCAAATGAATTGGCTATAATTGCTTTAGTTTATTACATTTATAAAACATTATATCAACAGCAACTGAAATTCATTGTAGCATGCAACCAAACAACATAGTTGTAACAAATATCTTATTATTTAGTACTTCTCCTAGGACAGTGGTGGGCAAACTGCAGCTCGCGAGCCACATGCGGCTCTTTGCCCCCTCGAGTGTGGCTCTTCCACAAAATACCATGTGCAGGCACACACATACAGTGCGATTGAAACTTCGTGGCCCATGGGCTGAAGTCGGTATTTTGTGGAAGAGCCACACTGTCCTAGGGTAACATGTTTCTAGTTAAATAAACAAGGCATGCGACCCCCGGTTGCGAGTTTGACATTCTTGAACTCCAGCATTATAGGAGAGAAAAAAATGGTGGCTGAATAGGCAGACCTGTAGTGCACCTTGTCTTAGGGCCAGAATGGAAATACAGTGGGGCCTTGACTTACGAGTGTCCCGACTAACGAGTTTTTTGAGATACCAGCTGTCTCTCAGCCGAATTTTTGCATTGAGTTGATAGAGTAATTTGAGTTAACGAGCTCGGTCTCGGAACGAATTAAACTCGCAAGTCAAGGCCCCACTGTACAACTAAATTGGAGAACATTCACCTGGAATTATCAACTGAGATCCAGCTGAAGAGGAGATTTATGTCAAGGAAGGACAGAAAACACCTGGAGATCAGTAGGAAGGGCGAGGTTGCAAGAGGAACTGACCCAGTTCCCAGGGGTGGCAGGTCAGCAGGGCTGAAAGAGAGGAGAGAGTGTTGGGTTATGGGAGAGTCTGTTCTCTCAGAAGATAGAGGCCAAGAACCCAGGCTGGGCACCACAGACCAGAGCACCAGAGTGAGACCCGCTTCCCAAGTAACATCCAACTGTGAAAGGCGGCAGGGCTCCTGGCCACAGTGAAGCCTGGAACCTGTAGACTGGAGCTGGTCGAAGTGTTTTGTTTTGTTTTTACTTAGAACACAGTAGTTTTCATTTGCAGTCACTCATCTGAGGCTTTAGTGCAGGGAGGGAGAGGCGAACTCTAGGTGCCTATGGAGAGGCTGGGATGGGAAGCATTGTGGGAAGCATTGTGGGGAGACTTGGAAAAATAGCAGCAAGGAGGTCATGAGAGGAGCTAGCCACTTCCAGTAGCTGCAGAGCAGGAAAAGAAAAAACAAAACAAAACAAAAAATAAATAAAAAAAACAACCCTGCCCTAGGTGATACAGCCTGCCCCATCCTCAGGAGCTTACATGCCACCCTGCATTTTAAGCTTTTCTGAGGAAACAAAATCAGAGGCCAAGCTTGCAGGTTTGAGCAGTCTCAAGGAGCCCTCAGTGACTAGATTGGGGGAGGGGTCATTGGTGCCAATATCCTGGGAAACAGTCTGATACTTTCTCTGTACAAGAGAACTGATAAAAACTCCAGGTTTCAAGATGACCCCGTTGGTCGCTATACAAGGATATCTGTCCAACCAAGGGCAGAGTAATATTTTAGGCCACTCACAGAGGATGAGCTCTGGGACAGGGAAATACACCACCCATATTCCCTGAAAGCTAAACAGCACACCCCCCCCACCTAAAGCCTTTTTGGAAAAAGACTTTTGAGTGATTAAGATTGTAAGCTGGCTATGAGGCAAAGGTGGGCAGAAGCAGAGCCCTGGAAGCCAGGGGAAATTTGTTGAACCAGCCATGGGAACCCTGCTGCTAACAAACCTGCTTTAGAGGACATATTGCCCCCTCCTGCTTACATGGACACAAATGATGTATCAGTGGATCACTTGGAGTTTCAAACAGGGTGCTGAAAGCCAAAAGACAGTGTCTGACAGCGGTTAGCTCCAAAGTACTTAACAGGAATCCAAGAATCAGAAGACAGAATAGAAGGATGGGATCCAAAGTGAACTTGCAGGGGGAACTAAATTAGGCTGAAATGAATGCCACTTTGGTGTTTTTGTTTTACTTTTACATTTTCCCCCTTTTTTCTCCCATTTTTCTTCTCCTTTCTTTTTTTAAATTTGTCTCTTTCTTTTCTTTTTCCGCTTTTTAAATTTTTCTTCTTTATTGATTTGCTTTATTGATTTGCTTTATTGATTTGTTATTATTCTAGTCTGTTGTTTTATTCATATATCTAATTTTCCTCTTTCCTTTCCCTACTCATATTTTTTTTTCTTTTTGCTTTTTTCACTACTCAATTTTTTTCTCCTTCTTTTCTTTTTCTCCTGATTTCTCATCCTTTTTCTTTTTATTATTCTTATTGTAGGCCTGCTTTCTCCTCTATTTTCCCTTTCAATTTTTTTGCTGTGTTTTCATTTCTTTTCTCCCCCCTTTTATTTTAAACAATTTTCCTTTGCCTTTCACCCAATTCTTTATTCTTATTTTCTTTATTTCAGCTCTACATCTACATATTGTGACCCCCCGCTTCCTTGTTGTTGTTGTGTGTGTGTGTGTGCTTTTGTTTGTTCATTTTTTTGTTTACTCCACAAATTCTTTCTTTCTATTTTTCTATCATTTTTGCTCTCTTTTCTCTTCCTCATTCTCTCTTCTCTGGTGGCTAATTTTCTTGGTGCTGTAGGGGTCTTGTGCGCATTTTTGTTTTGTTTCTTCAGTTTGGTGTTTTATTGTGTTGTATTTTGTTCTGTTCTGTCAGCACCTCCACAATAGCTGGCATAACGTAGTCATGGGTGAGCCACATGGAGACTCCATCCACAAATGTGACAATAACATTCAAGAACCAATTACAACAGCAGAACACAAATAACTCAAATAAGAGGCTTTCCTAGAGCACCCAGCTAAGGAGAGCTAAAAGACTGCACCACTGGGGTCCACAAAACACCTACTACATAAGGCCACCCCACAAAGTCTGGGAGGCATAGCAGTTTGATTTAATACATAGAAACAAAAACAAAGATATAGAAAATGGGGAGACAAAGAAATAACCCCTCAAATCAAAGAAAGGAATAATCACCAGAAAATGAACAAATAAAATGGAGGTAAACAATTTGTCAGATAAAGAATTCAGAGTAATGGTAATAAGGATGCTCAAATAATTCAGTGAGAACAACAACTTAATGAGAATCATAAGTGTCTTAATGAGCGCTATAAAAATATTAAAAGAGAACTTGAAATAATAAATAAGAATGGATTGGAAATGAGGAATGTCATAGCTGAAATAAAGAACACTCTGGAAGATTTCAACAGTACAATAGAAGAAGCTGAGGATTGAAACAGTGAATTAGAAGACAATGTAGGAAAAAACGAAAACACCAATTCAGAGCAGCAATTGGGGAAAAAATTAAAAAGCAGGATGAGAGTCTAAGGGAGCTTTAGGACAGCATGAAACATAACAACACTCCATTATAAGGGTACCAGAAGGTGCCGAATCTGAGGAAGTAACAGAGAATCTCCTTAAAGAAATAATGGCAGAAAATTTCCCTAGCCTGGTGAAGGAAAAAGTCACTCAAGTTCAGGAAACACAGAAAGTCTCAGTCAAGATGAACCCTAAAATACCCACACCTAGGCACATAATAATTAAAATGGAGCACATTAAAGACAAAGAAAGAATCTTAAAGTCTGCAAAAGAGAGACAGAAAGTTGCCTACAATGAAATTCCCATTAGACTATCAACTGACTTCTCAGTAGAAGCATTTCAGGCCAGAAGGGAATGGCATGAAATATGCAAAGTAATGAAAAACAAAGGACTGAATCCAAGACTACTCTAACCATCAAGGCTATCATTCAAAATCAAATGTGAAATAAAGAGTTTCATATAAAAATAAGCTAAAAGAGTTTATTACCACTAAACCAGCACTGCAAGAAATGCTAAAGGTATTGTTGTAAGAAGAAATAGAGAGAAAGAGAATAACACAGACATAAAGAACAATAAAGACAATAAATAAGTACCCATCTATAATAATAAAAGGGTAATATGCTAATTAGACCAGACGTCCTTCTGGAAGTCATTCCAGACATCCTTCCTGACGATACTGGGGCCAGAGGGAAGCAGCCCGGGTCCTGGGTGCCTGCGGGTAGCCTGAGGGAGGCAAGACTGGGTCCTGAGTGCCAGAGTATGGCCCAAGGGAAGCCTAGGTCCCGAATGCCAGAGGGAAGCCGGTGCTGGCAGCCGGGGGGAAGGAAGGCCTATTCTTACACAAATTTTCATACATTGGGCTTCTAGTCAATAATAACCTTAAATGTAAAATGGATTATATGCTGCAATCAAAAGACATAGGGTAGCTGAATGGATAAGAAAACATGACCCATATATATGCTGTCTACAAGAGACTCACCTCAGAACAAAGAACTCACGCATAATGAAAGTGAAGATATGAAAAAAAAAATTTCCAGGCAAATGGATTTGAAAACAAAAAGGTGTGGTAGCAATATTTATATCTGACAAAATAGAATTCAAAGTGAAGGGCATAACAAGAAGTAATGAGAGCCACTTCATAATACTAAAGAGATATACAAAAATAGGATATAACTCTGGTAAACATATATGCACCATATACAGGAGAATACAAATATATATATATAAACTTTCAGAGGATTTTAAGGGAGAAATCAACAGCAATACAATCATAGGGCACTTTAACACCCCACTCACAACACTGGATGTATCTTCTAGACAAAAACAACAACAAGAGAACAGGGCTCTGCCCCAGCCCATTTGGCTCAGCAGATAGAGAGTCAGCCTGTGGACTGAAGGGTCCCAGGTTCAATTCCGGTCAAGAGCACATGCCTAGGTTGTGGGCTCTATCCCCAGTTGGGGGAGTGCAGGAGGCAGCCGATCAATGATTCTCTCTCATCATTGATGTTTCTATCTCTCTCCCTCTCCCTTTGTCTTTAAAATAAATAAAGATATATTTTTTAAAAAGAAAGAACAGCAATCCTAAATGACATAGTAGATCAGATGGAATGAATTGACATTTTCAGAACATTTCATCCCAAAACTAAAAAACATACATTCTCAAGTGCACATCAGACATTTTCAAATATAGACCACATGTTAGGATACACACTAAGTCTTTACAAGTTCAACAGATTGAAATCATATCAAGCATCTTTCCAGATCACAATGGCATGAAATTAGAAATCAACTATAGTAAAAGCACTAAAAAACATTAAAACACATGGAGGTTAAATATTATGCTATTAAACAATGAATGTATTACCACGAAGACCAAATAAGAAATAAAAATAAAAACCATCTTGCAAACAAATGACAATGAAAACACACAAAAACAAACAAACAAACAAACAAAATCTACGGGACACAGTGAAGAGACACTTTTAATAAGTTATATAACCCTACAACATAAAGAATTAGAAAGAGAACAAGAAAATCCCAGATTAAGTAGAAGGAAGGGAATAATAAAGACCAGAGCAGAAACAAACAACATAGAGACAAAAAATAAATAAATAAGAAGTTCAATAAAACAAGTGATGGTTCTTTAAAAAGATAAACAAGATTTATGAATCTCTAGCTAAACTCATAATGAAAGTGAAGGTATAAAACAAAGTGAGAGGACCCAAATGAACAAAATCAGAAACAAAAAAGATGAAGTAACAACTGACCTCATATAACTACAAAGGATAGTAAAAAAAATACTATGAACGACTATATTCAAACAAACTGGGCAAAATGTACATATGCCTAGAAAAATACAATTTTACAAAACTCAATCAGGAAGAATCAGGAAAGCTGAATAGTATGATAACTACAGATGACATTGAAGCAGTAACAAAAACACTTCCAGCAAGCAAAAGCCCTGGTCTGGACAGCTTCACAGAGGAATTTTACCAAAGATTCAAAAAAGAACTAACACCTATATAATCCTCAAACTATTCCCAAAAACTTCAAGAGGCATGAACACTTCCAAGCACTTTCTATGAGGCCAGCATTACCCTAATTCCAAAACCAGGTAAAGACGCTACAAAGATGGAGAATTATAGGCCAATATCCCTGATGAACATAGATTTAAAATCCTCAACAAAATATTAACAAATCAGATCCAGCAATACATTAAAAAGATCATACACCATGACCAAATGGGATTTATTCAGGGGATGCAAAGCTAGTACAATATTCCCAAATCAATAAATGTGACATATCACATAAGCATATTGCAAGAGAAAACTCACATGATCATATCAATTGATGCAGAAAAAGCATTCAACAAAATCCAACACCCATTGTTGATTAAAACTCTCAGCAAAGTGACAATAGAGGGATCATATCTCAAAATAATATAGGCCGTATATGACTAACCTATAGCCAAGATGATACTCGATGGGGAAAAAAACTAAAACCATTTTCCCTAAGAACAGGAATGAGACAGGGACGCCCACTTTCACCACTCTTGTTCAATATAGTACTGGAAGACCTAACCATAGCAATCAGGCAAGAAAATAAATAAAAGGCATCCAAATTGGATAAGAGGATGTAAAACTGTCATTATTCACAGATAAAATGATACTGTACATAGGAAAACCCTAAAGACTCCATACAAAGCTACTAGATTTAATAAATGAATTTGGCAATGTAGCGATATAAAATCAACACCCAAAAATCAATGGCTGTTTTTATACACCAATAATGAATTCTCAGAAAGAGAATCTAAACAAATAGTCCCATTTACCATTGCAACAAAAAATAAGATACTTAGGAATAAACTTAACCAAAGAGAAAAAAACCTGTACTCAGAAAACTACGGGATGCTGAAAAAAGAGATAGGAGAAGATATAAACAAGTGGAAGGATATAGTATGTTCATGGATTGGTAGAATTAACATCATTAAAATGTCTATACTACCCAAGGAAATCTACAAGTTCAATGCAATCCCTATTAAAATACCAAAGGCATTATTCACAGACCTAGAACAAATACTAAAATAATTTATATGGAACCCAAATAGGTGCAGTAGTCTTGAGAAATAAAAAGTTGAAGGGATCACAATACCAGATTTCAAGTTATACTACAAAGCCACTGTATTAAAAACAGCCTGGTACTGGCACAAGAACAGGCATATAGATCAATGGAACAGAACAGAGAACCCAGAAATCGACCCAAACATTACCCACCATTAATATTTGACAAAGGAGGCAAGAGCATACAATGAAGTCAAGAAAATCTCTTCAATAAATGGTGTTGGGAAAATTGGACAGATACATATGCAAAAAATGAAACTTGACCACCAACTTGCACCATATAGAAGAATAAACTCAAAATGGATCAAAGACCTAATTGTAAGTTGGGAAACCATATAAATCCTAGAAGAACCAAAGGCAGCAAAATCGCAGACATCTCTCGTAGACGCATTTTTAATGATACATCTCCTAGACCAATGAAAATTAAGGAGAAAATAAAGAAATTGGACTACATCAAAAATGAAAGCTTCTGCACAGCAAAGGAAACCATCAACAAAATGAAAATAGAGCCCACTGTTTCTGGAGAACATATTTGACAATGGTACATATTATAAAGGATTAATATCCAAAATATAAAAGGAACTCATACAACTTAACAAAAGGAAGACAAGCAATCCAATTTAAAAAATGGTCAAAGAACCTAAATAGACACTTCTCCAAAGTGGACATATAGATGGCCAACAGACATATGAAAAAATGCTCAGTTACTGATCATCAGAGAGATGCTAATCAAAACAACAATGAGGTATAACCTCACACCTGTCAGAATGGCTACCATCAACAAATCAACAAACAACAAGTACTGGTGAGGATTTGGATCAAAGGGAAGTCTAGTACACTGCTGGTGGGAATTCAGACTGGTGCAGCCATTATGGAAAACAGTATGGAGTTTCCTCAAAAAATTAAATATGGCACTGTCATTTTGTGATCCCACTTCTAGAAATATATCCTAAGAAACCCAAAACACCAATTAGAAATAATTCATGCACACCTATGTTCACAGAAGCACAACTTACAATAGCCAAGATCTGGAAACATCCCAAGTGCCCATTAGTAGATGAGTGGATAAAAAAACTTTGCTACATTTATACCTTCGAATAGTATGCAGCAGTAAAAAAGAAGAATCTCTTACCCTTTGAGACAGCATGGAGGGACCTGGACAGTATCACACTAAGTGAAATAAGTCAATCAGAGAAAGACAAGTATCACATGATCTCACTCATATATGGAATCTAAGTAACAAAATAAACTGGTGAACGGAGTTTATCTAGAGACATGGAAGCATGGAATAGAGTGCAGAATCTCAGAGGGAAGGCAGGGGAGGGTGGATGGTTGGGAAGTAATCAACCAAAGACCTTGTATTCATATACGCATAACCCATGGACACAGACAATAGAGTGATGAAGGCTTTGGGGTGGGGGGTGGGGGCAGGCTGGAAGGGTTCAATGGGGGAAAAGGGGGGATATATGTAATACTTTCAACAATAAAGAATTATTTTTTAAAAAATTGAAAATATAACTGCCATTTGACCCAGTGATGCCACTTCTAGCAATATAACCTAAGAAGCCTGAAACACCAATCAGAAAGAAAATATGTACCCCTATGTTCATAGCAGTATTATTTATAACTAGAGGCCTGGAGCACAGATTCATGTACCAGTGGAGTCCCTTGGCCTAGCCTGCACCGGGCCTCTATTATGGATATAAGATCTTTGGTTAATCTCTTCCCACCCTCCTTCCTCCCCCTTCCCTCTGAGATTCATCAGTCTGCTCCATGTTTCTATGCCTGTGCATTGAGCATCTGCCCCCTGAAGGTCAGTGCATGTCATAGCTACTGTTCAAACAGTCGAATGGTCCCTTAAGCTTTTATATATATAGATAGCTAAGGTCTGGAAACAGCCCAAGTGCCCAGTAGCAGATGAGTAGATAAAAAAACTGTGGCCCTTTTACACAATGGAATATTACACATTTTTAAAAGAAGAATCTCTTACCTTTTGAGACAGCTTGGAGGGACCTGGAGAGTATTATGCTAAGCAAAATAAGCTAGCCAGAGAAAGACAAGTATCACATGATCTCACTTATATGTGGAATCTAATGAAAATAAACTAATAAAACAGATCCAGAGACATGGAAGCATGCAACAGACTGACAATTCTCAGAGTGAAGGGGAGAGATTAACCAAAGAACTTATATGCACATATGCATAACCTATGTACACAGACAATAGTGGGGTAAAGGCCTGAGGAGAAGGTGGGACTAAAGAGGAGGGGGTTAATGGAGGAAAAAAGAGGAACATCTGTAATACTTTCAACTATAAAGATAAATGTTAAAAAAGTTGTGATATTTTAAAAGTCTATTTAAATGGACATTATAATAAAATGATCTAAATTAACATTTAACATCCTTTCTTATTATATAATGAACAATACTTTTAGAAAGACATATTTACTTTTTACACTTTTTATTTTTAAAAACCAAGTAATCACTTAATTCCTAAGAGATTCTCATGATTATATTGTACTTTAGAAGTGATTCTCGAGTCCAAAAGAGCTGGGAAACAAAGATTTAAAGAGCTACTTATACCATTGTAATTAGCTAATTCTTAATAATAGGAAAAGAGGAAAGGGAAGGCCACATATTATAGGTATGTCATTTAGACAGCTTTACCAGGAAGCTGTTATAACTTTACACTCTCCAGGGTTCCAACAAAGGGAAGATAGGCACATGCCCAGTGATGTTGGGATGACTAGGGAAGGTGCTTTGCTGTCAGTCACACCTGGGAACAGAGGACATTGGCCCTAATGGGCATGCCCACTGCAAGGAAGTGGAAATCTGGGATACCCAATTTCCTGAACAACGAAACTCGCTCTCTTCAGCTCTTGGGGTCTTGGTTCCTCTTGGCACGCTTGCCTCACTGCTCACACTTGGCTTCCTGGCACTCTTCTGCATAATGGACTGCAACTAGCCTGCTGCTGTCCTGAACCTGTCTCCAAAATGGAAAGGAAACACTGGATACTATCTTTTCTTCTAGCTTTACTGAAACCCCAGCTACACTTCTTCTATGATTGGACTAAGGGAAATGGGACTATAGAAACACAGAAATTTAATCCCACACAAATAAAAACCACTCGTTCTTCCTTGCAAGTCTCATAAAATTATTTTTCTCAGGATATTGTAAGAACTTCACCCCCAGCAGCATCCAATGGGGAAGAGGACTCCCCACTTCTTCCAGTATCACTACCAGTAATTGAATTCAAAGCTTTTGATTCCAACACTTGACATATGTCTACTTTTTGCCTTACTTTTGACAAGCATTATAACCCCACTAGACCTCGTTGTGTTTTTTTTTCATGTAAAATACAGATAAGGACATAAAAATTATTGCAGATATTCATTTATTTAAATGACTCATGTTAAATTTCTTTCTAAAATACATAATTTATATATAAGATTATGTTATTATTAGGGCTGCTATTAGGTAGCAAATAAAATAAAGAATTCTCAGTTAAATATGAAATTTTGATAAACAATAAAGTCTTTATATACATATGAACCTTGCAAATTCTCTAATTGGCAGTCACATTTTTTCTTGAACTAGTTAAGAAGGTAAGCCAATAACAATACCAACTATATACTTTTGTATTTTATACTTTATAAAGCATTTTCAGATTCAACATTAGATTATCATAACAAACTTATGAGATCAATATTTAATATGTATAAATAATACTGTGGAAGCTAAAAAATATTAATACTTTTCTTCCCCTTTCTTAATTCTTCTGTCTGGGCCAGTAACCAAATTAACAGAGACTGATTAACAGAATAAAATCAAAATTTAATATGCATGGGGAATTCACATAGACATGATAAATCCACAAAAATTCCAAAGTGAGACAATATTGGGTATATGAGACATGTTGGACAAAGGAGAAAAGGGAGCTAACAGGTTATTAGATTTCAGAAGTGAGAATGGGTGATCTACAGGTTGTTGGGGAAGAGGGGAACACACATGGCAAGATAATTCTTGCTAGGTGACTTAGAAACAATGGGACACAGTGGATATCTAGCTACAGGCACTTGCCTGATGCCCTCTTGTTTACCATACCTAATTCAAATTAGGCTAAGGGGAAGATCCTAAGATCTTTCTGAAGCAGGTTGCTCTGTCTAAATATCTTGGACAGGAAAGGTTGAAAGGTCAAAGTTTCTAATTTGGTTCTTAATAAAAGCAAAAACTCAATATCCCAAAAAATCAGCTTTAGGGTCACAGAATTTTGGTCCCTTCATTATCCACCCTCTTCCCTCTGGGGGAAAAAAAAGAAGCAAGAATTGAAAATCTGAGAGAATAGGAACTGAGGACCCGAAAGCAGACTATTTAACACAGCAATTAGATCTGGAGCCCAATACTCATCATATTGTCTCTCCAAGCTTCTTCAACCCCAAGGTCATTTAATTGGTATTACTGTCATTTTGGTAGCTAATCAGGCTTTCTCCTACTTCATTTATTATGGCCCCTGATAGGTCAACTATGGAATTGAGGCAAGAGGCAATTGTTAGGATATTGTGAAATAGAATTTGCTTTTGTTTCCTCATTAGTGTCTGACTTTGAAATGTTGGATTTTTATGTTCAACAGTGGTATAGTATCTATGCTAATAAAAAGGTAATATGCAAATTAACCATCACTCCACGACAAAGATGGTGGTGCCCATAGCCACAAAGATGGCGATGCCCATAGCCACAAAGATGGCAGCACCAACCAGAGCCATGGAACTGGTGGACACACAAGCCTGCAGGGGGGTCCGGACCCCAGACCCAGCTCCGTGGAGGCCATGGCACTGGGCTGCTGGGGCTGGAGTCAGTAGACACACAAGCCCACAGGGGGTTCCAGACCCCAGCCCCAGCCCCGCGGTGGCTGTGGTGCTGGGCTGCTAGGGCCAGAGTGAGCAGAGACACAAACCCACAGAAGATGGCCCTGTTTGGGATGACCACTATGATGCCCACTGTAGCCAGCAAACCAGCCAATAAGGGTTTGAGGCCAGCAGCCAACCTCACAGCCCCTCCCCCCTGCCGACCTGCCCCTGATAGGACTCTCCTTTCCCGATCAAGAGCATGGCACACAGAGCCTGGACCCTTCCTGGCAGCCCGGAGTCCGTAAGGTTAAGAATTCTGATGGCCCTGCCCAGAGAGTACAGGCGCCTAATGGGCAGGGACAGGGACCACAGGCCTCCAGGGAGCACCACAGAGTTAGCAAGGAGAAGAGAGGGCCTGCGAAGGGGGAGGAGGCAAAGCCAGCAGACGTCAGCCCAGAATCCAGCCCTTCCCCTCCAGAGGCAGCAGGACCTATACCCAGAACCCCAACCCCAATAAGAAGAGCCCTAGGGAGGCTTCAGGAAGCTCTTTGCAAAGCTGTGCATTGAGAACTAGAGACTTCCTAAGGCCCTTACCTAGACCATGCTGCAACTGGCGCAGCTCAAGGTGGAGCTGGAGCACACCATGCAGAGGCAGGAGCCCTTTACAGAGAGGCCAGCTGTCCTGGAGCTGGAGAGATCTGAGCTGAGGGTCCTGGAGCACAAGGCTGGAAGAGGAGCTGAAGGGCCTGTCCAACCTCTGGGCTGACAACCAGCGCCTCAAGGAGGAGAGCGCAGCCCTGATCCACATCATCAGCAAACTGTCCAAGTGACCCCAGAGGACTTACCCCTGCACCCGCATTTATACAACAGCTTCTGTCACACACAACCCTTCCCCTATGTCAGTGGTTGGCAAACAGCGGCTTGTGAGCCACATGTAGCTCTTTGGCCCCTTGAGTGTATCTCTTCCACAAAATACCAACTTCTGCGCATGGGCCATGAAGTTTCAATCACACTGTATATGTGCGCCTGCACGTGGTATTTTGTGGAAGAGCCACACTCAAGGGGCCAAAGAGCTGCATGTGGCTCACAAGCCGCAGTTTGCCGACCACTGCCCTATGTGAACATGAGTGACAGGGCTGCCGGGGAGTCTCTGAGAAGCCATAACCTCCCCTTTGGACCTCCAGGCTGGGAGGGGAGGACAGACCCCCCAGGAGCCAAGGGGGTCATCTAAGGCCAGGATGGAGATTGGAGGCTGAGCCACATAGCAGGACCAGGGCTGCAGGCAGGACCAGGAAGGAACCAAGGACCAGGAAGTGCGAGGACCAGTAGCCAGGACCAGAGTGGCCACCCAGAGGTCCCCTTTCACGTATGCTGCCACCAGTCACCCCTCCAGCCCCTGAGCAGGGATCTGAGAATGGGCCAAGCATCCCACCGGTCTGAGCCAGGTGGGCCTGTATATAGGGTCCGTGTGAAATAGGGAGGGAGGGATGTCTTCTATTTTTTGCTACCCCCACCCCAACGCTGTCCCAGGCAGGGGGAGAAGGTATTTTTGAGACATAGCACAGGCACCACAAATAAAAGTCATGAAGTTAAAAAAAAAAAAAGAGCGGGCCAGCCGGCCAAACGCCCCCTACCTTCCCCCCCACAAGCCCTGCCCTCGATCAGCCTGCCCCACCACAATAAGCCCACAGCCCCTCCCTGCAGCTGCCTGCCCCTGAACACACACCCCCACCCCAATAGGGGGCAGGGCCAGCCAGCCAATCTCCTGCAGCCTCTCCCTCTCCCCAATCAGGGGCGGGGCTGGCTGGCCAAACACCCATGGCTCTTCCCCCAAGCAGCTGGCCCCTATAGACACCCCCCACCCAGATTTTGTTGCCTTTGGATTCCTCTAGCATTTTTATGCATCCCCTCCCCGTGGCCAGCCCTGCCCCCAATCAGCCCCCTAACTCCAATCAGGCCAGAAGGGGGGCATTTGGGGGTGATCAGGCCAGCAGGAGGACAATCAGTCTGGCGGGCGGGGGTAGTTGGGGCGACCAGGCTGGCAGGCAGAGTGGTTAGGGGCAACCAAGCAGGCAGGCAGGTGAGTAGTTAGGAGCCGGCAGTCCCAGATTGTGAGAGGGATGTTCAACTGGATTGGGCCTAAACCAGTAGTCACGCATCCCTCGAGGGGTCCCGGATTGGAGAGGGTGCAGGATGGCCTTAGGGGATCCGCCCCCCATGCACGAATTTTGTTCACCAGGCCTCTAGTTGATTATAACAAATGTACCACTCTGGTGGGTGATGTTATTATTAGGGAGGTTATGCATGTGTAGGGCAAAAGGTTATGTGGGAAATCACTGTACCTTTCCATAGTTTTGCTGTTAACTTTAATCTCCAAATATATTTTAAAATAAAATGTATACAATTAAAAGGCTTGTAGTGTTTACCTATAAAATAGAATATCTGACTTAATCTCTAAAATTCCAATAGCAACCCCTCAAAAGAAACAACAAACAGAAAGGAGAAAGACAATGATTCCAAAAGGGCTGCGGTAAGAATAGGCAATAGTTAAGAGGTTTAGTTCTTGAAGAGCAGAGATGCCTTAACAATTTTGAGCAGAGGAGGAGCAGAATGAGGACATGGAAGAAGAATGAGAATAGGGGAAAGAGGTAGCAGGAGAGAAAGAC
>NW_005368382.1:0-2220 GCF_000412655.1 Myotis brandtii | reverse complement strand
ATATAATTTTGCTTTATTGCTTAAAGTATTACAGAGTATTACATATGTCTACTTTTTTTCCCCTTGACCTTCCTCCAGCCTCCCCTAACCCTCAGTGTCCTGTGTCAGTTGGTTATGGTTCTATGCATGCATACAAGTGCTTCAGTTGATCTCTTACCCACCCACCCCCAACCCTCCCCGGCCTTCCCACTGTAGTTTGACAGTCTGTTGGATGCGGCTCTGCCTCTGTATCTATTTTTGTTCATAAGTTTATAATGGTCATTATTATCCGTAAATGAGTGAGATCATGTGGTATTTTTCTTTTACTGACTGGCTTATTTCACTTAGAATAATGCTCTCCAATTCCATCCATGTTGCTGCAAATGGTAAGAATTCCTTCCTTTTTACAGCAGCATAGTATTCTATTGTGTAGATGTACCACAGTTAAATAATCCATTCATCTGTTGATGGGCACTTAGGCTGTATCCAAATCCTAGCTATGGTAAATTGTGCTGCTATGAACAAAGGGATGCATATATCCTTTCTGACTGATGTTTCTAATTTCCTGGGATATATTTCTGGAAGTGGGATTACTGGGTCAAATGGAAGTTCCATTTTTAGTTTTGAGAGGAAACTCCATACTGTTCTCCACAGGGACACTCCACAGTGTCCCCAATTGGGTGAGCCTGTGTATTGGGCTTAGTAATCAAAAGCAAGGTTTTAAAGAGGGAAAAAGAGAGAGAGAGAGAAAGAGAGAGAGAGAGAGAGAAGAGCCAGAGTAAGTGCGCGAACTCCGGAGCTGTGGTGCAAGTCTGTGCAGTCTTTTTTCCCCTTGGGTCTAAGCAGCCAGCACACTTAAAATTTTTAGGCTGCCCTTGTACACCCAGTTCAGCTATGGGTTGATTTTTAGAGTTCCCTTCTGTTAGCAGCCCTGCAGATCCCCTTCCACATTCACGGATCACGCCAGCCCCAGCGGCCGCAGACTTTTCTGGGCACAGACTTCCCTGGATTCTCCAGCTCCTGCTGTGCATATTTCTCTCTCCTACCAGGTCCATAGACTTCACCTTATCCCAGGCGAAATCTGACCTTTCTGTGAGGGGGTGCAGAGCTCCTCTGAATCCACATGCTCACGCCGCTTGGGGACCGGTGTTCCCAGGTTTGCAACTGTTCCCTGGGTGCCATTGTTGTAGATTCCCGGGATTTTCAGGTTTCTGATTCTGATATCTACTCTCCCCTTCAAGATGGCATGGTCTCCTTGTCAGAGCCGGTTGCTCCAGGAGGGATCCCAGCAGCAGTGGAGCCTGCTGAGTCAGGGGAACCCTGTCTGGCAATCCCCCACAGCTCCCTGGAGTATAGCTGTCCCTCAACTCACAAACACTCCCCGTGCGACCACAAACTCTCCTTTTGTTCTCTCACTCACACACTATCTTCCAGTCTGCCTTCCCATAGGCAGACATCTTCCTTCCGAAATGTATATTTTAAATGTGTGAATTGCATGGTATGTTAATTATATATTAGTAAAATAATTCTAAAAATAAATAATCATAAGCAAGTGAAAAAATTTTCTAAAAAGCTAATGATAGGATTTGGCCAATGGCTGCAGTATGCTAATCCCTGGTGGATAGTGTTTCTCAAAATAGAGTTCCCTAATAGAATGAGCAGCTGAAACGAATAACATCCACCCAGAATTGTCAAAGGAGACTCAGTTGGTGAGACAGTTTGCAGCGGGGAAGGGCAGAGTTTCCCTGGAAAGGTAAAAACCAGGGATCTGGGCAGGAAAGTTTGACAGATCTCTGAGCCCAGAGGGTCAGAGGGAAACCATGCGGCACCCAGCCATGTCGCTTGAGACAGGCACAGCCTCTGACTGGGGAAAGGAGATCCGCAGGACTATTGGCGCCGGGGGATTTGAGATCTGGGTTCCATAATTACGGAAGACTGAGCCCAGAGGGAGCAGCCTGAAGCGCTGACCGGACCATGCAGTGCCAGTAAGAGAGGAGCTCACAGAGACTCAGTCTTCCCCATTTCTGCGGCCGGCATTTTTTTTTCACTGAACTCTGTTCATAGGACAATTCGGATACACTCACCTGTGCTGAGGAGCGGGAGAAGGAATCTGGGGAGAGGCTGCGGAGAGAAGGTGGTCCAGGAGAGGTGGCAGCAGTTTGAGTGCTGAGTCATTCCTGAGCCCAGGACCTGGGCAGCCATAGTCTCCTGAAGATATAACCCCTCCCTCCAGTCTTCAGG
>NW_005368381.1:931457-933561 GCF_000412655.1 Myotis brandtii | reverse complement strand
GATGAGAAAGGAAGGAGTCAGAGTTCTGATTAAAAAAATACAAACCTAAAAAAACAAACAAAAAAACCTGAAACCTGGGCATGTAGCCTGACCAGAAATTGAACCAAGAGCCTTTGGTGCCCAGGATAATGCTCTAAGCAACTGAGCCACATGGGCCAGGGCAACACACATATTATAAAGGACTTATATCTGAAACAGAAAATGAACATTCAATGTTCAACAATACAAAATTAAGCAACTCAATAAGTAATGAGCAAGAAAATGGAACAGACACTGTGCTAAAGAAGACAATGGAAGACCAGGAAGCTATTGAGAAGATGTTCAACCTCATTCATCTTTAGGGAAACACCAATTAAAGCCACAGTGAAATGCCACCACATGACTATAAGCATAGCTAAAATTTAAAATAAAATACAGAGAATGCTAGTGCTAGAAAGAATGAGGAACCACCAGAACTATGGTGCATTCTTGGGGAGAATGCAAAATGATATAGACAAACTGAAAAACATTTTGTACGTCACTTATAAAGTTAAAAATATACTTACCATTTGCTCCATCCAACAAGCCGAGTCCTAGATAATTGCCCAAGAGAAATGAAAACTAATGTGGACAGAAAACCTGTTTGCATATGTTCATAGAAGCTTTCCCAGCTGCTCAGGTGACTGTACACTGGGGCTGGACGAATACCCAGACATATCTAGGACTACTGGACACAGAGTCTAAGCTGACATTGATCCTGGAAGCCCAAAGTGTCACGATGGGCAGAGGAGGGGGGGCGGGGCTGGGGGAGCTGTTTGAGAGGGGCTTGTGAGGCACGGTAATAAAAGAAGTTGGGAATAGAGTCTGGTTCACAGTGAGCCGACCTGGTCTTTCGATCAACAGATGAACACAGTGGTCGTTTCTCCAGCCCCCAAGTTATTTGCCAGTTGTACACTTGGCAGTTGGAGCAATGAATCCCACAGGGTCATTGGTCTGTGGGGTAAGAGCTATCGTGGTGGGGAAGGCTAAGTGAATCCCCTGATACTGGCCCCACCCCAGGCCAAGATAGTAGGTCAAAACCAAAAATGGGGATATTGCGGGAAGGGCGTTAGCAGACATTGGTGAGGACCTACAAAAAGCAGGGAAACTGGTGCCAGTAGAGCCCCAGGGATGAGGAGAGTGGAGGAGGTGTGGAGAAGTTCTAGGATTCTCCCTGTGGGGTAGAGAGGGAAGGAGGATGGGAGGGAAGAAATGGAAATGGCCAGAGGGATGCTGAGGCTTCCACTGGATGGATAGGTAATGTTTCCTAGGACCGTGGTGGGTACAGGAGATTTTGCTATATCCTTCCTCATCCATCTTAGGAGGTCGGAAATAGCGCACCATGTCTTTAAAAGTCACTGGGAGGAGTGGGAGAGGGCATCAGCCACACACAGGCAGAGGTTGGGGGGTGGGGGAGGCGGGGCACACTTGAGGAGGAGGATCAGAGATTTAGAGTGTACCCAATCTCCCTGCTGCATAACCTTCTCTATCAGAGCCAGAAAAATTGGGCCTTTGAGTGCCCTCTGGCAAGAGGTGTTCAGACAGCTCGGGCCTCTCTAGGAGATCAGCCAGAGTAGGCTGCAGGAGGGAGAGGCGACTGGAAAGACAGAGGAGTATGGCCTGACCAGGCATGGCTCAGTGGTTGAGCATCAACTTATGAACCAGGAATTCACGGTTGGATTCCTGGTTAGGGCACATGCCCAGGTTGCAGGCTCGATCCCCAGTAGGAGGCGTGCAGGAGGCAGCCAATCAATGATTCTCTCTCATCATTGATGTTTCTATCTCTCCTGTGCCGAGCCAGCTCAGCCAAAGGTTCGAAAGCCTGAGTGAGGGCGGTGAAGGATGAAGAAATGACAGACAAACAGAATAAGCTGGGTCTAGGTGGATCTTCCTGTGCCTGGCTGAGGCCACAGAGAGAGATCCAGAGGCAAGCTGAGCCTTTATTTTATAGCCAGAGGTAAACAAGGTAGTGGTCACCATAGTTACAATGTTCTTGTGAGTTTCACTTGTTTTGGCAGCACTTGCTGCACCTCCCACAGCCCATTAGCTTCCCAGATAAGATCTAGGGAGCATCATAAGGTCAAGC
>NW_005368381.1:925292-931167 GCF_000412655.1 Myotis brandtii | reverse complement strand
ATAATGTTTTTAAAGACAGGGGAGTATGAATGGGAAAGAGAGGAAGAAGGTGTGGAAGGAAGGGAGGAGGGCTGTTGGAGTAGGGGTTGGGTGGCAAGCAAGTGGAAATTCTAACACTCGAGGGCCTTATAGAAACCAAGGGAGGGCCAGGGCTGCTCAGCTCAGGGAAGCTGGGAAGCTGGGAAGCAGGCGGTTCAGGAAAATTTGAGAGACAACTGGCGCCCTGGTAGGCTGCCCACTGGTAAGCATTGGCTCTGCGTCCTTCCAGGCCTTTATAACATGTCTGTAGGCACACCTATATGTACTCTCAGACCTTATATCGGATTGACTAGTTTTTAAAAAAACTTACAAATGTGTATCCAACGCCATTGCTCTGCAGCTTGCTGTGTGCCTTTGGAATCTGTGCATTCTTTTGACTGGGGCGTTTTCATCTACCCAGTCAAAAGATGTAGGGTGCATACACTACACTGCATTCATCCACCTCCTTCCTGGTGGGAATTTAGAGTGTTGCCAGTGTTTCCCACCACCCTTGAGCATGTGTCCTGATGCACTACACGTACCAGCGTGTCTCCAGAAGGTGTACTCGGCAGAGGTCCATGCCTGGTCACGGAGGGAATGGGCGCCTTTTCATTTTTAAGATTTTCTGCTCCAAAGCAAGGGCTCTGGAGCGGGACTGTCTTGGTTGCGATCCTGCCGCTGATCGCTACAAGCCCAATGACCTTGAGCCAGTGGCCGAACCTCTCAGTGCCTGCTTCCTCACCTGTAAGAGGGCGGTGACGGCGAGTACTTCAATCCTAGCATGGTCGGGAGGATGTGTTAGTTACTATTTATCTACAGCGCTTAGAAGAGTGCCAGGCACGTAGCAAGTGTTGTGTAAGCTGCTTTTCCCAGATTCTGCGCAATTGCCTTCCCAAACGGTTCTTCTGTGCCTGCGCACAGGCCGCCGCTTCCCTCCCCCCAGGCCCCCCACCTCGGCCACTTCCCAGTGGGCCAAGCACGGGCTTGCTCATAACCTCTCCCACCCGTGGGACGGTTAAGCTCTGTGATTATTGCAGACCTGCTGTGTGAAAACGGGTTTATGGTTTGCGTCCGTGTCCCCAGGATCAGTGATGGTGAGCATCTTTTGGGGTGTGCACTGGCCATGGAGATTCCCTCTTCTTTGAACTGACTCGGAGTGGGGGCGGGGCTGAGGGAGGGGGCAAACCCCAGCCCTTCCACCAAACCGGCCCAGCAACACACAGCCGTGGGACGATTTGACCACCCATGCTAACGGAAACGGAGTTGCGACAGAGACCCTGCCGCCCGTAAGTGCCACAACTTTTGCTCTCTGGGCCTTTATGGAAAATGTATGTGGACCCACCGCTGACCACGCGCTCCGGTGTGCATTTCCCTGTTGGGTCGTCAGTGTTGTTGCAGAAGAGTGGCTGGTGCTTCACCTCCATCCTGAACTTGCACCCTCACCACCCCTCGACCCACCCCCCAGACAGGTGCATCATCTCCCTGCTTCGTACATGGGAAACGGAGGCTAGGTGCTTTGACTCCAGTTGGACAGTAGGTGCCTGGCCGGGGGAGGCGGGGCAGGAAGTGATGGGAGGAGCCCCCCTATGACCACACTCCTCCACCAGATTGGCTTCCAACTGCCGCTGTGGCGTCGCACGCACGACTGGACCAACCAGAGGCCCTCCACCCTATTGGCCAGGGCCTGGGGGGCGGGCCTAGAAGGGGCGCACTGATTGGCGGGCGGTGGGACACGCACCAATGAGAAGGCCTGGGCGTTGATGGCTCTTGGAAGTCGCGCACTCTTGGAGGCCGCCGCGTGAGCTGCCTGTGGTGACAAACGCTCTCTCAGAAGGTCCAGGCCTCGCGCTCCTGCCGCTGCCTGTGCTCAGGGCGACCGTTTACCCTGTACCTGGGCTGTCGGGACTTGGCGACATGAGCTCCCCCAACAAGGACGAGGGGTCTGTTTGGGGAGTGGGGTCCCACCCAGAGGGTGGGGAGCAGGCCGGTGGACTAGGCCATACTTTGGGGACGCCCCTGCCGAGCAGCCAGGACGAGGGCGCGTTCTCAGACCTCGAAGGCTTCGAGGACGAGGAGCGGGAAGTGATGGAAGGGGTGCTTTGGGGTTGCGAAGGCCGACCTGGCTCCCCGGCCGACTTCGACGGGGGCACTCTGGACTACCTTGCCGATGAGGCCGCGATAGCCACCCTGCAGCAGCTGACCGACCAGGATCACCTGGCTGTCCGCAGAAACCCCTCCCCAGAGAGCTGCTGCGACTCTGAGGCGTCCGCCCTTTGGGTGGACTTGCAGGCAGGTCCCGAGGGTAGAAGCGCGCAGGCCTATGGTCTGGTGGGATCTCGGCGGCCTTCCACGGCCCGGCTGCCCCTCATGGGGCCTGGGGGAGGCCGGGCCTGGGGAAACTGCAAAAGAGCAGCTAAGAATAGGTCAAAGGACACCGTGGGTCCCCAGTGGTCCTCGGAAGAAGGCCTGGTGGGCTGGCCTTCCCACTCCGAGTCATCAGATGACTTCAGTGAGCTGCACCTGCTGAGTTTGAGCCTCTATGGCAAAGGAGGGGGCCAGGTCAAACCCAGGAGCCTGCAAGACACACCCGGGCACTCGAGTGCCCGTGCCAGGGAGAAGTTCCTTTGCGTGCCAGGCTCTTTCCTGCCCTCCGCTCCCCCACGACTGGCTTCAGTTGGGGCGAGGCGGGCTGTTGGAGAGCTGGACGTGTCCCGTAGGAAACCCCAAAGTGTGGTCTGCGGGAAGGCGGGGAGCAGGCCCAGCTACCTGCCGAGAGCCGCTGCTGTAGGCAGCCCACCCAAGGCCACTCCTGGAAGGAAAGTGGCCCAGGAGAAGAAATTCCTAGGGGGGGCCTCCAAAGTTGCCCCCCAGGGTACCTTCCCTCCCTGGGGGCAGGGAGTCTCAGCAGCTGCCCTGGAGCCAGCCACCTTCCTCCCAGTCGCTGGTGGTCCGGTGCTTGGGAGGGGCAAGGGGTATTCCTTGGTCCCTTTGGGAACCAAACAGCCCAAGCACACCGGCGCTGGGCAGAAGTCTGGGGCCAGGAGGAAGAGGGGGTCCCTGCCGGTGGTGGTAGAAGAAAAGGAACCGGAGAGCGACCCAGGCCCCAAAGTCCAAGTGAGTATGAGGCCATGGTCCTCCCCGCTCCCCAGCCCGCCCTGCACTTCTCTAGGCATGCTCCCTCTGTCCCTCCTCAGGGCTTGTCATTGGGCACCCTGGGTCACTAGGATGCCAGATCTGGGTGGTTTTAGCCAGGGCAAACCCTAAGCTAGCCCTCCATGTGTGCCAGGCACCATTCTCCGCACCTGGCAAGGTTCCCCGCTAGGGTGGTAGGGAGGGCTGGGGCAGCTGGTTTGGATCAGGGGACCCCTTAAGACTTTGGGCCCCAAAGCTTCAATGTTTAGAACCATCGGCTCCCTGACTCCTACTTGCTAGCTGCTCCTCGAGCCGTCCTTGCAGGGGGCCGTGGGCTGTCTCAGCACCCCACTGTTGTGTCTAGCTCAGCCTGGCCTCCTGACCCGGGCTGACTGAGGGCGAAGGTGCTGATGTGGTCCACCTCAGAACTGCCTTCCCTATTCCCTGCCTCACCCCAGCCCCTACACACACACACACACACACACACACACACACACACACACACATCCCAAGTCCAGATGAGTGAGAAATTTTTATTTCGGCCTCAGACACACAGTCCAGGGCCATCCTGCCGAGAATGCAACAGCGGTGACGGCTACAGCAGAGCCGCCGGGGCTCCAGGACAAGCACAGCCCTGGGCCCTGAGCCAGGGAGAAGTCCTGCCCAGAGGGCCCACAGCCTCCAGTGAGTCCCGTGGGTCTGCTGGGAGCAGCGGGGAGAGAGGCTGAGGAGGGAACCCTCCTGCTCTGGCTCCACCAGGGGCTCAGCCCTGCTCCCTGCCTCCCTGCCTGCCCAGACAGCCTCTCCCACAGGAAATAGGGTGTCTGGACAGGGCAGGGCTCAAGGCACTTCATCCTCTGCATGGGGTTTGTGCACAGGGGTGATTCTCGTGGCTGTGCCCCAAACTGCCACTCCAGACACAGAGTTTCAGCGGAACAGGGCCTTTTCCGATAGGTCGTGTTGGGCCACTGGGCTCGTCCCAGGGGCTGGTTTTGCCTGCAGCTCTGCAAGCATCCAACCCAGAGCCACACACAGTGTTGGGGACCACAGCCGTGGGTGGGCTGCCCCTGGGGAACAGGCAAGGCAGGCCCAGAGAGAAGGGTGGAGCTGCTGGGCAGAGCAGGGGCAACTTGCTGCCAGCAGAGGGGGTGCTGCCTCACGTGAGACCCTGCTAAGCCCTTTCCACCTCCCTGGGAGCTTTGGAAGCTGGATTTTGTGTCCTTTCCCTCTCAGGTGACCAGGCACCACTTGGATATCCCCCAGCACCGGAAAGGCAGCAGCAACCACCTGGAGCAGAGGGTTGTCCTCGGGTAATGCTTCCTCTGGCTCCTAGAAATGCATTTCTGAGCTAGACTGTGGGATGTGTGTCCAGATTAAACCGACCCGTGTCTGCCCGCTCTCCCCACACCGCCGCCACTGCCACCATCCCACACCTCAAGGAGGGCATGCACCTCCTTTTCCCACTGAGGAGCCCATGCGGGGCTAGCCCAGGTGGTGGGGGCGGGGGTGTCGTCGAGGGGAGAGGAGGCCTGAGTATACTAATCATTTCTCTTTCTCTGGTGTCTGCTGGCCTAGTGCCCGGAGCTGCAGAGACAAATATACGACCTTAGACAGCAACTAGGTAGGAGGAACCTCTGGCTGGGGCAGGGGCAGGGGCAGGGCCAGACTTCAGTGCCTTAGCATGGGGCTGGGGCAGGCTGCAGGTACAGGCGGCCTCACAGGGCCCAACATTCCTGTGGGGAGGAGAACTCAGCACGCCTGGCCCTGGAGCCTACTGTGCATGTACAGCTAGGTGTGTGGACAAAGAGGAAAGAAAGTGTGGTCGGAGCTACAAGCACACTTTGCCAAGGAGAACCAGTCCTAGAGATCTTCTCTCAGGACGGACGTCTACAGATGCCTCATTGATCCTCCCTTCAACTGCTGCTTGCTATGGCTTCTGTGGGTCTTGTTTGTTTGACAAATTCTGAATGGTTCTGATATGCCCCAAAGCTTGCGTGCTGGCACACTTTGTCCTGTTTGGAAAACATTTCCACACTTAATTCAAGTGGTGAGTGACTGAGTCAGGCCCAGGGCTCCTTGGGTAGGGACTGGAGGGGGTTTCAGGTTGCAGGGCTAGGCGGTTCCCCACAGGGACAGGGGGTCGGGCTTCTCTATCCCTCCATCTGGAGTGCCTGCTGATGCCTCTCTCTGTTGCAGCGGCCATGCAGTCCCTGGCTGACAAGTTCCGGAACCTTTGATGTGAGTGTTACACACACCATACCCCTTCCCACAGCCATGGCTGTTGAGGAGGGCTGTGGGCTGGCCCTGGCTTGAGGCTCCTCCCCGACTCTGCTCTGTTGGACAGGTGGAGCCCAGCGTCTTGGTGCAAGAGCAGCAGCCCGGGAGCTGCGGCCAAGCTGGTTCCCTCCTGTTCCACATCAGCCAAGGCTTCCTCTCCCCCTCCTTTTGCCTCCTCCCCACCCCATTTCTCAGCAGTTTCAAATTAAGGTCCCTCTCAAATTCTGTGGTCTCACCCTGGCGAATCTGGCTCAGTGGCTGGTTGAGCATTGTCCCGTGCAACAACAGGTCACAGGTTCGATTCCGGGTCAGGGCACGTGTCCAGGTTGTGGGCTCGCAGCCAATTGATGTTTCTCTCTCATGTCCATGTTTCTCTGTCTCTCTGTCTCTCTCTCTCTCTCCCCCCGCCTCAATAAAAGCCTGTTTGTTTAAAAAAAAAACAAACCTC
>NW_005368381.1:909177-925269 GCF_000412655.1 Myotis brandtii | reverse complement strand
TCTCAGCGCTTTTTCCAGAACAATACCTCTGGCATTCTGTGGTGGGCCTTCTGCCTGCGGGGAGTCTGGGCCAGCCTCTGATAGGAGCCTTGCAGCCAGACGACCAGGTCGCCCAGGGTCTGGGCTCTGCCTGGCCACATTAGCTTCTCTCCCCTTTCCCCTGCAGGCCCTCTTGGTGTCCGAAACTCCTCCGCGTTTGGGGTCTCATGCCATGCATCGCCCATTTCCCCTCCCCTTCAGCAGGAACTCAGGACCCCCTTCCAGAGCTCAGTCCCTCTTTCCCACAGTCATTGGGTCTCCTCCCATCTACCCTGCTTTGCTGTCCGAACACGCTTGATCTCCCCATGGCTTTCCTTCGGTGGCCTTCCCTGCACCTCTACTCCAGCGGGTATAAAGAGCACACTGGAGCTCATCTTCCCCCTTCCCAGGACCAGTCCTCTCTGTGGAGTCCTTCCCTCCCGCTGGCGCCACCTCGCGCACATGGACAACTCAGCCAGCAACCCGGGGGTCGACCTCCTCCCCTCTTTAGCTCTCACCTTTGATGCTCCGCTCAGTTCTCCCTCCTGGGTTTCAGTAGAGAGGTGGAGGCAGAAGCCACAGCCCAGGGAGTTGCGGATCACAGGGGAAGATACAGGAATACAGAGGAAGAGCGAGGGTTAGACTCCAGCCTGAAGGACAGGGAATGAGTCTGTTGTGGGGGCTGCGGGCCAACCTGAGGAAACTGCCTAGCAGAGGGTTCACACCCTGCCTGCCCTAGCCCGCTAATGCCCCTCCTCCTGCTGGTTTCTATGGCGAGGGTGGTTGATAAGTCTCAATGTGGTACGTGGTCCCCTTCAAATACTATATTTAACCAGCCCGAGACACAGGTCCTCCTGGAAGTGGCAGTTCTGCGCCCCCACGCAGTCTCCCCCACTGCCTCGGCAGGTCACACAAGGTTGAGTCTCACTCTGTGCTCCCTTTCCCCTTCACTGAGGGCTGGGGTCCGGTTGCTTCCCTGAGCCAGGACCTGGCAGGGCTGTGCGGGCCTGGGACTCAGAGGGACACAGACTTGTGTTTGAGTGAGTTGAGGGTTGGTCCTGCCAGACTCCATTCCCCCAGAGACCGGTGTTAACACATACACACACACACACACACACACACACACACACACACACACACGGCGGGGCAATGGTGGATAGAACATTCGAGGTCAGAGAAGGGGATCTGGTTTGGAATAAAATTAACCGGGGATAATGTCCCTTGATGTGGTTCAGGCAGTAAAGGTAGTAGTAGAGACTGTGGGACTGAGTGAGCCAAAGCAAGGATGGGATCTACTTTTTTCAAGGGGCATTGTTAAATTCCTGACACATTGGGTGGGGGATTGGGGGAGGGGGTTTGCGGGGCTGGGAATGATGCGGAAGTCACCAACCCCAAGGCAGGGCGTCCAGACACCCCAAATGTGGGAGTTGCTGGAGGTGGCTCTGGATCTTACTCTGCGATCCTATGGTGTCTGACAAAGGTGCGTGGATGGAGTGAGAATGCAGAGCACAGGCCCGGACAGGCTGCATCCTAGGGTCAGGGAGCTCACGTAGAGACTGCCCCTACAGTAGCTAACCGGGGCATGGGCAGGATGGGCGCAGTGAAGATGGGAAGTAAAGAGTGATGGCGCCTGGGAAATAGGGCAGACTCGGTTCCACCCTTCTTCCTCCATGTTCTCACCCTGTCTCCGTTCCGGGCCCTGTGGCATGAGCTCAGGTGGACTGTCCATCACACATGGGATGGGACAGCCACAGCCCTCAGAGCCAGAAAAGAACGTTCGTGGGACTTCATCCTTCCACTTCAAACCCCTCTCTGGAGAAGGTGGGCTTGGTTGCTGAGGCTATGGCTGTGATCCTGACCCAGTGGTTATTTCTCGGCGGGGTGACATGCTGTCTGAGTGACAAAGTTTGGAAGGGATTTTCCAGCTGGGCTTTCTGCCCACATAGACATACATGGGGGCGGGTTGTGATGGCGGCTAGTCCAGCACCAGCACTGCCTGGGAGCCCTGGGGCCCTCGTCGCCAGGGAGAGGAAGGGGAGAAGTGCATTGAAGGGGTCGTGGGAGGCAGGAACACAACCCGCGGTGGCTAGCTTTGCCAGCCTCCCTTCCCTCCTCTGAGCACACAACCTCCCTCTTTCATTTTCAGACCAACCGCAGCACAATAATGCTGCTGTAAACTTGCACATCGCAGGCCCCTTCCAGTTCTGAAGGGGGTGGGGTGGGATGTAGTGGGAGGTGAGCGCTGGATAGGGAGCTGAGAGTGGTGGGCAGAGCAGTGGTGCCCAAAGATGTCCACGTCCTAATTCCTGGAATTGGCTGATATGTCACCTTGCCTGGTAATGCGGAGGGGTGGTTAAGGTTACAGGTGGTTCAGGTTACAGGTGGTTCAGGTTACAGGTGGTTCAGGTTACAGGTGGTTCAGGTTACAGGTGGTTCAGGTTACAGGTGGTTCAGGTTACAGGTGGTTCAGGTTACAGGTGGTTCAGGTTACAGGTGGTTCAGGTTACAGGTGGTTCAGGTTACAGGTGGTTCAGGTTACAGGTGGTTCAGGTTACAGGTGGTTCAGGTTACAGGCTGCCATTCAGCCGACTGGGGTGCACAGACTCTCCCCGGGCGGGCGTTTGCCGGGTCCGGGTCCGGCCGACCCGCCTGTGCTGCCAGGGTGGCCATGTTGACTGTACCTGCCTGATTCCAGGGGGCACCATTAGCGCGACTGCAGGGTGCTGCATGCCCCTGTGCTTGTGCAATGTTGACATCCTGCTAACAACCACTCAGATGAAGATGGAGAACATGCCAGCAGGCTTGGACTTTCCTTTTGCTCCAGGACAATCATGTCCCCATCCCCGGTCCTCCTGAGGTAACTGATGTCCTCGTAATGGTTCCCGATAACCGTTCACTTCCTTTCAAATGATAACATTCGCTATTTAATAAATAACCCTTCCAAAGTTATAAAAGATAAATGGCATGAAATCAAATATTACGTATATTTGTAAAACACACTCTGAATATAAACACAATTGTACAAAGCATAAGCCTCCAATTTGATAAGTAATTATTAAGTGGTCAAGTCATGTAACACTACCCAGGGGAAGAAAAGGCACATTCACCTCCAGAAGTCCCATGCATTTCCCTTCCCGTGAAGGAAGCCAATGCAAAACTGCATTCTGCATGACTCCACTATATGACATTCGTGAGAAAGCCCGCCTATAGGGACAGAAAACAGACCAGTGGTTGTCAGGGTCTGGGGGTTGAGGACGTGAGGAATTTGGGGGTGATGAAAACATTCTATGTTTTGGTTTTGGTGGTGGCTCTGTAAGGACTCATGAGACCCTGTGTGTAAATTATATCTCAACGATCCCAACTTTTTAAAGACATTGTAAAAAGTACTTTGCAAAAGGATACTTATACCTACTGATTTTCTTTGAGCAATCTCATTATCAATTCACCAATGTTATTTTTTCCCAAAGAACTAATTTCTGATTCTGTGATTCTTTCTATTGTATTCCTTTTTCTCATTTACTGATTTATTTTACCTTGATTGCTTCCTTTTACCTTCCTTGAGTCTATGCTACTGTTCTTTTTCTACCTTCTCATTAATTTTCTGCTAGTCTATTTTACACATATGCATTTATTTATTTTTAAATCTTTATTGTTGAAAGTATTACATAGGTCCTCCTTTCCCTCCCATTAACCTCTTCCAGCCTGCTCCCATCCTCCACTCCCCCCCTCCCAGGCCTTCACCACCCCACTGTCTGTGTCTACGGGTTATGCATATATGCATACAAGTTCATTGGTTGATCTCTTCCCCCCCCCTCACCCTCACATGCCTTCCCTCTGAGGTTCACCAGTCTGTTCATGCTTCTATGATACACATATGCATTTAAATGTACATTTTTAGTTGCATCACATATTTGTTTGTGAGCATTATTTTTGTTATCATTTTCTTCCAAATATGGAAACAACATTAATTTCCACTTTCATGAACTAGATCAATAAATTTTGGTATATTTATATGAAAGTATACTATTTTATCAGCAAAAATGTACAAAGTACCACTACACAAAATAATAATCTTACAAATATAACATTGAATGAAAGAAGCAAGAAACAATACAGACATATTACTAATTCCATTCATACCTATAAATAACAGGTAACATTAGTTTATATCATTTAAGGATGCATATATTTGACATAAAACAATGAAGAAAAGTGAGGAAAGGATGGTGACAAAGTGAGGATGTGGGTTTCCTGTTTGGAGGAGGAATGGGACTGAGACCAGGCAGGGAAACTTCAGGAGCCTCTGGGGATGCTGACAGTGTTGTCTTCTGTGTCCTGAGGGTGCTAACGTCTCGGCTCACCTGATAATCATTTATTAAATCACGTGTGTATATTGTGACACTTTATCTATGTTACCTTTCACCATAAACAGAGTAAAATAACATCCCAGTATAAGTATATTGTAATTATGTTATAACCAGAAGTAGAATTAAAATTGTTTCCTTCATTTATAACAGATGTCATTGAGATTAGTAATCTCTTTTAAATTTCTTTATTGATTTGATTAAGGTATTACATATGTGTCCTTATTCCCCCATTACCCCCCACCTCCCCCACTCATGCCCTCACCTCCCCGCCGTTGTTTGTGTCCATTGGTTACGCTTATATGCATGTGTACAAGTCCTTTGGTTGATCTCTCCCCCTTATTCCCACCCTCCCCTACCTTCCCTCTGAGGTTTGATGATCTGATTGATGCTTCTCTGACTCTGGATCTGTTTTTGTTCATCAGTTTATGTTGTTCATCATATTCCATAAATGAGTAAGATCATGTGATATTTATCTTTCTCTGACTAGCTTATTTCATTTAGCATAATGCTCTCCAGTTCCATCCATGCTGTTGCAAATGGCAAGATTTCCTTCTTTTTTACCGAAGCATAGTATTCCATTGTGTAGATGTACCACAGTTTTTTAATTCACTCATCTGCTGATGGACACTTAGGCTGATTCCAAATCTTACCTATTATAAATTGTGCTGCTATGAACATAGCAGTGTGTATATCCTTTCTGATTGGTGTTTCTGGTTTCTTGGGATATATTTCTAGAAGTGGGATAACTGGGTCAAATGGGAGTTCCATTTTTAGTTTTTTGAGGAAACTCCATACTGTTCTCCACAGTGGCTGCACCAGTGTGCATTCCCACCAGCAGTGAATGAGGCTTCCTTTTTCTCCACATCCTCTCCAGCACTTGTCGTTTGTTGATTTGTTGATGATAGCCATTCTGACAGGTGTGAGATGATACCGCATTGTTGTTTTGATTTGCATCTCTGATGATTAGTGACTTCGAGCATGTTTTCATATGTCTCTTGGCCTTCCTTCTGTCTTCTTTCGAAAAGTATCTATGTCATTTATGTTAACAGCTTTATTTTCAAAAACCAATAAATTTTACTTAAAATAATAAGAATGAGGCTTATGTAATTACCAGAGGCCCGGTGCACAGATTTGTGCACTGGTGGGGTCCCTTGGTGTGGCCTAGGGGGATCAACTGGTAGTCCAACGCCACCTGCCATCCTGCCTGCCATTCCCGCTCATCCCGGCCCTGCTGTGCCTACTGCAGGCTCACGCCCAGTCAGTCCCGAATGGGATAGTCTTGTGCTGCTGTGTCTGGCGTCCATCCCGAGGGGGGGGGGGGGGGAACAGATTTGTGCACTGGTGGGGTCCCTTGGTGTGGCCTAGGGGGATCAACTGGTAGTCCAACGCCACCTGCCATCCTGCCTGCCATTCCCGCTCATCCCGGCCCTGCTGTGCCTACTGCAGGCTCACGCCCAGTCAGTCCCGAATGGGATAGTCTTGTGCTGCTGTGTCTGGCGTCCATCCCGGGGGGGGGGGGTGGGGAGTGCGGGATGTGATCAGCCTTCCAGGCAGGCAGTGGGATGCTCTTGCCCACCCGGGATCCGAATCCGTCCCGCTGACTTTCACGCTGGTTGTTGGGAGCCACCTGGTGTCCACTTTTATATCATTTCTTCCTTGCTGAATGTCTAGGTAAGGGAAGCAGCCACTGTGCCTGAGGCCGACTTCCAGGAGGCCGGCGGCACTGTCAGAATTGTGCAGGCAGTGCCAGTCTGTCGGTGCCTGGCCTGTTCTCCAGAGATTGGACCTGCAGGACTACTGAGGGAGTGAGTGGCTGCCGCCAGGCTGGGCTGCTGGGATCGGTCGATTAGCTGAGTGGCGCTCCCGCTATGGGAGCACACCGACAACCAGTGGGCAGCTCCTGCATTGAGTGTCTGTTCCCTAATAATCAGTGCGTGTCATAGCGACCAGTCATTCGGTCGTTTATGCTTTTATATATATAGATGTTCTCTTATAGTTGGAGTCTTGGCTCTGAATTCTTTCCTAGCCAGAACTCAAGTACCGAGGTTGCTGAACCAGTCTAACACCTGGTGTCATTCCCACTGCCCACAGCAAAAGAAACATGATGAAATTTTCCCAATTTTGACAATTCTAACAGTTTTTATGATATTAATGATGACAAATTGCAAAGCCAAAATAATATTTCCTAAACTATCAATAATATAAACAAGTTTCAGACAACCATGTTTAGGGGGGGGGGTTCCCCTCAGCCCAGCCTGCAACCTCTTCAATCCGGGACCTCTCGGGGGATGTCCAACTGCCGGTTTAGGGGACTGCCGGCAGTCGGACATCCCTCTCACAATCCAGGACCACTGGCTCCTAACTGCTCACCTGCCTGCCTGTCTGCTCTCCCCTAACTGCCCCACCCTGCTGGCCTGGTCACCCCAACTGCCCCCTCTGCCAGCCTGGTTGCCCCTAACTGACCTCCCTGCTGGCCTAGTTGCCCCCAACTGCCCCCTCTGCCAGCCTGGTTGCCCCCAACTGCCCCCCTGCCGGCCTGGTCACCCCACACAGCCTGCTTGTTGAGTCGTTTGGTCATCCCTCAGTAACCCCCCTGCTGGCCTGGTCATAGGCAGCCATCTTGTGAGGGTGTGAGGGTTAATTGTATATTACCTCTTTATTATATAGGACTAGAGGCCCAGCACACGAAATCCTGTGGGTAGGGTCCCTAGGCCTAGCCTGCCATCAGGACCATCTTCTGTCCTTTTGCCAGTTCCCAGGCCAAACGCCGCCTCCACCACCAAGGTGGGTAGGTCACAGGCATGCTCTGAAGCTTCCGTCAGCCCTGCAAGCCCCAGCAGCAGTGGCAACGGCAGTGCCCACGTGAGTGGCCCCAAGCAGGCAGAGCATTCCATCAGCAGCCGGCCCGGCACATGGGCATGGAGATGAAGTCATCGGTGGCTGCTTTCCCGCCAGCCTGAGCCCCTGAGCAGCTGCATGCGCATGGAGGTGAAGTCACCAACACCCGTTTTCCCACCAACCTGAGCCCCCAAGCAGCCAGGGATGAGCTCAGGATCCCAACAGACTGACAGCCAGCCCAGTCTTCCCATCACCTACCCCGGTTCCCCCGTTCACCATTGCTGATCCATCGGAGCCTGCGGGCCAGGGGTTAGGGACCAAGAGGTCAGCCATTCCACCCACTCGCCAGTCCCCAGTCTTGCCCCGCCGCCACACACCTGCTTCCCCATGGTCCCTCTTTCGCCTGCGGTGGGAGTAAGGGTGGGGGAGGGGAGGGACTGAGAGGAGGTCAATGCACCACATGGCAACTGGTCGAGCGGTTGTTCCAGTCGTTACACTTATGGTCCCTGGCCTTTTATTATATAGGATAGATAATATCAATCTCAATTTTTTATAAATACTCCATTTTATGTGGTACATTTCCATTCATATTTTAACTGTTAATTTGTGCTGAAAACTCACAGAGGTATTGCACTATGTTTACAATTTCTCAGACAAGATTTCTTCTCACCTGACCCAGTTCCTTTCAGAGATTAAGGATCAAGAACCTGAGGAAAATAAATGTTGGACTGGGTGAAAGAAGTGAAGGGATTGAGAAGTACTAGTAGTAGTACTAGTACTAGTAGATTGGTAGTTACAAAATAGTCTTGGGGATATAAAGTACAGCATAAGAAATATAGTCAATAATCTAGATATATAAAAGCCTAAGCAACTGGTCGACTGGTAGCTTTGATATGCACTGACCACTAGGGGACAGACGCTCTGACCAGTAGGTTAGCTTACTGCTGGGGTCCAGCTGATCAGGACTGGGCAAGACAGGCTGGACACACCCTGGACCCCTCCCATAATTCCTCCCTGGCTGGCCAACCTCCCCCGTCTCTCCCCACCCTGATTGTGCACTGGTGGGGTCCCGATCCCAGGTGCAGGTCAGGCTGCACGTGCACTGGGCCTCTAGTATTATAATAACTATCTATGGTGCCAGATGGGGAACTGAAAATATCAAGGTGAACACTTTGTAAAGTATGTGATTGTCTAACCACTATGCTATACACCTGAAACTAATACAAAATAAAATTAAAAGAAAAAAGAATAAATGAAGGCATAAAATGCAATGGTGATGGAATATGATTTTTTAAAAATATTTTATTGATTTTTTACAGAGAGGAAGGGACAGGGATAGAGAGTTAGAAACATCGATGAGAGAGAAACATCGATCAGCTGCTTCCTGCACACCCCCTACTGGGGATGTACCCGCAACCAAGGTACATGCCCTTGACCAGAATCGAACCCGGGACCCTTCAGTCCGCAGGCCGACACTCTATCCACTGATCCAAACTGGTTAGGGCGATGGAATATGATTTGACTTTGGATGGTGGGCACACAATGCAATATACAGATCATGTATCATAGAAATATACACCTGAAACCTATATAATCTTATTAACCAATGTCACCCCAATAAATTTAATTTTTAAAAAATCTAAAACAATGTGCCTGCATTGTGATACACATACTTGATCACCTGAGGGCAGTGCTATTTAAGGCTGTTTGTTGGGAAGCAAGGGGCAGATGTCATGCCTTTGGCATTCTTCCTGTTCTTTGGATTATTCATTGGGACTGAAGGGGTTATTGTGCTAATTCAGTGGTGGTGGTGGTGGTGGTTTTGATGGGATTTATCACCTCTGCTCCCTCAGCAGCAATTCTTTCCTTCCTCTTTCTTCTCCCCAGACAGAAACTGAGAACAATGATGTGCTAAACTAGGCATGCAGCCTGACAAGCAGAGAAACAGCAAGTGTGTAGCCCTTCAAGGCCTTATTGTTTGTGGTGAGCAAAGCTAGAGTTTTCCTGAGAAGATAGCTTCCATCCCACAGTGAGCATCCCTTTTTTTTGTTTCTAGTCCTGTGTTCCCAAAAGGTGGCCCAAGCGAAGTCTCCACACTGGTTGTGGCATTGATAATGTTAGTAGGAAGAATGTCATGATTATTTATTTCATTGATTGATGGAATAAAGTAAAAAAAAAAAAAGACTGGGGCCATTCCATCTGCCTAAAGATAAATAGAATTTCCCATTATAAATATTGCATCGTTTTCTCACCCCATTATTTAGGAGTCCAGCTACCAGCTACCTCCCTTACTTAAGTATTGGCTTGAAGCAGAAATAAAGGAAACATTTATGTTGAAACTTTATTTTTTAATTTTTTTTTTTTTTTGAGAGAGAGATTTCTTGTTCCACTTATTTATGCATTCAGTGGTTGATTCTTGTATGTGCTCTGACCAGGGATCAAACTGGCAACCTTGGCATGAGGGGATGATGCTCTAACCAACTGAGCTATCTGGCCAAGGCAAAAGTTTACTTTAAATGACTATTTAAATATTTAAATAGTCTTCTCAGATTCTAGTTAGGGACATTTCATCTCTTTAAACTACATTTTCTTTATTGCTACTTCTATTATACCATCAAAAGACATTTTGGGAAGAAAACTATTTTGCCCATTATTCTAAAACCCTAAAGCCTCAACTGATATTTTCTCCATGTTTCCTGCCTCAGAATCATAGAAATACAGAATATTAGAGCTAGAAGAACTCTTGGAGAAATCTAAGAGGCCAACTCTTGGGGAGTGAACAGTGAGGAATCTGAGAGTTAGAGGGACAGCGTTATGTCAAGGCCACCAGACTGTCCAAGGCTGTATCTCCTCAGCTTCCCTTTGTCCTTCAGGGTGACAGTGCATTTCCACCTGCTCATATTCAGGCCTCTTGTGAATGGATATTGAAGTTGGTACAGCTTCTTCCCAACTGACTAGTTTGAAGTAGTGAAATCTATCCCATTTGCTGTTGGTTACAGCTAGAGCCTTGTTAACCCATGTGAACATCCCAGGTGAAGAATCAGCTGTCCCCTTCACCCTAGCCACAGGACCTGGGGGGTGTTGGGTCACCCTGGATAGTTGACTTAACAGGCCTAATAGATGACAGTGTAAGATAGGGAAAGAACTGGATGAGGAATTAGGAGGCCTGGCTCTCTCCTAACATGCTGAAAACCACTTCTTTCTTAACCTCTGATTCTTCATCTGCAAAAAAGAGGAAGGTGGCCTGGAACATTGGTTCTCAACCTGGGGTCTAACAACTTCCGGAAATTGTGTGCAACATTATGGGAGGCAATGTATAGTCTCCTTGAAAGGGTGTACAGAGCTTTCATCAGCTTCTCAAAGGAATCCTACTATGGATTGAATTGGGTTGCCCTAAAATTCTAAAATTCCTATTTTGCCCTAACTCTCAACATGACTGTATTTGAAGATAGGGCCTTTAGGAAGTTATTTAAAGTTAAATGATGTGATAAGAAGAGTGGGGCCGTAATCTGATGGGACTGGTGTCCTCATAAAAAAAAGAGAGACAGATCTCTCTCTCTCTCTCTCTCTCTCTCTCTCTCTCTCTCTCCATGTGCACACAGAGGAAAGGCCAGGTGAGGACACAGTGAGAAGGTGGTCATCTACAAGCCAAGAAGAGCATCCTCACCAGGAATGGAATTTGCTGGTACTGTGAGCTTAGACATCTAGTATCCAAACTATGAGAAAATACTGTCTCATCAAAGAATCACATAGGTTGCAAAACCAGCCTGTGGTATTTTGTTTTGGAAGCTGGAACAGATTAATACAGGTGCCATAACCCAAAAAAAGATTCAGAGACACTAGACCTACTGGTTGTCAGAAATCCATCCTGGACATTCATGTTTTACTGCAAATTATTTCTAGATATTTTGCAGACTTCTTGAGTTTTTAACCTTTTATACATATATTTAACATAGCTATGATTATAGTATATATACAAATTTGTTTTTTTCTTTTCCGCTCAGAACTGTGCAGCATGTTTATTATTGCAACATACTTCATTTTCTAATATTTGCATAGCACAAGCTTGGATCTATATAAACCCATAGAAGAAAGTTTAAATCCTGATTCCATTGCCTAGTAGCTGTTTGATCTTGGACAAGTTGTCACATGTTTGGGCCTCGTATTTAAAATGGGGATAAGATTAATATCTACCTCACTTGGCTGTTATGAGAATCAAATAAAATAATGTATATTGAAGGCCTGGTACATAGTAAAGTTTCAACAGAAAAATAGTAGCTCTTATTGTTGTCATTGTTGAACAGTTAAGTTATTATCAGGTTTGTTTTCCCCCCTCAGGCTAAATTTCTTTCTTTTTTTACATTCTATTTTTATTGAATTTATTGGGGTGACATTGGTTAATAAAAGTATATAGGTGTCAGGTATACAATTCTATAACACTTGATCTGTATATTGTATTGTGTGTTCACCACCCAAAGTCAAGTCTCATTCTGTCACCACTATCCCCCATTTACCCTTTAAATATGGTACATGGTATCAAAATGAATTTTCAGTAACCAATTTTGAATCCTTCACCAGCACATTCTGCTCTGGTTCTTTTGATTAAATTTGCATTAATCTATGATATGCAACAAGCTGTTACTTTTCAAAAAAGAGGGAGACCATTATTTACCCTCCATTTTTGCTACCATTTATGCCATCCCTAGTAACCCACCATTCTAACATGAAAAACATTTTTTCAGTGTCCTGGCATATTCTGTTTCATGATCATCAACAGAGGCCCTCAGTCATACCAACAAATCTAGAGAAGAGGCTATGACCACAAAATGCACAATAATTTAGATAATAGGTTTACATCTATGCTCTGCCACTTCCTACTCAGACTAAATTTCTGGGAGTGGTATACCTGGGTCAATAGTTAGGCTATTTTTATCAGTTAGAGTTATCAATTTAGAATTTTTATTTGGTGCTTATTAAAAAATCTCACTTAAATTTATTTAGGTGCAAATCTCTTGTGAATACATAAAAATACAAAATAAATCAGTTAACTTAATTCTAGGAGTTTTTTTATATTTAGTGTAGAACTCTTATGAGTCCCTTTTCAACTCAGCATTGTCTGCATTGCTGGTTTTGCAACCTATGTGATTCTTTGATGAGACAATATTTAAAAACAAGTGCTTCACTGTTGCCTCCAGGATTTCCTTCCAAACTACTGAGACCCCATCTGCACTTTTAAAAAATATTTTTAATTGATTTTTAGAGAGAGAGGAGGGGAGAGGGAGAACATTGATGGGAGAGCAAGACATCGATGGGCTTCCTCCTTCATTCCCTCTACCAGGGATCAAGTCTGAAACCCCAGGATGTGCCCTGACCTGCAATCCAATGGGCAACCACAACTGCAACCTTTCGGTGCACAGGATGCTGCCTAACCAACTGAGCCACACCAGCCATGGCTATCTGCACTCTTTTGATGGTGATACTTTCTCCAACTTATTTGGGGGTTTCATGTACATACGAGCAACAGCAACCACATCACAAAACTGCCAGATGGCCAACAGCCATCATTGACTGTCAAAAGTATGCTGACTTAAGAGACATGAAAATGTGTGTGGGGGGGGGGGCTGTCTTAGGATCAATGAAATATGCTTACTCACCCCTACTGTGAATTCTACCTTCTTCAGATGGCATTTTCTTAAACTACATTTCCCATCATCCCTTGGAGGTCAGTGACCTCGTTTTCATCAATAAGATGCAGCCATGGAAGGTTTTGATTTGGAAGTGACATGGGAAAAGGGAAACAGCTGGGCAGAAGTCATCACTTTCACTGGCATGGATAGCAGCACAGGCAGTGTTTCTGAGGTTAATCAGACCAATTAAGTAGCATTATTTCTGACAGTTTTGCCAAGGCCTGCTTCTATAATCTTTGTACCAATTCTGCAGGGGACAAATTCCTTTCTATTCCAACTAGACAGAGTTGCCCACCTGAGATCTTTTCTTTCTTCCTTGTTAACAAACCTTGATTTGGTTGAGGCAGCAATGTGTGTGCCCGCTAAAAAGCTACTTTTCCCAGGCTCCCTCAAAGAAGGATAACCACATGACTAAATGTTGACCAATGAAGTAGAAGTTGGTACATAGAGCTTTTAAGAAAATTCCACAGGAAGCAAGGTGACTTCACTATGTCCCACAAGGTAATGTCCCACAGCTAGGGTGGTGTGTGTCAGCTTGTCAAAGCTGGAGTTTTATTTTATTACTAGGGGCCAGTGCACAAATTCGTGCACCTTGAAAGGACCTGTGAGCTGCGAGGCTGCAGTGGGCACAGGGGCAGGTCTCAGACCATCCTCCGCGCCCCCGCCTGGCCACTCCATGCCCCCTCCCCCCTGTCCCCTGTTTGCCAGCAGCCCTGGTCCTGCTGCCACCGATCCGATGCGCTGAGCAATTGGGGCCAGCACCAGCAGCAGTTGCAAGTGGGGCCGGCGCCATCAGTGGGTGCAAGTGGCAGCTGCTGCCCTGATCGCCCCTCAGGAACGGGGGAGGGGGAGAAGCCCTCAGGGGCGATTGGGGCTGGCAGCCACCGCTTGCACCCGCTGACAGCACTGAGCCATCAGGACTGGCGCTAGGCGCCAGCAGCGGGTGTGAGTGGCGGAGGCAGCGGTGGCTCTGGCACCAGCAGCAGGTGTGAGCACCGGGCAGGACCATGGCAAACGGGAGCAAAGAATTTTCAGTAACCACCAGAGTCTTGCCCGAATGACAGCGACCAGCCCCCAACCTTGGTCTGGCGCCCCCACTCACCTGCTCCACCATCCAACCGTGGCCAACACCCACCATGGTCTGCGCTCTGCAGCCTGCTGCCAACGCCGGCCATATTCCACACATGCCCTCTGGTGGTCAGCGCATGTCATAGCGACCAGTTGTTCAGTTGTTCAGATGTTCAGTCTATTTGCATATTAGGGTTTTATAGAGAGAGAGATTGTTAAGTGTAACCATAGGGCACATATTTAAGATACATATTCATGTTTGAAAACTCAAAATCACACCCTGAAATGCATTTGAATTATGATAAGTCAACTAAGATATGAATCCTTAGTTCTCATTCTGTATACTGATAAATCCCCCAGGAGATGAAAAAGGCTATTTCAGCTTTGTGCACAGGTTTGTACATAGTATTATTTTATCTGAACCCCATTCAGCATGCATAAATAGTCACTAGGTAAAAATTGGCCAGGTGCTTCTGTAGATAATGTTAGTGAAGGAAATATTTGACAAACCAGAACCTGAGTCTATTGCCTCACCTTTATTGCAGATAATTTTTTTATTGTTCACCTTATTAGAGATGTCCCCCACTTTCCCCTCTTTGTTCCTCTCCACCTAAATCTCCCCCACTCCAGGCCTTCACCTCACTATTGTCTGTGTCCATGGTCTATGCATATATATTGCTTGCTTAATCTATTCCTTTCCCCCTTGATTTGGATTTTATTTGTATTTGAAAGGTTTGACACTGAATAATAATTATGTCCATCTCACAGGGGAGTTTCATGTAACTATAAAGCTTGTATATATAACTCAACAAATGCTAAATTTTCTTACTTTCTTTTTCATAGCCTCAGAAGTTGATTTTGTTTTTCATCATTCTTCTATTTCTTAGTGTTTTAAATTAGAATAATCCTAATTCATGAAACTTTAAATTGTTATGATAAATTTTGTTGCATTTTAAGTGCTCTTTGAATAACATTAGTTGTAACATACCACTGCCTATTCCGCATTAGATATACCTTTTTTTAAAATTCTTTATTGTTTAAAGTATTACATATAGTATTACATATGTTCCTTTTTCTCCCAATTGACCTCTCCAAAGCCACTCCCACCTCCAGCATATGCCCTCACCTCCCTAGTGTCTGTGTTCATTGGATATACTTATATGCATGCCAACAAGTTCTTTGGTTGATCTCTTACCGACCTATAACATCATCACTACCCACCACTTCTTTCCCTCTGATGTTTGATGGTCTGTTCTATGCTTCTCTGTCTCTGGATCTATTTTTGTTCATCAGCTTATGTTGTTCATTATATTTCACAAATGAGTGAGATCATGTGATATTTATCTTTCTTTGACTGACTTATTTCACTTACCATAATGTTCTCCAGGTACATCAATGCTATTGCGAATGGTAAGAGTTCTTTCTTTTTTATAGTAGCGTTATTCCATTGTGTAGATGTACCATAGTTTTTTCTTTTTTTAAATTTTTAAAAATATTTTTATTGATTTCATAGAGGAAGGGAGAGGGAGCTAGAGACAGAAACATCAATGATGAGAGAATCATTGATGGGCTGCCTCCTGCATGTCCTCTAGTGGGGAACGAGCCCACAACTCCAGCATGTGCCCTTGACTGGAATTGAATCAGGGACCCTCCAGACTGTTGGCCGATGCTCTATCCACTGAGCAAAACCAGCTAAGACTGTACCAGTTTTTTATTTCATTCATCTGCTGATGGGCACTTGGGCTGTTTACAAATCTTACCTATGGTGAATTGTGCTGCTATGAACATAGGGGTGCATATATCCCTTCTGATTGGTGTTTCTGTTTTCTTGAGATATATTCCTAGAAGTGGGATTACTGGGTCAAATGGCAGTTCCATTTTTAATTTTTTGAGGAAACGCCATACTTTGTTCCACAGTGGCTGCAACAGTCTGCATTCCCACAAGCAGTGCAAGAGGATTCCTTTTTCTCCAAATCCTCACCAGCACTTGTCATTTGTTGATTTGTTGATGATAGCCATTCTGACAGTGTCAGTTGGTACCTCATTGTTGTTTTGATTTGCATCTCTCAGGTGATTAGTGATGTTGAGCATGTTTTCATATGTCTCTTGGCCTT